>NC_139517.1:116583530-117142589 GCF_947247035.1 Vipera ursinii | reverse complement strand
CAACCAAGAGGCTTTAAGAAACATGACTTTATTATGAACATCTAATCATTGCTGAAGAAAAACAGGCCAAGATAAAAGAGTCCTAAGCAGCCTTGTATCGTTACATAGCTGTATTTTAATAGAGGAGGGAGAATAAAAAACAGGTTTCCTGAATCAGTGATGGTAAATTAAAAAGCAACTCAAAAATTTGCATTAGAACCTTCTTATTTCCATCTAATTTAATCCAGGGTTCTCATTGCCTGAATTCAATAGATTGCTACTATGAACCCAACAATGCAATGTAATTGCATCAATCTAAAATTAGTCCACTACCAGACAAATATGAGAAGGGATGATGGTGGTGGATTGGGGGCTTGAGGAAACTCTTATGCTACTGCCCAAGGCTTCCAAATTCAGGGATTCTTCACACTTGGAGACTACAATAATTGGTTTCTGAGCTTGTAGTATTTATAATGATCAATATTTTATTGGCTACCCAAGGCTGTGAAATCAGAGCACTTAAAGAATCTAATATATTTCATGCTGTTATTTCTCATGCCATCCTCCTATTTGTATTTACTGATGAAACAAGAGCCATTTTATCTACATCATGGATTGAAGACAGTGAAGTAAGAAAATTAAGCAAGAAAAGTTTTTTTACAACTACTAGAATTGAAATGCAGCTGCAAGTTGGGTGCTTCAGGGGATGATTGTTGGGCTTCTTCCTACTTGGTGTTCTTGTAAGCCAGGGTGTTAAACTCGCAAGGTCATGTCATGTGTCGTGACATATCACGACTTTTTTTGCCATTGCCAACAATGGGGTGGGTGTGGTTTTGCTATGATGCATCTGGCCTGTGGGCTGGCAGTTTGACACCCCTGTTGTAAGCTATATACCTCCAAACTACTAACTGAATTTCATTGACAACAACCTGCATATACAATAGCATTTGGGTGAAGTCTCACAAGCTGACCACCAAACCTATTTTATGAATATCAACTGATATTGTAAGCAAGCCAACTGGCTGGTTATCTGCAAGGCTTTGCTGTTGTTTCTTGTTTTTTATTTCTTATAAGCAGCAGTGAATTGGAAACAATGGCCAGGAGAAGACAGAAGGGCCACGGATGTAGAATTTGCTACTACAAAATGTAGCAGGTGTGGGCATGAATCTGGATATCTTTAAATGCAGATAAGATAAAATTTATACCTGCCTGTCAAGGGTTGCTAGTTATGATTAGATGCCATCAAGCTGATGACTTTTAGCAACCACATATATTTTTCCCAGGAGCTAGTTAATATAGCTATATGGATTAATATTCACAATTACTCCAGTATGCTTTTAAGTATGGTTGCTGTAGAACATGCAGGAAGATGTTATTGCCATGATATGCTGATGAATTTCTCACAAGCCCATATTTGTTTCCCTGGATGCAGAGAACTCTGAATGAAGTAACCTGATCCAACTTTATCAATTTTGATTGGAATGTGTGTTTGTGTCTAGGCTGATCATTTCTTTGCAACTTTTCAGAAAGACAACATACTCTTTCCAACATGTAGTTTTGTTTTCTAAAATGCATTTCAGACTCCTCAGATAATCCCTTTTTCCTGAGTATTACCTAAATGAAACTTACCTCAAGTGCAACTCCAGCTGTGAGTAAAGGAAGTGAATGAAAGCTCTCCTAGCCACAATTTCTGCATGGCAATCGTTGACCACGAGTCCTTGATCATTAAGATATTCTCCATTTAGGCATTTGGTGCCTGAAGAGAGCACAATAACCTGAGCCTGCTGAATGTCCATACCTATGGGGGGAAAAACAGCACACACAATCAAAAGCTCATAAGGGCTTGAAATTATGTCTTCATGTAGCACCAGAGTGGATGGATGATTACTTGACTCTGGGGTCAAATAGTTATCATGGGTCTCATCGCATATGTACAGTGTGGTGCAGTAATGTATGAACTTCTTCAATATGGACCACTAATTCCCATATCAAAGTCAACCAGAAAGTTTACTTTTTAAATCATTAACCAGAGATGATATATCCCTTAAGGAAATAATAAAGACATTCCTGAAACCCAGATGAACAATAATCTTTCAGGGAACTTTATTTTGTTGTTATCACTGCTGTTGCTTTTTTATGATAGAAACAGACATCCTATATACTGTGAGCTTTCATTTCCTTGGCATTGCAATGACTAATAAAAAGTGGGTTTTAGAGTGTCTTTTTTAAAAAGAATCATGTATATTTTAATGCATAAATCTCTAGTTCAACTACTGATCATGCATTTCTTTATAAAATGAGAACAGTTATCAGGGATGTGCCTCCCTGCTTTGCAATATGACTGAAAATATCCTTGAGAATGTCCACTGCAAGTCGAATTTGCCACTCCAGTGGGATATGAGATGCTGTGTTTCCTTCATAGTCACCTCTCTCTTTTGGGACAGTGCACTCCAGAGATATTCTGCACTAGCTGTAGCTTCCAAATAACTCTTTAAGGGAGCCTCATGTAGAGCATGTTGCGATAATCCAGCTCAGAGATGACGTGGTATCCACTATACTTGAGGGCCATGGGTATACACCAAATTCCAGGCTCTTCTTGAGATCACATCTGGTGAAGTAGGACTAAGAGGCCAAAGTCATAGCTAGGGAATAAACTATTTTCTTAGATCAAGCTACTTCACTGTTTTTGTAAGAATAAAATCTGAGATACACATTACTGCTGCAGTTGTTGCATACACAGGCAGGAGCTTTATATTTAAACATTTCACAAAGTCTGGTTAGAAAAAAGCATAGTATGTTTAGATGCCCTCAAGTATTTAGCTATAAATGGTTGAAAGTAATTTGCTCATAATCTCCTTCAGCAAACAATTGCTTTGTATTATTCTTGTAAACTAGGTGAAGGATGCTGCAGCCTAAGTAAAACCCAAGTAATTAAATAACTATTAAAAAGAATTAATCTCAGGAGACATGCTGCTTTAAAACTACAGGCGTGTGCACTCACATACACGTTTTTCTATTTTCATCTTACTTCAACCCAGCGTTTGCACAGACATATTAAAAGACTCACTTTCTCCAAAATAATGGAAATTAAGCCTTGGAAACAGTATTTTATGCTTGTTATAGTCGTGATGCCTGCCTTATCTATTTGGGAAAGAATTTTGAGTATGTCGTTTGTAAAAAAATTTCATGAAACAACTTAAGGGATGATGAGAGCAGATGGTAGGTGGACGTAAGGAAGAAACTAGGCAGAATGTCAATGAATTTAAAACTGGAGATGGCTTTCAACATTGGACTGAATTCTTAGGAAAGTTTCTAATCAGATCACATTGCAAGAGAATGAAAGAGATAAAACCGAGATGGGACAAAAAACTCAGACGTGAGCAGCAACACCTGCAATGACCAAGCATATATTCTTCCAAATCTGTCTGGGAAAATCTAAGAGCAGCAGGCTAATAATTGCATTATTTTTATGGAAATATTGACATATGACAATGGTGCACGAAGAAACGGGGAAAACACAAAAGGTAAACGTAGGCAGGTAAGAAGATGGTTATTTTATTGTGTTTCTTTAGAATGTTAGTGACTTAACTGTGCATCTGGAAAAAATATTTGCCCCCAGGGTATTTACCAGGTAGAGATTCCTGAAAAGGACTTACTGAACATAATTGTATGCAAAGAATGCATGCCATCAATCAGTTACGGAGCTTGCATCACACCTCTGACTTTTGGGATAAGATGGCAATTATAATCCCCATTGTATAGGAAGGCTGATCAAAGTGGGTTTTCCAGGAATGTATCTTCTTTTTAATTATGACTGATTTCTTTGCAAAACAGTGACAATCCTGTATCTGTAAGAACCTGAATTGCCATTCAAGGGTTAACTTTTTCCTTTTTTGTTACCATCCATTCCCAGTAAACCCAACTGTCTGTAACCCTCCAGTGAACACTTGAGTAAATTGCAAAATGTTTTCAGATACTTGTAACCAGCTTTGCAAATAGACTCTCAGCAATGCAAATGTCTTCAGCCATGCAAATAGACTGTTATAAGCTTGGCAAATTTTTTAGCATTCCCATGTAACCTAATTTGCTTTCTCGCCTGATCTACAACTTTCAGCTCTTTTGCTTTACCACCTAATGAAGAGATCTGTGAACAGCGAGTTTATGTACAGCCATTGTTGCCACTATGACAATACCATGCATGGCCAGATATGCCCATAACATACTGTATCCCTTAGTGGTTTTGGTGGGGTGTGTGTGTCCAAATTGGTAAGATGATGGACAAATCATTGTGGTACAAGCTCTGTCCTACACGTGTTCAAAAGATGTAAGGCTTGCATACCACTCCCTAGTTTTAACTCATTTAGTTTTGTGTTAGGAAATGTAGCAATAGCTACAGGACTTAGACTTATATACCATCTCTCTAAGCGGTTTACAGAGTCAGCATATGGACCCCAACAATCTGGGTCCTCATTTTACCGACCTCGGAAGGATGGAAGGCTGAATCAACCTTGAGCCGGTGAGAATTGAGCTGTTGAACTGCTAGCAGCTGGCAGTCAGCAGAAGTAGCCTGCACTACTGCATTCTAACACTGTGCCAACATGGCTCTGGTAAATGTAAAGGAAAAAAGTTTCACTGTTAGCTGTGTCTGACTCTAGGGCAGGGTGCTTATTTCCTTTTCTTAGCTGAGGGAGCCAGTGTTTTCCAAAGACAATTTCCTTGGTCATGTGGCCAGCGTGGCTGAGTCACACAGAACGCTGTTATCTTCCCACCAAAGTGGTACCTATTTATCTACTTACATTTGCATGCTTTCAAACTGCTGGGTGGGCAGGAACTGAGGCAAGTAATGGGAGCTCACTCTGTTGCACAGAGTTCAGATCTTGAACCTGAGCTGTCAGCTTTCCAGCTAACAAGCTTAGCATCTTTAACCATTGAGCCATCGTGCCCCAAGTGTTAGAAAATGAAGCACTGAAATATATTGAAGAGCCCAGGACATTGAGGCAGAACATTCTCTATATATTGTGAACTCTCTATGTATTGATTATCTCCATATCTGGGGATTGTACTGGGTGAATCATCATCATTCAGCCAAAATTTCCTCTTTTAGAGACGCAAAGGTATGGGAGAGCATTCTCTGACCTGCTTCAGCTCATGGGAGGAATGTTGGCATTAAACTGTAATAATCACACAAACAGGAAAAACATATACATTTTCTGGAGTCTCCAACCAGTTACTGAGTGATTGATGGACTGATTTACTCATTGGGGCTTACATGTTGCTTCAATCAAGCATTCATGGGCCCTGTGTCATAAAAACTGCAAAGGAAAAGGCTAAGCACAATCCCTTCCTATGGGAAGATAGGGAACTAATCAAATGGGAAAATAATGAAATTAATAAAACACTTTTATTTGCAATAGATGACCACTCTAGATATTATGGACTTTTAAAAAAGCGTCTCCACAGATGTTCTAGATAATTTCTATTCTGAGTATAAGAAAGAACTGCCTCTTTATATGGAATGCAGAAAAAATATGTATTTTATGAAGCCTTTGAAATAAATCTGCTACTGCCATGTCTAAGGCAAGGCAGAATTTGATCCAAGAGATTCCCAGCTTGACTTGTGAAAATCCAGTAAATCCTGCTGCTGTTCTTTACCCCTTTCTCTATATCAAAGATATACACCTATAGTATATCAGCATCAAAACTGCTGATCTGAAAGAGTGTGGCAGACAGTGCAGAGACAAAATAGAGTCCACTTTTATAATGGAAAAGAAAGACAATATCCTGAAGCTTTTAGTGCTGAGAAGCAACTCCCTAATTTTTTAGAAGAAGTGAGGACAATAATAGAAAGTTTTTGGGGCAGTATCTCATTAGATGTGATTAGAACATTTGCTGTTCTAAACTATTTCCCAAAGCACCAAAAGACAAGACAAAAAAAACAAACAATTGGAAGCTAACCAAGGAGAGAAGCAACCTAGAACTAGGGAGAAATTTAATAATGGTGAGAGCAATCAACCAATGGAATAGCTTGTCTTCAGAAGTTGTGGGGGCTCCATCACTGGAGGCTTTCAAAAAGAGGCAAAAAAGGCTTCACTTGTATTGTAATTCTATTTTTATTCTTTTTATTCCTTTTATTGCTTTTAATGTTGTAAGCTGCTCAAAGACATTTGAAAACAAGATGGGTGGCAAACAACAACAACAACAATAGTAATAGAAATAATAAAGAAGACTCCATCCAGCCACCTCATTCTCTGTCGTCCCCTTCTTCTATTGCCCTCAATCTTTCCCAGCATTAGGCTCTTCTCCAGTGAGTCCTTCCTTCTCATTAGGTGGCCAAAGTATTTGAGTTTTAGCTTCAGGATCTGGCCTTCTAAAGAGCAGTCAGGGTTGATCTCCTCTAGGACTGACCGGTTTGATCGCCTTGCAGTCCAAGGGACTCGCAGGAGTCTTCTCCAGCACCTTAGTTCAAAGGCTTCAATTCTTTGGCGCTCAGCCTTTCTTATGGTCCAACTTTCACTGCCATACATTGCAACTGGGAAGACCATAGCCTTGACTATACACACTTTTGTTGACAGGGTGATGTCTCTGCTTTTTAGTGTGCTGTCTAGATTTGCCATTGCTTTCCTCCCGAGGAGCAAGCGTCTTTTAATTTCTTGGCTACAGTCCCCATCTGCAGTGATCTTGGAGCCCAGGAAAATAAAATCTGTCACTACCTCCATTTCTTCCCCATTTATTTGCCAGGAATTGAGAGGGCCAGATGCCATGATCTTGGTTTTCTTAATGTTTAGTTTCAACCCAAGTTTTGCACTCTTCTTCTTCACTCGCAACAAGAGGCTCTTTAGTTCCTCTTCACTTTCTGCCATTAGAGTGGTATCATCTTCATATCTTAGGTTGTTGATGTTTCTTCCGGCAATCTTAATTCCAACTTTTGATTCATCTAGCCCTGCCTTTCTCATGGTGCTCTGCATATAAGTTAAATAGGCAGGGCGACAGTATACAGCCTTGCCGGACTCCTTTCCCAATTTTGAACCAATCAGTGGTTACGTGTCCAGTTCTCACTGTTGCTTCTTGGTCCGCATATAGGTTTCTCAAGAGACAAATAAGATGATCTGGTACGCCCATCTCTTTAAGGACTTGCCACAGTAGGCAGTAGGCGTGAGCTTAAATGGACTCCAGAAGTTGGTAGAGGACAGGAAGATCTGGAGGAACGTTGTCCATAGGGTCGCGATGGGTCGGACACGACTTCGCAACTAACAACAACAAAAGAAGACTCAGGATGTTGAGAGAGAAATAAGTAGATGATATCATAAACAGAAATATAGGCTAATTCGGGCTTTCTGTCCTCTCGTTCATGACAGAGGAAATTCTGAATTTGGCTTTCCCATTTATTTCACTGTGTATGCTTTACTTCATGTCTAATTAGGAGAGGACTAAGGATCATGTGACCCCAATATGACCAGAGTGGACAAATTAGGTATAAAATCAGAATGGCAATAGAATTGATCAAACATTTTCAAGTGAAAAAGAGATTCAAAAGAGAAAAGCTTGAAATAATGGGGAATGCACAGGGCTTTTTTTGTCATAGAATGCTCAGAACGAAGTTCCGGATGGAACCTTGTAGGGTAGGCAAGGCGGGTTGTATGACATGTGTGAGTTCCGGCATCTTTTTCTTTTACAAAAAAAGCACTGGGAATACATACATACATACATATACACACACACACACACACACACACACACACACACACACACACACACACGTGACTTAAAACCTACCTATTCCAGCAAGCCGGCCTGGCCTGATAGATTTTGGGGTTTTATTTGTTTTACTATTGCTTTATTGTATACTTTCCTTGCTCTGTACACCGCCCTGAGTCCTTCGGGAGAAGGGCGGTATATAAAACAAACAAACAAACAAACAAACAAATAAATAAATAAATAAATTGCCTGCCAGACTCTGAGAGGTATAAACCAAGAGGAGGAATGGAATGGAAATCAGACATTAGGCATTGTTCAGGATAGTATGAATGATGATATGAAGAATGCTTAAATAAAGACCATAAGCAGAAAAATAGAAAGGCAAAGAACAGAACAGAATCATTATTAACAACTAAAGAAATTTAGAATGAATAGATCTCTCAGAGGAGATCTACATGATATAAATTTGATGCAGAAAGGAAAGCCACTCCAGAATGCACTATAGGGAGTAATTGGGTACTGACAGATACAGTATATAAATGTGATGACTTAGCATTCCTTTCTTGTTCTAATTTCCATGGTTCGTTACCTTGGCTTCCTGCTGTGAACAAGGGAAAAAAGTGTTTCCAAGAGTCTGCTTCTGCCTTGTTCAATGTATTATGGGCAAAAAAAAAAAATAAAAAAAATTTCCTGGTGTGGACAAATATATAGATTGCATATTTGCAGCCCCATAGATGTCAACTGATCTGAAAGACTTCCTTAGAGTGCTCTAAGGGCCTGGTTTAGATTACCACCTCTATCTATTTTGAATTTTACTTACTTACAGTGATCCTAATTTGCATCATTTGGGTCCTATGGCAAATTGAAAAATTATGTAGATACCCAGTGCTAAAAGATTTCTTTCCACAGTTAAATAAGCCACTGATAGAACATGAATCCATTCATGTGCTATTTGTTCCAGGTAATTTGTAAATGTCTGTGTCTGAGATTTATGTACCTATAGAGGGACAGGTTTTTTTTGTACATACATCATAAATAGCCTTACTCACAAGTGTCCAGCCAGCAGAGTCAACCGATCTCAAGAGCATCAGACTGAGAACGCGGCTGTAATGGTGAGTTCATGTCAAATTCTGCACATGTATTGTGGATCATTATTGTTACTATCAGGGCTTTTTTTCTAAAAAAAAAAAAGGTGCCAGAACTCTCATCTTGTTAATCTTTTATTTATATAATTTTATTTATATATTTATTTATATAATTAAACAATTATATATTCAATTCTTAACATACATTTAATTTATTGTATTTAAGGCAAATGTTCATAGAAAATTCCAAACTTTTTTCCAATTCACATCTGGCAAATCTTCTTGACTCCTTTCCTTGCTCTTAGTATCTATGGCTGAATGTCGTCCTCTGAGTAACCTCAGATCAACGTACTTTGAAGAATCGAAAAGTCTCAGAGGTGTTCCAACAAGTTTGATGAACAAAAGTGCTGAAATTGTCTTAGTCTTTAATGAAGCTCTTGTTGGGGTGGCAATTAGATTCATCTGTGAAAATCCACGTTCACGTTGACTTGAAGAAATAGGAATGGTATTCAGAGTCCATATCAAATGCAACAGTTTTTCTGGATATGTCTTTTCGAGAATGTATTCACGGAATCCACGAATCATTTCTCTTTCAATTAGTTGCAGTCTGATTGATAAGTTTCTAATTTCCACTTCTCCAAAAGTTAGTTGAGTATTAACATCTTCAGGCCAATGTTTTTGATCAAGTACACGAGACCAATATGCCAACTCATCGTCTTTGCTATCAAGTAATCTTTTTTCAATTGATTCTTTCAATTTTGTATAAAATATACTTGGGTCAATGGGAGGATCCTTTTTTGAATCTCTTCTGTGAAGTAAAACTCCACGAAAGCGAAGATCACTTACAGCAGCAACAGCACATTTATAATAGGGCCCAAAGTTCTGTCTTCTTTCTTCAAAAACTAGTACCAGTATTTTTATTTTCTTATTTGCCTTATAGAAGTCAATGTTGCAGTCCTGTAGATCCAAACCTAAATCTAATTCTTGGAGAGCGTCACACATCAATCCTGGGTCCAATAAAAATTCTGTAGATGTTATTTTTCTTTTCAAGCCATCATAAGTGCATTTATCATTTTTATCTCTTGTAGGATCATGCATTGCTTGTTCAAAATGATACACAAGAGATTCAAAATTATTCCATACAGCCAAAACTGTACGCAAACTAGATGACACCCATCGGGTACTTAAAATTCTTCCAATTTTCAGCAGCTCAGTCCCCAGTAATTCTGCACATGAATGCAACTCTCTGTTATTCTTTGGTGAAGCATGGTATGTATGACATACAGTTTATTGGAATCTATTTATTCCTGAAGTTTCCTTGGCAGCATCACCTACTGATAATTCTAGTCTGTGATTAGCACAATGCCAAACTATAATAGAAGGAAAATGTTCTGACAGCAATTTTTTCACTCCACTTTTACATCCCATCATCACAGCAGAGCCATCGCATGCCAGAAAAATCAAATATTTTTTCAAATAATCTTCTGTCATCCCATAAGAGTTACTTTTTCAAGTTCTACCAAGTCCAAAAACAAATTTACTGGTGAATTCATTCCCATACCCTCGATACAGCATCGAACAAATACTATTAGGTTAGGGTTTTTTTGCTTATTGTGATTGATTCATCAATTATCAATGAAATTTTATTATTGGATCAAACAATTTCTTCAACCACAGTTTTCCTCATTTCTTCACTTATATGATTAACAATATATAATCTTAAAGGGCTTGCCATTGTGATAGAAGATTGCTACCACTGCTCCAGGGTTTGTCTTACTTAAATATGAATAGCATAATTAGATTTATTATTGCTGCTAAAGCTACGGATTCATATTTCCCATGGATTGTCTTCTGTCCATGGGAGGGAAGCTTGGTAGATTCTAAATTTCATAATTTTAGTTATTCCTTTGTGGTAGGGTATATATGAGAACAAGCTGCAAAGGTCTTTAAAAACATGTTTCTCACATATTTATATTTTTGAATGATAAATATTAAATCTTTTTTCTTTCCAATGATCCAAACTAATGCTTTAGAAATATAATTTCCAGTTTTAGCTACAGTAAACAAGCAAATTACACTAAAGCTAAATTTAACGTTACTTGTTAAAGATATTTACTATATTTCAGAATTAGTATTCTTTCAGTCACAATCTTATTTTTTTTGCCCAAGATGGCGGCGACCACGGGCGGCGTTCGTTGAGCTCTGCGGTGAGCCTACACAATGGGGACTGGTGAGGTTCACGAAAGCCCAGCCGAAGGGCATATTCGGAGGGGGGTGTAGGAACAACAGGCTAGCACCGTTTCGCGGTGTGGAGCCTTCCCCCCCCCAGAGAAGTAGAAGCGGCAGCAGCCGGGCGGCCTGTAGCTTGCCGCCGATCAGCTGGTGCTCAGGATCAGCTGTTAGGCGCTGTGCTGATTGCTCGCTCTCCCTTCCTCGGGCGTTGTGGAAGCTTTTCAGATTGAGATGACTTCGGCATCCTAGGATCCTGCTGCGGACCTCTGGATGGATCATCAGGCGCCTGAACTCGGTTGGAGGGCGCCGTCTGCAGCCGTGTGGATCTCTCTGTTCCTGTCTGTTGCTCCTGGCCTTTCCGCTTATAAAATGGCTGCGGATTCCCGTCTCGGCGTGGAGGCTAAGGGA
The DNA here is from genome assembly GCF_947247035.1 of Vipera ursinii. Classification (NCBI taxonomy): domain Eukaryota; kingdom Metazoa; phylum Chordata; class Lepidosauria; order Squamata; family Viperidae; genus Vipera; species Vipera ursinii. The sequence goes on along the minus strand of NC_139517.1, from coordinate 117,131,190 downwards.
GAGACTTTTCTGTCTCCTTTTTGGATGCTGGAACAGGATTTGGGACATTTTTTCTCCTGTTCCCGTGACCTCCCTATGATGTTCCGGAAGGAGTCTAGGACAGGCCGTGGTGAGAGGGCGGCTCTGGACTGGCTATGAATCCCCTGCTGGTGTGAGAGACTAGCAAGGTGGACTTTTGCTTCCCCAGCAACGCTGCCCCTATCCATCCCAGGCTGGATTTCATGGCTAGGTGAGAGGACAGTCATGAGCTCTTGTCTGGACCGGCTCAGGTGAGAGCAGAGCCGGATTGGCAGACTGCTGGATGAAGACACGTTCCGGACTTAATGTTCTTTACATCTGAACTAACATCCCATCAGCTTAATAACTTCTGACCCCATTTGTGAACAATGGCTCATATAGACAGTTCCATCTCATGGCTCGTTTACAATACTCTGGATCGGACTTGTGCGCCCTCAGAGGGGTTTCTCCCTCCTGGATACGACCAGCCTTCTTTTCTAACATTCCCCTTGATGACGGACCCAATTGCTGGGGCTCCGAGAGGTGGCTGGGCTTAACTAGGGGCCTCGAGTGGAGACGTACTAAGAGGCCCCTGATAAAATTTTTAGCCGGTTATTTTAAAAGGTTAGGGAGGGGGAGGGAGGGGAGGGGAGGGAGGGAATCTTTAACCGGCACTCAGTCTGGACCTGTTAGAGGTCCCGACGGGACGGGGTCGGGGGAGGTGGCTGCTGGTTCTGGGAATGTGGGGGTGGGGCTTCAAATCCCCACGGCGATAGGGAATGGCAGCAGGTGTTTGCGCGGAGGGCCATATCAACACCTGGGATCGCGCCCCCGCTATCTCCGAGCGGTGGCGCGCTCCGACCCTCCAGTTAGCACCCTCTTACCCGGGGATGAGGGTGATCAGGCCCCTGAGCTCAGGTTGGTCTATTTTAACGCTAGATCCGTAGTCAACAAAGCTCCCCTCATCCGTGACCTGATCGAGGAGGAATGTGCGGATCTAGCGTGCATCACGGAAACTTGGCTGGGCTCGGAGGGAGGGGTGCCTCTCACCGAGTTATGCCCGCCGGGTTTCCGGGTGCTGCACCAGCCGCGGGCTCAGGGCAGGGGTGGTGGAGTGGCAGTGGTTATTCGGGAGACTTTGTGTCCCCGGGAGGCCACCATTGTCCAGATGGCCGGGAGTGAATCCCTCCTCTTGAGATGTGGTCCTCGGGTTCAGTTGGGCTTGTTGCTTACATACCTGGCGCCCAGCTGTGTGGCAACAGCCCTGCCTGAGCTGCTCGACGCCCTCTCAGGGTTGGCAGTGGAGTTCCCCAGGCTTAAAGTCCTGGGTGACTTCAACCTGCCGTCACTGGGAGGGTCGTCGGAGTTAGCTCGGGAGTTCATGGCTTCCATGACAGCCATGGGCCTGACCCAGGTTATTGAGGGCCCGACTCATGAGGGGGATCATACTCTCGACCTGGTGTTCCTGTCTGGACAGTGGTTGGACGATCTGGGAGGGGGTTCCCCGTCCATCACCCCTCTGTCATGGTCAGATCACTACCTCCTGAGGCTGGTTTTCCGTCATGCCACCCCCCGCCGCTGGGTGGCGGAACCGTCCAGGTGGTTCCGCCCCAGGCGCCTAATGGACCCGGATCGGTTCCAGAGGGCTCTTGGGCCTATACCTATCACCCTTACCCACAGCCCAGTCGATGCTCTGGTGGAGGCCTGGGAAACGGCTGCCACCAGGGCACTTGACTGCGTTGTACCCATGTGACCTCTGACCCAGCGCAGATCCCGCTGGGCCCCATGGTTCTCTGTGGAGCTCCGGGAGATGAAGCGTCGGAGACGAGGTCTAGAGAGTGGTTGGAGATCCAGCCGATCCGAATCCGACCGATTGCAGTTAAGAACCTTTATAAGGTCTTATCTTGCGGCGATAAGGACGGCGAAGTCTAACTACTTTGCCGCCCTTATCGCGTCCGCAGATAATCGCCCGGCCGCCCTGTTTAGGGTGACTCGCTCCCTCCTTAACCAGGAGGTGAGAGAGGATCCCTTGCAGGGACGAGCCGAGGAGTTTAGTCATCATCTGGCGGACAAAATCGCTCGGATCTGGACCGGTCTGGACTCTGACTGGGCAGAGTCTGACGTGGAGGAATCAGGCGGTCTTGAGCACGTTATCTGGACTGAGTTCGACCCTGTTTCCCCTGATGATGTGGACAGGATCATGGGGAGACTGAGCACCACCACCTGTTTGTTGGATCCGTGCCCCTCCTGGCTAGCTTATGCGGCTCGGGAGGGAACACGAGGCTGGTTCCATGCAGTAATAACTGCTTCTTTGAAGGAGGGTGTCTTCCCTGCCGCCTTGAAGGAGGCGGTGGTGAGGCCCCTTCTCAAGAAGCCTGCTTTGGACCCGGCTGTTTTAAACAACTATCGTCCAGTCTCCAACCTTCGCTTTCTGGCGAAGGTTGTTGAGAGTGTGGTGGCGCATCAGCTCCCTCTGTTCCTGGAGGAAACTGATTATCTGGACCCGTACCAATCGGGCTTCAGGCCCGGACACAGCACGGAGACGGCATTGGTCGCGCTGGTGAATGATCTCTGGAGGGCTAGGGACAGGGGTTGCTCCTCTGTCCTGGTCCTATTAGATCTCTCAGCGGCTTTCGATACCATCGACCATGGTATCCTGCTGCAGCGTCTCAGGGGGTTGGGAGTGGGAGGCACCGTTCTACGGTGGTTCTCCTCCTACCTCCAGGGCCGCTCGCAGTCGGTGTTGACAGGAGGGCAGAGATCCGCCCCGAGGTCTCTCATTTGTGGAGTTCCTCAGGGGTCGGTCCTCTCGCCTCTCCTGTTCAACATCTATATGAAGCCGCTGGGTGAGATCATTCGTGGTTTCGGGGTGGGGTATCACCAGTACGCTGATGATACCCAACTTTTTCTTTCCACCCCGAACCAACCCAGCGATGCCCTCTCCGTGATGTCCCGGTGCCTGGAGGCGGTTCAGGTCTGGATGGGGAGAAACAGGCTTCGTCTCAATCCCGCCAAGACTGAGTGGCTGTGCATATCGGCATCTCGGGTTAACCAACTTATTCCACCTCTAACGATGGGGGGTAAGGTGTTACCCCCCGTTGATAGGGCTCGCAACCTGGGCGTCCTCCTGGACTCACGGCTCAATTTTGAAGACCACATAGGAGCCGTGACCAGGGGGGCTTTTGCACAGGTTCGCCTGGTGCGCCAGTTGCATCCCTATCTGGACCGAGACGCCCTACGCACAGTTACTCATGCGCTTGTTACCTCCCGTTTGGACTACTGTAACGCTCTCTACATGGGGCTGCCCTTGAAGACCACTCGGAGGCTTCAACTGGTGCAGAATGCGGCCGCGCGAGTTGTAATGGGGGTCTCCCGATACTCCCATGTAACACCTCTACTCCGTGAGCTGCATTGCCTTCCAGTTGCCCTCCGGGTGAAATTCAAGGTGCTGGTTATTACCTATAAAGCCCTACATGGCCTGGGTCCGGGCTATTTGAGGGAACACCTGTTGCCGGCATCAAACGCCCTTCGCCCAGTGCGCTCCCACAGGGAGGGTCTGCTCAGGGTGCCGCCGGTGAAAGATTGCCGGCGGGTGACACCCAGGGATAGGGCCTTCTCAGTGGGAGCGCCTGCCCTCTGGAACCAGCTGCCGGTGGAGCTGAGGACTGCCCCCGACCTCCGATTATTCCGCCGGGGCCTGAAGACCTGGCTCTTTGAGCTCTCAGGCCCAGGCTGAGGAGAAATTTTTAATTGGGGTTTTAAGTATACAGTACAGGGTCAATTTAATATTTTTTAATTTGGTTTTTTAACTTTTGTATGGTGGATTTTTTAATTCCCTGTAAACCGCCCTGAGTCCTCAGGGAATAGGGCGGTATATAAATGTAACTAAATAAATAAATAAATAAAAATTATTCCTATTCAATTTGGCTGATTTTAAAATGTGATGTAAAATCAGAAGCACATAAAAAGAAAACAGCAGAAACAGCTGCAAATTAACTCAACAGTTCTATGCTTAGCAACATTTCCATTTAATCAAAGTCCTTGCTCTTTTCAAATCTATTTCAGGGTTTACTTTCTATATACAGAAACAATGGGAAATGAGTTTCTGGGCTGGTTCAAATTTTTTACACATTCCAAAAATTTCAGGTAATGTATCTGTTCCATATAAATATAAAAGCATGATAGGCTATGTATTTGTACAATGGCTGATTATCTTAGTGTGCAGAAATGTGGATAACTACAAACAGAAGTTGCAAGCCCTCTCCTTGATTTCAGAGTCATCCTGGTGAGATAGTCAGCATATAAATTTAATAAATAACATTTTTTTTTCAAATGCCCTTATCAGGAATTGAATTTGAATGAAGTTTCAGAAAGCAAATGTTCTGTGCTGGTGGTACTAAGCTCCCAAAGATCTAGCATAGGATAAACGAATTCTTCCTAATAAAAATAACTTCCTGCCTTTTTCTAATCATCATTTCTTCCCTACAGCAATTTGAAAAGTAAAACAAAGTGGAACAAACCACTACTCCCTCCATGCAGGGAAAATTTCATTGAGTCATACTTGGATATCCTATTTGCAAATAATACCTTACTTACAGTACCTAGTTGAGATGGTGTAGTTGGGGAGCAGGGAGGAGTGCAAATTCCTGCCTTCGCTGCAACTTGCCGGTGCAACATTTGCTTGTCTTTTGGCAAGCTCAGCAGAAATTCCTATTGGCTTCCAAAAGCCAATAGCATAGCTGACTCAGGAATTCTGGGAGTTGGAGTCCATGAGTCATAAAAGAGCAAAGCCTGCAATAGGCTTAAGCCAATAGCAGCACAGCTTGTGCAAAAGCTTTTTTTTTTTTTTGGAAAAAAATGGTGCCAGAATGCCGTTCTGAGCGTTCTATGAGAAAAAAGCCCTGGTTACTATTATCTCCATTTGTCAAAATTTACACAAGATTGTATGAATGCATATATTGTTATAGGTAAACTCATTTGAAATTTGTTTATAGGTTTGATCCTATGACTGTTTTCTGTTTTATTTCATATACTTGGAGAAGTGTAAAGATAAGACAATAATTTAGGCATAGTTGACAGGTGAACACTTGCATTTTTTTCTGGTATACAAGAGGATCTGAAGCTCATAGCTATATTTCCACAATTGAGCTCAAAATTTCTGTTGCTAAGTGAGACAGTTGTTAAGTGAGTTTTGCCCATTTTGCGACTTTTCTTGCCATAGTTGTTAACTGAATCACAGCACTTTTTAAGTTAGTAACATGGTTGTTAACATGCTTCCCCATGGACTTTGCTTGTCAGAAGGTCTCAAACGGTGATCACATGACTCTGGGACACTGCAAACTTCATAAATATGAGTCAGTTGCCAAGCATGTGAATTTTGATCATGAGACCATGGGGATGCTGCAACAGTCATGTGAAAAACAGTCATAAGTCATTTTTTTCATTGCTGTTGTAACTTTGAATGGTCACTAAATGAACTGTTGTAAGTCGAGGACTATCTTTAAAAATTTATGGCTGTAACATATGGAAAGAACTCCCAGACTTTGTTCAACATTCAAAAGTTCTGTGCAAAGATGTTTGATTTTGCTGATTTCATGATGGTTCAAAGAATTATCAAATAGGAAAGGGTTCATTTTTGCCATTAATCCCACACTATCTGCTTAGTACTGCGTAAGAATCCAATTCAAAGAAGTCTATCTGTGTAATTGATTTTATTTGAAAGGCATCTTGGTTGGATCCTTAAACCAACAGACTATTCCTTCTTTCTGCAAACATATTTTACCAGCTTCCCACTAAGGGCCAGAAGTAGATTGCCCATTAATATTCCTTATTCCTTTTAGGTTCTTGCATTCTAAGTCTTAAAACCACTAGAAGGATCCATGGAGACAGATTGACAACTTTTACTTTTTCTCCAGCTACCCCACTTAGTGATGATTAAGATCCATTTCAAGCAATATGGACTCTAATTTTCTAACTTTTATCACAGCATGAAATGGCTGTTTAGAGCCCCTTTCGTCCACTTCATCTTTATTTCATATAAGATAATAGAAAAGGCATCCCTGCTTGCTTTTAAGATCAAAGTGATTGTCAGGTTCATAAAAAGAGAGAAAGAGAGAGCCTGCAAGAGGAAAATGAACTCTGATGCAGAGAAAAAAAAATCAAGGTATATCAGTCTGCCGTAGGCATCCTTGCTTTGTCCTAAAACAAAGACTAAATTTCTTAGATTATGCATTTAAAAAGAAAACAAGACAGAAAACATTTCTATCCATTGTTAAGTGTCCAGATATATTACATTTAAATAGGAAAACAGCATTTAAATACCTGCCACCTTTTATCCAAGTTAAGTGTGGAAGTGTGCAATGTCGCGTGGTTGAACGGAGAGACGGACACTTGAGCTGGGTAGTATTTCTTTATTGAGTCAGAAAATGAAGCTGGAGCAAAGGGGTTACCTGGCGTCTCTTTATACCTGCCCAGGTGAATGGTGACCAATAGATTTAAACCTGGGCTTCCCGCCAGTGCAGGTGGCCAATGGATTTAAACCCAGCCAGAGCTGACCATGCCCTGGGGCTGTCAACGACTCGCCCTATTCAGGCTTTCCCGCCAAAGCGGTTATAGCCTGGAGCTGTCCAGCCCCCTGCTGTGCTGACATTTCCGTGTATGCTTTAAAGGCATACCCTACAAAGTGCTTTCACTCTTATTATTTGAAAATAATAAGATGGGCCACATAATGAATGACTTCAGTTCTTTATTCTGTCAGTAATTGCCAGTTAAGAGAAAAGGTGGTATTACTAATTTCAGTATTCCATTTTTAAAATTTATTTTTCTAATAATTGAATTCTAAAGTGCAATTGTCCAACAAGAAATATGCATAAATTGGATCCGTAACTAGCAAAGGTTAGAGCTTGATCTCATGTGAGTGAAAACAAAGCACTGCACAGTGCTTTCTTCCCCCCCTCCCGTCTTTCATTTCTTTTGTATCTCTCACACTTTATCAGGTCCTATAAGTCTATTTCTCACCGCAATCCACATGGGGAATTTCTGGAATGGTGAAAGATGCATGGATGAAGAACCAGTCCCCCTTTCCTGTGTGCACAAATGCACTTTCAATGCACTTCCTGGTGTCATTTGGGAATCTACTTAAGGATGTAAGGATATGCTTCCCAAGATTACAAATGTTATTGTAACTATTCTATTCCAGGTCAGGCTTGGCCAATGAAAACATCAAAGCAGACTTTTTAACTATAGATATGGGCTTTATATGATTTCCTACTTTTTCTTATAAAAAAAATCACCAAAAAGGGTGCTTGCAGTTAGGGAGACACATCAATGTATAACCAGCAAGTCAATTAAGAGCCAAAGTCAAATGCCTACTCAAGAGTTTCAGAGCCAAATCCAGACACAAAGAATCATGGGATTAGAGCAGAGGTCCCCAACCTTTTGGACACCAGGAACTGGTTCTGTGAATATAATAATAATAATAATAAGTTGGAAGGGACCTTGGAAGTCATCTAGTCCAACCCCCTGCTAAGGCAGGAAACCCTATACCATTTCAGACAAATGGCTGTCCAGTCTCTTCTTAAAAACTTCCAGTGTTGGAGCATTCACCACTTCTGGAGGCAGGTTGTTCCACTGATTAATTGTTCTAACTGTCAGGAAATTTCTCCTTAGTTCTAGGTTGCTTCTCTCTTTGGTTAGTTTCCATCCGTTGCTTCTTGTCCTGCTTTCAGGTGCTTTGGAGGATAGCTTGGCTCCCTCTTCTTTGTGGCAGCCCCTGAGATATTGGAACACTGCTATCATGTCACCCCTCACGCTTCTCTTCATTAAACTACACATACCCAATTCCAGCAACCGTTCCCTATATGTTTTAGCCTCCAGTCCCCCAATCATCTTTGTTGCTCTTCTCTGTACTCTTTCTAGAGTCTCGACATCTTTTTTACATCGTGGTGACCAAAACTGGATGCAGTATTCCAGGTGTGGCCTTGCCAAGGCATAGTAAAGTGGTATTAGTACTTCACATGATCTTGATTCTATCTCTCTGTTAATGCAGCCTAGCACTGTGTTGGCTTTTTTGACAACTGCAGCACGCTGCTGGCTCATATTTAAGTGATTGTCCACTAGGACTCCGAGATCTCTCTCACAGTTACTACTATCGAGCAAGGTACCACCTATACTATACCTGTACATTTGATTTTTCCTGCCTAAATGTAGAACCTTACTTTTTTCACAATTGAATTTCATTTTGTTAGATTGTGCCCAGTGTTCGAGTCTGTCCAGATCCTCCTGTATTTTAAGCCTATCTTCTGGAGTATTGGCTATTCCTGCCAGCTTGGTGTCATCTGCAAATTTGATGAGTTCCCCATCTATCCCCTCATCCAAATTGTTGATGAAGATGTTGAAGAGCACTGGGCCCAGAACAGAGCCCTGGGGCACCCCATTACACACTCCCTTCCATGTAGATGCGGTTCCATTGAGGACCACACGCTGAGTACGGCCTGTCAAACAGCTACGAATCCATCTGGTGGTGATGCTATCTAACCCACATTTTTCTATCTTATCAAGTAGTAGGTTGTGATCTACTTTATCAAATGCCTTACTGAAGTCCAAGTAAATTATATCTACAGCATTCCTCTGGTCCACTAGTTTTGTCACTTGGTCAAAGAATGCAATAAGGTTTGTCTGGCACGATCTGTTTTTGACAAACCCATGTTGGCTTTTAGTGATAACTTTGTTCGCATCAAGGTGTTCGCTGATTTGTTGTTTGATTATCTTTTCCAGAATCTTCCCAGGTATTGAGGTCAGGGTGATAGGTCTGTAGTTTCCTGGATCTATTTTTTCCCCTTTTTTGAAGATGGGAACTACATCAGCTCTCTTCCAGTCCTCTGGTAGTTCCCCAGTGCTCCAGGATCTTTGAAAAATATAGTTCAGTGGTTCTGAGATCACGTCTGCCAGTTCCTTGAGAACCTTGGGGTGTAATCCATCTGGTCCTGGTGATTTGAACTCGTCTAGGCTGGACAGGTGCTCACTTACCATTTTCTTGCCTATCTTAACTTGCGTTTCTATTCTGTTTTTTATGGCACTGGTTTTGGTAGGTTGGACTGTTTTTTCCCTTTGTGTAAAGACAGATGTTATTTTTGACTTTGGTCGCAAGCCTTAGTTCATTTTGAGCCTTAGCTTTCCTCACTTCATCTTTGCAGGCACGGGCTATTTGCTGATATTCTGACTTAGTTATGTGCCCCTCTTTCCAATTCTTATACTTGTCCTTTTTATTTTTCAATTTATCAGAGATTTCTTTATGCAGCCATGCTGGTTTCTTTTGAGAGCTGTTATTTTTCTTCTTTGTTGGTTTTGTACTAGACTGGGCCTTTATTATCTCACTTTTCAAAATTTCCCAAGCTTCTTGAGTTGTTTTCCCCTTTAGGATTCTCATCCATGGAATTCTTCCCATGGTCTCTCTAAGTTTATTGAAATTAGCTCTTTTAAAGTCCAAGACTCTAGTTTGGCTGTGTTCTATTGCTTGTGCTTCCAGAATGTTGAATTCCAATATTGCATGATCACTTCCCCCCAAGGTTCCTGTGGCTTCGACACCTTCTATCATTTCATCTCTGTTAGTGAGAATTAAATCCAATATGGCTAATCCCCTAATTCCCTTCTCTACTTTTTGGGAGAGAAAGTTTTCTGCTAGGTTTGACAGGAATCTGTTTGATCTTCCACTTGGTGCAGAGTTTGTCTCCCAGTTGATATCAGGGTAATTAAAGTCCCCCATTACTGTTGTGATGTGCTTCTTACATACCTTAGTTAGCTGACTAGCAAAAACTTCATCTATTTCCTCTGCTTGGTTGGGCGGCCAATAGTATACCCCTATGGCAATGTCATTTTTTCCCCCTTTTATATTGACCCAAATGCATTCAAGTTTACAGTTTTCGTCATTGTTGTGTTCTATTTCTGTAGAGATAAAGTTATTTCTTATATATATAGCAACTCCACCTCCTCTTTTGTTTAGTCTGTTTCTTTTAAATAGTTTAAATCCCTCTAGCTGTGTGTTCCATTTGTAGGTTTCGTCCCACCATGTTTCCGAAATGGCAACAATATCATATCTGCCCTCATTTACCTGAATTTCTAGTTCACCCTGCTTACTGTTCATACTCTGTGCATTAGTGTATAGATATTTGAGTCCTTTATGACTGACCCTGTGTTTACTTGCTGCATAACTTGTGTGGTGCCTGGCTTCCCCTATTATCTTAGATTGCCGGGGACAGTGATGTTCTGTATCAATTAACTCACTATCCCCATTATTTAGTTTAAATGTTCCTCCAAAAAAGCTGTGATTTTATTGCCAAGTAACTCAGTCCCTTTCTTGGATGGATGCAGACCATCTCTTTTATACATTCTTTCATTGGACCAGCTACAGACATCGTGACTAATATAACCAAAGCCTTCTCCTTTACACCACTCCTTTAGCCACATATTAAATTCTGCTATACGCTGGCCTTTTCCAATTTGCTCCTTATACACTGGTAAAACCTCTGAAAAAGTAAGCCTACAGCTTATTCTGCTGAGTTCCTGCCCCAAGCTCTGGAAATCATTCTGCACAGAGAGTACATCTTTTTGGGACAGATCATTAGTGCCAAGATGTACAATAGCCTCCACATCACAGTCCTTGCTGACATTCTTGATTATTTTAGAAATACGCTTCTTGTCCCTGCTGGCAGTAGCACCTGGAAGACACCTGACCTCTTTCAAAACCTCTGTGTCCTTTCCTAAATTTACATCCCTTATAATTGAATCACCAACCAGAAGGTGGTTTCTCTTTTTGGATGCCTTTCTGTTCTTGCATGACTGGTGTGTAATACCAGATTCACATTTCTCCCTGTCGAAAACAAGTTTTTCATCTTGGACCACGATCCCCTGCTTATTTGAGTTATTATCACAGATACCTTTACCTGTCTCCTCAATGTCCCTATTAAGGTCAGAAAGGGCACTGTATCTGTTGTGCAGCGACACAGCAAAAGCTTTGGGTTTATGGTTCACAGATCTCACCCTGCCAGATCCCACAGTTGTCCACACTGCCCTTCTCCTGCAGGATCTTTGTGGTAGAGGGGGCTGATAGCACGGAGGCTCAATAGGGTAGAAGGGCTGAACTGGACACCTAATTTCTGCCTGAAGAGCACAGATTACAGACCCTAGATAAATAATCTGTCCTTGTAGATGAGTGATTTGTTTACAGATAGGACAGTTTCCAAGTTTTAAAAGGGTACTGCAAAAGACAGCTGCAAAACAAGTGTTGCTCTGAACTAAGCCAGACATGCTGTGTTGTGTATGTAAATAGTTATTAACAAGGCACTTAATAGATTGCAAACAGATTGCAGCATAGTAAGGTTTAGAGCGGGAAATTAAGGTGCAATCATTGGACGCCATAACCTAGGAGCGGGAAAAGAGACTCCATTGATTGGTTACAGTTCTAACGCTTTCTCTATAAAAGGGTTGCAACATTTGACAGTTGACAGTTGACTTGTGTATTCAATAAACTCGTTCATTGTTAACCCACTCTGAGTCCTCGTCTATTAGAACCAAACAACTGGCGACGAAGGTGGGATAGACAGAAGACCAGAGAATTGGCGGAATTGTCGCGAAAGGCGGCAAATTCAGAACGAGTCACAGTCAACCGAGCGGCCGCGGCAGAATAAGGAAAAAATTCTCCGAATGGCGCAAATCGGGTCATTGAAGGAATTCGACCCAAACTTCCCCGAAGATTGGGAAGAATACATTGGACAAGTCGAAGGGTTCCTGTTAGTGAACGGAATCACCGACGACCGTAAAAAAGCGGCTGCATTACTGACGATCTGCGGGACACCGGTCTACCGAGTCGCTGTCGGACTGTGTCAACCGCAACCAGTCTCAAGCGTGCCTTATGCCGACCTCCTTGCCAAATTAAAGGTCCACTTTACTCCCCGAAGATCTGAACTCTTTTGGCGGCGCATCTTCGAAAAGAGGAACCAGAGACCGGGAGAATCCATTCAAAAATTTGTCGCTGCCGTCAGGGAAGCCGCAGTACGATGTAAATACGATAATTTAGAAATAAGAATTCGAGACCGAGTAGTACTGGGCTTACGTGATGAACAACTACAAAACAGAATAATCGCCAAACCCACCGGCGATTTGCAGGAAGTGCTTGACGAACTTTTAACTTACGAGTCAACCGGGTATCGCGACCCCCCCCCGCAGTAGCATGGCAGCGGCGCCCGAGATCAACCAAGAAGGCTATGTGGACTGCGGGGAGGTGGACCAGCAGTGGGAGGAAGAAATTGCCGAAGTCTCCAGGCGATTTGGAAAATTGGCGCCAAGACAACCCAGAAGCGAAGGGCCTGAACCTGGCCGCCGTCAACAAACCGCAACTCCGCAAAGACAACCGACCGGGTCACAACGACCTTGGCGGGACACCGCAACCAGACCGCGCGACATTGACACCCAGAACCGGTGCGGCAGCTGCGGTGGCAACCATCCCCGCGCCTCCTGCCGATTCCGTTCCGCAAAGTGCCGGGCATGCGGCAAGACCGGCCACATCCAGGCCATCTGCAGGAACCGTGCTCGCGACAACCGCCTTAACGAAGTCGATGTGTGGCCTGAGGGTAAGGTAACCCCTAAGTCCAGTGGCAAGGAGACCCCTAAACCCCGGGTTAAAATCCCAAAGCTAGGGGAGGTGGCGCGAGTCAATGGGTGGAGGCTGGGAAAAGGTCACAATTTTCCAGTTGGAAAATTAAAAATCACAGTCCTTCTGCAAGGGGTCCCTTGCAGAATGGAAATAGACTCAGGGGCTTCAGTGTCAATAATTTCCACTGAAACCCTTGAGAGAATTGAACAAATAAGCGGAAAGAGAATTCCACTTAGTCCAACAAATATTCAATTAACGGACTTTCAAAAAAGTCCAATAAAAGTAAAAGGAAAGACCAGCCTTAGCGTAAAATTTAAGGGATTTAAGGGTTTTTTAGAATTAATTGTGACAGAGGGGAATAGGACCAGCTTAATCGGACTTAACTGGTTCCCTGCCCTGGGAATTTGGATCGGGGGAATAAATTCAGTGATTAAAAATAAGACCCTCGAATCAGTTTGCAATGAATTTGCAGACGTATTCGATGGATCTCTGGGCAAGTACAAAGGGCCCCCCATTAACTTTAACCTAGACCCCTCAGTAAAACCAATCAGGCTTAAGGCCCGAAGGGTACCTTTTGCCTTAAAGGGAAAAATCGAGGCCGAGCTCGACCGGCTTGTAGGCCAGGGCGTATTAGAACCTGTTGAGGGTGGTTTGTGGGAAACGCCGATTGTCACACCCCTCAAACCTAACGGGGATGTGAGAATCTGCGCTGACTACAAGGCCACCCTGAACATTGGAATGAAAAAGCATGCTTACCCGGTCCCGACGGTGAAGCAGGTCCTCGCCATGATCCAGGACGGCGCCATGTTTGCCAAGCTAGACTTGGCGCATGCGTACTTACAGTTGACTGTTTCTAAAGAGGCTGCAGAGGCACAGACGATTGTTACCCACAAGGGGGCGTTCCGAGTCCACAGACTGCAATTTGGAATTGCAGCAGCTCCAGGCATCTTCCAAGAAGTGATGGAGAGGACCTTAAAGGGCATACCTGGAGTATGCCCTTACTTTGATGATGTCCTAATAGCAGGAAAGGATGAGGAAATGTTAGTAGAGCGGCTGGAACAGGTACTGGGTAGATTTAGGAAGGCTGGATTGAAACTTAAAAAGGAAAAATGTAGCATAGGGGTTAAATCCACTGATTTTTTGGGGTTCAGGATTGACAAAAGTGGAATCCACCCTACCCCTGACAAAATTAAAGCAATTAAATGGGCCCCAGAACCAAGGAACAAGGCGGAACTACAGGCCTTCCTTGGCTTGGTAAACTTTTACCACACGTTTGTGCCACACAAGGCTGCCATTGCAGAACCCCTCCACAGACTCTTAGATAAGAAGACCCCTTGGCAATGGCAGAACAAACACAAAGTGAGTTTCCAAACTTTAAAGGACATCCTTTCCAGTAAATCAACTGTAACCCACTTTATAGAAAACAAGCCAATTTACCTGGCGTGCGATGCTTCGCCCTATGGCGTAGGGGCTGTGATCAGCCACTTAGACAACCAAGGAATACAAAGACCCATTGCATATTATTCCCGAACACTAACCAAGGCAGAGCGCAATTATGCTCAAATAGACAGGGAGGCATTAGCTATAGTGGCAGGAGTTAAAAAGTTCCACGACTACCTTTATGGTAGGAACTTTACCATACTGACTGACCACAAACCCCTGCTGGGACTGTTTACCACAGATAAACAGACTCCCCAAATTATGTCGCCCAGAATGCTGAGGTGGTCCATTTTCCTCTCAGCATACTCATTTTCCCTCCAATACAGACCAGGCAAGGACATGGGACATGCTGACGCTCTTAGCAGATTGCCCCTAAGCATAACAGAGGAGGACCCTGCACCTGTGGGACAAATAATGTCCCTACAGGACATTCCTGATTTGCCCCTAACTGCTAAAGACATAGCCGAGGCAACTAATAAGGACCTCACCTTAAAGAGAGTAATGGTCTGGGTCATGAGTGGTTGGCCTAACGCCAAACCGGACGAAAAATACAGTCCCTATTTCAGAAGGAAAGATGAACTGTCAGTTCATTTGGGATGCTTACTCTGGGGAACTCGTGTAGTTATTCCAGGAATCCACAAATCAGCTATTCTACTAGAATTACATGAGGGACATCCTGGAATAGTACGGATGAAGGCGTTGGCTAGGAGTCACTTGTGGTGGCCAGGACTGGACAACGACATTGAGGAATGTGTTGCCAATTGCCATCTGTGCCAACGTTCCAGGCCTGAACAACAACACATCCGTACGCATAAGTGGGAACTAGCTAGGAATCCTTGGTCCAGGATTCATATTGACTTTGCTGGAGCTTTCCAAGGGTTAACGTTCCTAGTAGTGGTTGACAGCTACTCTAGATGGCTAGAGGTAGTACCAGTCAGTTCAGTAACTTCAGGTAGAACAATACAGGCATTAAGGGGCCTCTTTGCCACTCATGGGTTGCCGGATTTAATTGTGTCTGATAATGGGCCACAATTCACATCTATTGAATTTCAGGATTTCCTCAAGGCCAACTCGATTAAGCACAAGACTTCAGCACCCTTCCACCCATCCACCAACGGCTTGGCTGAACGAAATGTGAGGACCACGAAGGACACTTTAAAAAGAATCATTCAAGGTGACTGGCATCAGAGACTGGCCGAGTTCTTGTTGGCCCAACACACGACCCCTTGTTCTGCTACAGGGAAAAGTCCAGCTGAAATGAGGTGGGGCAGGAGACTAACCACCAAATTGGACAGATTACACCCTGACAGACTTCAACCAAACATTGAATTGGACATTCCTAACAGAACATTTAAAGTGGGGGATTTGATCTGGGCCAGAAACTATGCCCAAGGGGACAAATGGATTCCTGGGGTGGTGACTGAAATCTTAGGTCCCCTGTCGTACACTATTGAGGGGGAAGGGAATAGGATCTGTAAAAGACACATAGACCAGCTGAGGAAAAGATCTAGTGGATGTGTGCCAGTAGAGGGGGACCAAAGCATACTAGGGGGAAACAGTACATCCAGGTTCAGCGATAACAACAGGCCAGAGAGTGGCGTAGAGGATAGGCAAAATGACCCATCCCCCGGTACCCAACAACAACAATTCAGTCAAATTGAATGGGAAATACCCCTGCGAAGTAGGCCAGTGACCACTGATTTCCAAACACAAACTAATACACAAGACAGCAACAGGGAAACATCTGAGTCCAGTAACCCAGAGCCCAGGTCCAGCAGTGACAAGCAGCCAAGCAGTCAATCAGGAAGAGGGGTCCCTAGCAGCCAAAGTAACAGATACCCTTCTAGAATACATAGGCCACCAAAATACTTAAAGGATTTTGTAAAGAAATAACATCAACTGGGGGGTAAGGGGTGTTGTGTATGTAAATAGTTATTAACAAGGCACTTAATAGATTGCAAACAGATTGCAGCATAGTAAGGTTTAGAGCGGGAAATTAAGGTGCAATCATTGGACGCCATAACCTAGGAGCGGGAAAAGAGACTCCATTGATTGGTTACAGTTCTAACGCTTTCTCTATAAAAGGGTTGCAACATTTGACAGTTGACAGTTGACTTGTGTATTCAATAAACTCGTTCATTGTTAACCCACTCTGAGTCCTCGTCTATTAGAACCAAACATGCTGAGTTACAATGAATCTCAGATGCACTTGCCCTGAATGTACAGCTACTGTTTTTGATTTTTAGTTATATAAGTTTAAGTTATATAAGTTTAGTTATATAAGTTTAAAAGCAAAGAGGGTCCAATCAGCAAGGACTTAGCTACTGTGCCCCTCCACCCACTTCTCCTTAACTCACAGTTTTGTAGCTTTTCCCAGCAGCCTCTGGAAGTTTAAAAGCAAAGAGGGTCCAATCAGCAAGGACTTAGCTACTGTGCCCCTCCACCCACTTCTCCTTAACTCACAGTTTTGTAGCTTTTCCCAGCAGCCTCTGGCAGTTTAAAAGCAAAGAGGGTCCAATCAGCAAGGACTTAGATACTGTGCCCCTCCACCCACTTCTCCTTAACTCACAGTTTTGTAGCTTTCCCCAGCAGCCTCTGGCAGTTTAAAAGCAAAGAGGGTCCAGTCAGCAAGGACTTAGCTACTGTGCCCCTCCACCCACTTCTCCTTAACTCACAGAAGAGAAGTTTTTCCGTGAACTTGAGGGGGTGTGGTTTTGTGTGATGCCTGCCTCCCACAGATGGGGCTTAGTTTGTTTGTGCAGACCGGTTGCTGGCCCGATACCAGTCCATGGACCGGTGGTTGGGGACCCTTGGATTAGAGAATTCAGTCAGACCAAGATTCAATGCAGAAGGATAGCTAACTGTTTAACAGATTCAAGAGAATTTCCAGATATGAGCTGCTTTCAGATACGAGCCTTTCACACTGAAGCCTACAGCTTTGTTGCATGAAGCACTGAGTGTCTCCTCAGTTCCTGCAGGAATAAACCAATGAATGAATGAACAACTCTCTGCTGAGACACATTAAGCTGTTTTGGCTGTAAACTCACTAGGATGAACCAAAGTATTAATTCATAAGGTGCTCTCTCCTATAACTGAGCACTTTAGCACATCTTCACTTCCAGTTGCTGACAGTACTGTTTTTCCTATAAACTGAGTGATCTTTACAGGTGAAATTTGATCAAAAAGCCAAATAGGGGACATCCCTTCTAGTGAGGATTGATTCTGCTTTTTTTCTGTGCTTATATGTTATATCAGCAGATTGTTGACCTGTCATTTTCTCCAGAAGTGCCTTCTTCAGCAAGGACCTCAGTGTTTGCCTATATGTATCTTGGAGGCTCTCACTATTCTATGATTTCTTACCCTGGAATAGGTATTTAGAACTGGCTTCTCCTAAACCAAGAGTTGGTTCAAGATAACCAGCTAGTTTTCACTGCATTCTTGAGTTGAGTTCTCCAATCTGACAAGGAATGTTATGTTGAGGAGTAGGTACTTTCGTTTAGTCTGGTTCACCTCTGTCTAGTGATCTAGCTGGAGCCGCTAGCAGTTTAACATATCGTATAGCCTAAATCTACAGCATAATGCCAGTTTGTTCCAGATAATTTAGCAAGCTCCTCTGAATATGCATTGGATACCTCCTGCTTTCTCTGAAAAATTGTCTGTCAAACTCTAAACATATGCATATGAGGTTACAGTCTACATTTAATACACTATTTCAAGCCTTTATACTCTGGAGTTGAAATCAAACTTTATGTAGGAAAGGGGGGGGGGGAACCCAGCTGGAATCAGATCCTGCTCCTACATTTCATCTATGCAATTCTAGGGCATAATGAAAAATGCCATTTTTAAACTGTTGAAAAGCCATAATAAAAGATAGGAAATTAGACTCATAGTTCTATCATGGATATCTGCAGGATATGGTTAAAAAAATCAAGATGGCCTGCTTGAAGGAGAGACTATGAAAGGGAAAGAGCAGGCAGAGCAGTACAAGAGGGAAAGATGAAGAGATGAAGAAGATTTTATTTTACTCTCAAGCTTGATGGACTTTGTTTAAAACTTAAAGTGAAAGTGCGTCACAATTGTAAGTAAAAGATGGCGGCTAAACCTCCCCCTAGAACTTTTCGGAGTGCTGGAAATTCTCCGGTGCAACAACAATCATTGCTGCAGGCGTTGCATTCTCCTGATGTATTGACATCGAAGGATCTTGAAAAACATACCCAGTTAATTTTGGAGTCAATGGGTGTTAAATGGAGGAGAAATTGGAGAAATTGGAGCAGAGAATGGAAGAAAGGATGGAACAGAAACTTAGAGAAATGAAGGTAGACATTTTGTCCTCAGTGCAAAAAGTTGCTAAATGTGTGGAGGTGCTGGATGATCAAGTGCAAGACTTGATTCAAAAGAATGCTTTATTAGAAGCAAAAGTATTGGAAATTGAAGATTTAAAAGACAAAATTGACAGTGAACAGAGCTTGGCCCAATTTTACCAGATGCAGTTTGCTGTGAGAATTAGAGGCCTAAAAGAGGATATTAAGGAAGATTTAAAGCAGCTGGTTTCTGAGGCTTTTGAGGGAGTATTGAACCATCCAGCATCTGAATTAAAACAAGGTATGGACAAAGTGTTCCGTGTGAATTCGTGGATTGCTAAACAGAGAAAGTTGCCTAGAGATGTGGTGGTTTATTTTGTAAAAAGGGAAATTAGAGATGAAGTTATACAAGCTGCCTACGATACCAAAGTTGTGATTGCTGGTCAACAAGTTTTGGTTTTAAAAGAAATTCCTCCAAAGATTTTAAAGAGAAGGAAGGATTTTATATTTCTTGTGCAAGAGCTCAAGCAAAGAGATATAAGGTTCAGATGGGAGATCCCAGTTGGGTTGAGCTTCATGTATGATGGCAAAAGATACTGTTTGAGTAATGTGAAGCAAGCGCATGATTTTTATAATAATGTCTTGGAAGTAACCCCATCAACACTTCTGGAAGCTGCAGAGGGATCTGGAGAAGGAGAACATCAAGAGGATGAAGATGCACAGATAGACGAGAAGGGTACAGGAGGAGTTCAAGCTGCAACTCTTTTGGATGATCTTAGAGAACAGAGGGTGACGTGTGCTGCCTTAAAACGCTCAAAAAAGAAAAAAAAATAAGACCAGTAGAAATCTATGGAACTTCCACAAAATATTTACAGTTAAGTGGTAGTTGTGTTTTTTAAAAAAAAAAAAGTTTTGGGATGCTATGTATGGTAATAGATTTTTTTTTTTAATTTGGAATTAATGGACAACTTACTACAGAGGAAGAGGAAGAAAGTTTTGTGGGTTAATGTGGGTTAATTTGTGTAAGAACTATTTATTAATGTGCAAATGAGAATATGTTAAGGTAATAGTGAATTGTGGAAGAACATAGATGGGAATGATGCTAGTTTTCTTTTATTTTAGTTTTTTATATATATTTAGTATTATTAAGGATTGGTTTACTATATACAAGCTAGAGAGTGATGGATTTTAGAGTTTATAATTGTTAGTATATGATTGTTTATGATTGCCTTTTAGATATATACCTTGTATTTTGCTCTGGGAAGTCGGGGGGGGGGAGGGGGGAGGAGGGGAAGTGGAGGGGGGGAGGTAGGGGAGGGAGGAGGGGGAGGGGGAGGGGGGGAGATAGGGGGGAGGTAGGGAGGGGAGGAGGGAGGGGGAAGGGGTTTTTTTTAAAGGAAAATTGTATTTTATAAAACTTTTCAATAAAAAAAAAAATCAAGATGGCAATCATGATGATGTGATCAAAATGTGACAATTTTTAATGTTTGCTGCACACAAAAACAGGCGGAACCTCATTCCCCATAGATGTGTACACTTTTTAATACTTTACAGACACCCCAAAGTGGTATGCTGTAGCACAATCCCAATGATAGTCTTTGTCAGCCAAAGAATATATTTCTGTCTGCAGCTAGAATAGATGTTAAGGTAATATCCTTACTGATGTAGTACCAGTATTCAATAAAGCATATGTATGAGAAAGATAATTATTTCTACCAGCACCTTTCTGTACCTGAATTAACTGCTATGAGATGATATTTCCCTAGCAGAAAATATAAATGAAATAATTATAGGAATAACAGTTTGGTAAAGAGTTAGATAAAAAAATGCCTATGGATGTCTGAATGTGAATACAGGTAGTCCTCAACTTATGAGCACAACTGAGCTCAAAATTTCTATTGCTAAGCATCTGGCTTCCTCATAGACTTTGATCATCAGAAGTTTGCAAAAGGGGATTACATCACCCCAGGACATTGCAACTGTCATGAGTCAGTTGCCAAGAATTTGAATTTAGATCACATGACCATGGGGATGCTCTAATAGCTGTAAGTGTGAAAAATGGTTATAAGTCATTTTTTCAGTGGCATTGTAACTTCAAATAATCATTAAATGAACTGTTGTAAGTCAAGGAATACTTTTACACACATAAACTAAGAATCAAAGGATTTGAAAAGAAGATGGTGTGGATTTATTCTCTATTATCCCAGACTGGAATTAATAAATTGAAATTATAAGGGTGATGATTTAGGCAGATGGCAGGCAGAAGCTATTTTATAAACTGTCAGTTAAACACCTCTATGTTGCAACTTTACAAATAATTCTGTTTTTTTGCAGATGGCGTCCTGACTAATTTATGCGCTGAGGAAAATTGTTTGGGGTTATTTTTTAAAAAAATTAAATAGGTATAAAACATATTAGCATGCAGGAAATGCCTCTTGGAATAATTAGAACAGCCACAGCTTTTGCAGGATCTGTATGGCTGTTTTGAAGATCATCCCCACAGTCTCCACATGTGTACGTATGTTCAGCTCCTTTGCTTTACTAGCAGTTCCTTGGGTGGAGTTAAAAACACATGAACACATAAACTGAAACAGCTTTTGAAAAAGATGCATAAGTGCTGCACAGGACATGGCTGCTTTAATGACCGGAAAAGGAAGACATTTGCATCCCATCATTCCTCTGAAATGGGACTTTATCTTCACCATAACATTATAAAACGGGGGGAAGTGCTTATATGCTTTATTTATATGCTTATTTAAAGCACATTATCTCACTTTCCTGCTGTATTATGAGAAGCTCAAAGCAGCTTGGGAGAGTTCAACTTAAAAGCTTCATAGCTTACTGGAGATTCAGACTGATGAACTTAATATTGTAACTACAGCAATGACTGCACTGAATTTCAGAATAGTGTTACCATCTCTCTCACACTTTTAATTACTAAGTGCAGATAGAATGATATTATTTATATTCAATTATCTAGGGCAGGGGTGTCAAACTGCTGGCCCGCGGGCTGGACGCGTCACGAGGAAACCGTGCCCACCCCATTTCTGGCAATGGGGAAAAAGCTCCGATACGTCGTGTGACATCACATGACGTCGTGAGTTTGGCATGTCTGATCTAGGGTAATCAATGGATGGGCTTTTCTTAAAATAAATAAAACTATAGGCTAAGCAAAAAGCAAGAAAATTGGATGCTTACCTCTAGTCATTACAATTCCTGCAAGGGATCTGTGACATGCATGAAGGGCAGCAAAGTTATCCGTCACCTCCTGAAATTTCTCTGTAATTATTTGGTACACAGAATCAGCAAATTCCTGGAAAGATATAAGCAGAAGCCGTTCTATTAACTTGGCATGACCAAAGCAGTGGACTGCATCTTCAAGTTTTCTTCTTTACTCATAACAGCTTGTGCCACTAATTACAAAGAATAATAAACCGTGCAGCTCCTCTCTTTGCATTCACCTGGCCTGCAAATAGAAAATACCGTCAAACTGAGGATTGTCCTGAAATAGAACAGCCAGCCACTGCAACATGGCTGGTAAGCTGCACTGCACGATTAACCGTCTTTCCTTAATCCTACTGACATTTTTCAGATTGTGATTGCCTATCAAACCATTGTCAGCCAATTCATTTTCTTTCATTTCACTTGCATTCTGGCCATAATTTGTTGTAACTTAGTGTTGGTTTGAGTTTGTTTTCACTCCTTTAGATGTTACACACTGCATACACAAGCTATTTCCTCAGTACAGAATACAGCTAACTAAACAGTCATTGACCGAGGTAGGCGGCTATAGAAATAGAACTAACAAACAAATAAAATAATATTTATCTAGCCATGGTTGTTGCCTGTTTTTCAACAGACCTGTCATTTATTTCATGGACCTATAAAGATACAACAAAAAAAGGCTGATCCTGAATTAAGGCTAAAATAAAGTAAAAATAGTCCTCGACTTACAACCACAATTGAGCCCAACATTTCTGTTGCTACGTGAGACATTTGTTAAATGAATTGTGCCCCGTTTTATGACCTTTCTTGCCACAATTATTAAATGAATCAGTATAGATGTTAAGTCATTAAGTGAATCTGGCTTTCCCATTGACTTTGCTTGTCAGAAGGAGATCACATGACTTTGAGACATTGCAACCATCATAAATATGAGTCAGTTGTCAGTTGTCAGTTTCAGTACCATTGTAATTTTGAACAGTTACTAAATAAATGGTTGTAAGTGGAGGACTACCTGTAAAATAGCGAATGAAACCAACAGCATCTTTAATATGGCTAAAGGAGAGTCCTTGACGATCATCTAATCCCTGAGATTCTTGCATTTAAAAATGATTACAAAACAGGGAAGCAGATGTTTGACGCTCACAGTAGTTAAAAACAACACATAGTTTTTTTGACAATATATATAAGCTAATAATTTTATAGTAGCATATGATTTTTAAGCTGAAAAACATTTGCTCATTTTTTAGGGCAAAGTCTTGCCACCAACCCAATTCCTATTTCTCTAAGGAGAAATTCATTACTCAATTCAATGTACTAAACACTATATAGCGTGGTTGTAGCTTCTGAATGCAGCTACTTAATCCAAGAACTGGTGACTGAGATCGTTTTGTGTTTCTGTTTTGATAAATTTATGTTCTGACTGCTTACCACATGTCTATTATGGGTCTAACCTACTAGAATTGATTGATGTCTTCCTAGACCACACACTTAAATACCATAGTTATTTCTGGACTGTGTAGAGGGGGGAAGACACATATGCCATGGCTTTGATCTGCCATGTAGCTGAGCAGATGCCATCTCTAACTTTTTAGCATCCCACTGACTTCACTGCTTCTCCTAAGTTCCATAGATGTAAGATCTGGCTAATACTTGCCAGCAATTTGTCGAAGCAAGAGCCTGAGCAGAAAAAGAACAGAAGCCTATTTAAATGAAGACCTGCAAGTAAACACTCCATGCGTTGAAAGCACCTCGCCTTCTGCTCTAAGAAAAAGTAGCAAAATCAGAACACGCTTCCACTGAGTGCTTTGTCTCAAAAGATTTGTTCACATCCTGCATGCCATATGGTTTTAGAGCAGCTATAATAATAAGTGTTCATTAATTATTAAGCTTTGCTGTAAATAAATACAGAAAAGCTGTCTTGCTGTCACAGTATGAGGAACAAGCCGTGCCTGCACAGATGTAATGCATTCTTTTTCCTGTTGACATCTCCCCGATTCTCCCTCCTTCTCCCCATGTCTTTTTAAAGTGAATGTAATCATCACCCATCTCAGAGCAGTAAGATATGATCTCTCCTTCCAGTGCATAGACAACAGAACGCAAACTTATTTGCCGTCAATTCTCCATGACTATAGCTGTCCATTGTGGTTCTTAAACATGTCTCATTTGCAACACCTTTCAACTGCTTGAAATGTTTTGTTTTATAGACTTCAATAATCTATGAAAGAAGCCTATGGAAAAAGGGAAAGGAATCAACATACATATGTATACTGGAAAAGGGACATGAGAATGCAATTAGGATACAATAATTGGGAAAAATCAGGCTCCAAAACCTCCGTATTTATTCCACCTTCTCCTAAACACATTATGTTGATCAGTCAGGTCAAACAACCCTTTGCTTTTATGGTGAGGCTATGTAACACTGAATAGGTTTGCAACAAGACATGAATCAGCCATGATTTAATAATGAGCATGTTTTACTTAAGAGGCTGAAGAAGATGGAAGTTTTGTCCTGTCTGATTTTTAGTATGCTATCAAGATAAACTGGAGAGGCAACAGAGAGAAACTGTTCAGTCTATAGGGATCTGAATCTATATAGCTTGTCAATCTGAATTATGATTCTAAGTGTAGGATGTGTTGGGTTTGAAGAATAAGGTAGGTGTATTGATCCATCCATAGCCAATAATTCTTGTAACTGTGTTTACAGAGATTATTTCAGTTATGGTGCTAGAGATGGGAAGAGAGAATGTTCTGAGGAACTTCAATAGCCACAGAGAAATTGCTATTACAGGATACCTTCAAAGCCTAACAATTGTCATGTACTGATGATTAATCCATGTGGGAGGTTTTGTAATGGTCAATAACTACGACCTTCTTATCCACTCTCTTGTAATACAGTAGTCAATCTGCTATTTACCAAGAGATAATCTTGTAGTAGCTGTTCTCGCCCACTCAGTGGTAGACCTATTGTAAGTCTGCCTCCAGAAGTTGATGGTATGAACTTAATGTCTAATTTCCAGTCTTGTCTAGAGAAAGCAGTTTTCACTTCCATGAGACATTCATTGGTTTCATTCAGATTTTATTGCTCCAGGAAACTTGACTGCCACTAAATTCAAAGGTAAATATACTGACAAGTGATCAAGCATTTTGTTACTACTTATTTGGGCAGCTGTTCAATTTTGGGTGAGTTTGAATTACAGGGTTTGGACTTTAAAGATTTCTATGGAGAATTTGTCTAAGAATACTAACAGTACTATCTGCTAACTGAAATACTTAAGACACACACAGATAGATGGATGTAATCAACGGTGGCACTTTGGAGATCCATCAATACAAAATAGATGGAGAGACACTTTCAGCCTTATATTAGGCTGTTCTGGGCCTCATTTGTGGACATGATCCACACAAACAATCTGCAATTCATTAATTACTTCTGCTGTTTATTAATTGTTGCTGATTTTTAAAAATTCCTACTGTTCAATGTCAAGGGATGTAACATGTTTAATTATTTCATTTTAATTCTATCATTATAACCTTGTGAAGTGCCTTGAAGGATAAGGAGAGAAAAATCTAGATTTACAGGGAAATTCTTTCTTAACATCAAATATGATGGACAGTCAGACCCAAAGAAAATTAACCACTAAGGGAAATTATGATGGGTTCCTGCATAGAAAAAGGTGAGAATGATTCAACCCTATAAATCAATTAAAATATTATAACTTTAATTTCTTTCTAATCTCACAGTCTGATCTATTATTTTTCCTATAGTGTCCTACTTATAAGCATCACATTTACAAAGAATTCATTAACTCATAGGGACATGTAGCTTCTGGAAGAATTGTTAAAACATTAGAAAGAACAAATACATTTTAATACTGGAGTTGGATATTCCAGGAAACCCACTTTTCTTCACTGAATTTGGCAGCAAATTCCAAAGCACATGAACACAGACATCAAATCATGGCCAAACAGCCACTTGGCTTGAGAGAAAGATGATAAGAGTTAGGCTGAGAAAAGATTGAGAATTTTTAAAGATCAGTAAATTCCTTGCATGACAATCAGAAGAAATAACCTTTGTTTGTTAAAGAAAAGCAGAACACAATCTAAGAAGAAAACAAATTGATTTTTTTAGAAAATTGAAACACCACCTCTTAATGCCCTCCTTTTGTTTTTCCCAGAGAGTTTTTTTTATAAAGTCTATCATCATTTAAATCCTTTTTTCTGTCTTGCCAAAAGAAAAGGCCAAAAATATTTTCTTGCTTTAGCAAAATCTTTCTGATATTCTTAGATTTTGAAAGCATAGAGCAAGGCCAAGATATGGCTTTTGAGCCAGAAAATTAAACACAAATCTGTCTTTATAGGAAGAATTTATGTTATCTTATAGATCACTGGTCTCCAACCTTTCCAGTTTTGCAGACCAGTGGATGATGGTGCTGCATGAATGGCAAACAAGTGTATGCATGCACAGCTCCATTTGTGCAAGGGTTGTGCAAGCGTTGCCGCTGTGCATGTACTCACCCACTGCTTCTGCAATCCAGTTCTGAACAGGTCATGGCCAGGCAGTGGGTTAGGACCTGTGGGGTGGGGACCTCTGTTGTAGGTGGCCAGAGCTAGCATTTGGGGAAGTCCATTGGCTTATTGTTCACCCAACTATAAATTTATTTTGTTTGTTTGTATCCTGCCTGTTCACAAATAACCCAAGATGGCAAACATATCCAACATAGCTTCCTCCTCCTATTTTCCCCACAACAACAACGACTCTGTCAGATGGGTTGGGTTGACAGTAAGTGACTGGACCAAAGTCATCCACTTGGTGGGTCTAGAACTCACAATCTCCTGGTTTCTAGGCCAGCACTTTAACTACTAGGCCAAATAGAGTCTCTTTATTTATCAGATTGGTAATCCATTTAACTTACTATCATTTGCATCAACACTCCAGTATTTCAAATAAAAGATTTTTCATGGTTCAAAATCAGAGGTCCCCAACCTTTTAGGCACCAGGGACCATTCCATGGAGAAAGGTTTTTCCATGGGTCAGAGAGTGCACGGTTTTGTGTGCTGCCTGCATCCCATGGATGGGGCTTTGCTTGTTTGCGCAGACCGGTTGCTGGCATGCCATGGCCTGGTACCGGTCCACAAACTAGGGTTTGGGGACCCCTGTTCTAAATGACTGAGACTGAACCAAGCATTTTCTTGTGCTCTAGTACAAAGCAATGACATTCTACAAGGAAAATCCTTATACCGTAGACTCCATTGAATCTGATGATAACCTTGATGCCTAGAGTGGAAATTGGCACAAAAAGAGAAATAAACTCCATATAGAAGCTGGGATAGGTCCAATCCTTGGACATTTAATTTCTTTCTCTCATGATGTGCTTGTAAGACTGAACATTGCCAATTCCCTTAATACCACATTGTTGTGCTAAATGAAGCATAAGCCATGATACTCTTCAAAAAAGGCACTTGTTTAATTATACTGTTAAACTTACACTCTAGAATAGGAAAAGGGGAAGTACTGGGAGTTTAACCTTGTGATAAAATAGCAAGAAAAGGGGAACACCAGAGAACAGATTTTGTCTTTTTTGCTAACTTCTTACTATGGGTAACCATTTTTTTTAAATACAGAATGAATCAAGGGGAAATATTATTATTTTTCCCATGCAATTATATAGTCCATTAAAAAAAAACATCCTTAGAGTTTTATTTTTAAAGGGTTTGGTTTTCTTTGCTTTCAAAAAACTGTTGCGTTTATTTATATAAGATTGATGCAAGAAAAAATTGCTTAGCTTAAAAAAAATCTACATATTATTTATATTATCTTAATTAAGATCTATATTATAACAAGGAATTCTATGTACAATAAGGGAGCACGCTTAACATGTTGGGAAAGATTCAATGGCGCTCAAAACAAATTTTTGCATAGAAATCACATCCATGTGGCTAGATCTGGAATTAATGGGTCTTTGTTCTGACTCAGGAGACCTCTCTTTACATTCTTATTTCTGAGTGCCATCTCAATGTGCCTCCGACTATATACACGGAGAACAAATAATTAAATTATGGATCTCAAAGCTGGATCATAAGCAAAAAATAACGTTTATTCACATCTTACTGTTTATTTCAAATGGCATAAATAAATGAAATATGCTCTATTTGCAGTGGCAGTCTTTGGGGAAAAACTGACATTCAACGGGAATTTTGAATGGATATTAAAATCAATAGATTATTAGGGGGAAAAGTCTTTAGTAAACATTTTCTGTTGAAATCCTGTCTTTGGGCTTATTGGACTCAAATATTAAAAAGGTTAGATTTGCATACAGGCGGATAAAATATTCTCCTAAACAAGTACCATCAAAGATTGCTGTTGCTTTTTTTTGCCACTCCAGCTCTTTCTGTTGACATTTGGAGGCAAATGTAGAGCATAGCAAATGGAAAATTTGAGGAATATCTCCCCATTGGCAATAAGGGATTTATGCTGGCTTAAATACACAACCTCACCCTCATCTCCAATCATTTTACATCAAATAGGAAAAAGAAACACTGGTTCTTTTATTTCAAAAATCAATATAAACCTAGGATTTCTTGTATTTCCAGCTTTTTAAATTTAGCTTTTATTGTTTGGTGTGATCCTTATGCAGACTTTTCTTGGCTTGGAAAGGTTGTTGGAAAAGAGTTGTTCTTCTTTCTCCTGACATTTTAGCACAATTTAGCACCTTGAAGCTCTCAAGGGGGTCCCTGTCCCTCACTCAATATTATAAATGATTGCATGACCAAGGTTCATAGCAAAATGTGCCTAACTATTAACGAACTAAAGGTGACTACTTTGGAAAGGCAGATGAGTTATGGAGGAACAAGATTTTTTTTGTCTTCAATTAAGAGGTGTGATAATGTTACTCACTTTTTAATTAGTAGTGAAGATACCTACTTGACAAGAAACTAATCTGCCCATTGATTTACATAACTTCAAGAGAAGTTGGTAACTTACTTCCAGAACCCTTTGATCTGTCATTTGTCCTGGGGTTCTTTGGAAACTATCAAAACACTTTTGTACTCATGCTTCTGATGTAAATTATTTCTGGGTTGGAGAGGGGAAGGTCCTGTTCACTGCTGGAGTGATTGTAATTCTCCTTGATATTAGCTTCATAAAACATTTTGCAATCCATAAAAGTTATTTGACAACAATCAATCACTGCCCATCAACATACCAATCAACCAATAGGAAGGCACCACATAAATACGACTCATAGGATAGCCCAAAGTATATATTCCAGTAGAGAGAGGTTCCAGCACAAGTCTGAAAGCTCAGCAGAGTAAAACTCTGGTCCCGATGACCGATCCAGAGTGGATCTTGTATAAAAGTTATTTGTTTGGCTTCTCTCAGATTTATTGAAAACTAGACAACCCGTAATTCCTTGGCTCATCATTTCAGATATATTTCCTTACCAGATCCTCAATGCCTTCAACAATGGGAGAACTTCTAATCTCTTTGGAAAGTTCTAAAAAATTCAGCGAGATATTCAAAGAAGTCTGCTTTGAAAGTAGTCCATGTTGGACTGCATAGCACAGTCAAACACGAAGAGCTGATCACAGAAAATGTTTTATGATATTTTGTATTATGTCATAAAAGGGTCCATAATTTTTACATCATAAAAGTTTTATAAAATTTGTCAATTCCTTGGGAATCATGGGTCCTGGATTTTGAACACATTCTGTAAGTTAGCCCATTTGAAGAAAGAAGAAAGCACATAATGGTGTAACAGAGTTGGAAAGGATCTTAGGGATCTTCTAGTCAAATGGCTCCTCAATCTGTTCTTAAAAACCTCCAGTGATGGAGCACCCACAATTTATGGAAGCAGTTCATTCCACTGATCTCACTATCAGAACATTCTCAATAGTTCTAGCTTGGATGTCTTTTTGATACGATATTTTCTGTTACTTTTGATTTGTTGATATAGAAATAGCTGGTTCATACTACTATAGAAATTCGATGTTAATGCCTTATTCTACTGTAACAGAGGGAGTTGGAAGCCACCGGCACCCCCCCTTTTCACACTTCTCTTTTTTCCCTTCCCCTACCTTTTTTCCTTTCTATTAGCTTTTGTATTTTCGTATTTTATGTTATAAGTGAATAAAAATCTTTAAAAAAAGAAGTCAGTTGGAGCCCATGAACTTACAGTGTTGAAGACATTTGACAAGGGGATTTTCAAGCTATACAGGTCAACTTCAGTTGAATGCTTAAGGAAGAAATAGAGAGAGAAGAACCTTATCTGATGCCAATCCAGATAAAGACTTGAGTTCATACCTGGATATGTTCCTGCTTCATTTTCCTAAGGTTGAGCAAGAGAAATTTCATTTTGGTGAACATTACATAATTGTGATAAGAAAAAAAAAGGCTGAATATAGGCAATTGTGTTCTCTCCATAATTCATTCTTCCTGAGATGGAGAAAGGGCACTTAAAACATCCAATGAAAGAGCTTATTTTGTGAATAGTATTTAATAGCTATTTTTCTCATGGCCATCGCTTGTGTTATATTCATCACAATTTATTGCTAACACTTGGGTTTTTTTTGGAAGAAAGACAATTGTGACCATATCACCACTGTCATCATCACATTTTCAACACTGTTTTTTTTAGTGAGTTTCCTCAGGTAACTTTATCCAAAGATGCCCTCCCTCTCCTCCTCCTTCATTTCAAGAGGACTGGAAAGGAAGCAAGCATGTAAAATCAGTGGGACCCAAAATGTATTCCTGTATGAGTTTTAGTGTACAGTTTAAATCAGAGCCTAGTAATGTTGTGTACCAGTGAGCAAAGAAGGTCCTTGCAGACTTCAGGGACAAGTAGGATGAAAATCAGACAATAAGCAGTAAAAGACAGTGTGTTCTTTAAGATATTCAGTAACAATGGATTGTAAAGATATAAAAAGATGATGGCCCTCCTATGAAAAAAACCCTACTGTCCATCCCAATTAATGCTATTTATATTAAGTGATCATTTTGTAAGCATTATAATGTTGTTTACCTTATTTGTATAAATGTGAATGGAGATTCTCAGTTACCCAGATCATGGTTGGTCCAAACATGCTTTTTCAAAAGACAACTGGATTGTCTTTGTTTTTCCTTAAAGTTGTTTTGCTTCTCATCCAAGAAGCTTCTTCAGTTTCACTTTTCATCCAAGAAACTTCTTCAGAACTGAAAAAGCTTCTTGGATGAGGAGCAAAATATCTTCAAGGAAAAACAAAGAAAGCCCAGTTGCCTTTTGAAAAAGCATCTTTGGACTTATTTGTGTAATGACATCATTAAACTGCAGGTGAGTACTCTCAAATGTAATTGTCATTTCTTAATAGATGTGTGTTTCTCGAATTAGTCCATTAAATTGAAGATTTACTGTAAATTATGCACATAAGGAACATACTTTTTTCCCCTGATCTTTCTTTCATCAGATTTACCCAGCATCATAGAGAAAGATTTTTGAGTGTACACTGAATAGTACTGGTTGCATTCCAATCTTAAACAAAAAGCAAAATATTTTAAGAAAAAACAAACCAAGCCAAAAGAACAAATGCTGTTTTGGCAGATTGTTATATACTGTATTTTTGCTTGCATTTTGTTTCTTGTCTTCAGGGTGGATAGACCCAGTTACACTGGGGATGAGTGCACCATTAGGAACCTTAAAAAAACTGGTTTAGGGGTACATGGCCATGGAGAAAATCTGTCTAGGGGCCATTAGGAGTTGAAAACGACTTTATGGTACATAATCAAACAATTAGAAATTTTAATTTCACATTCATCTGTTAATGTGATGATGTTAACAGATGAGTCTTTCCATCTGGGCTCAGTTCATGGCTGTTTGCGCTGTCATTTCACTTTTAAAACATGCAAATTGGCCCCCTTTCAATGAGTTGAGAGAAATAAGCTTTTAACTGGAAAAAAACAACAACCAGTTGGTCCCTAAAGTAAAGCTGAATTGTCATGCTTGGGGAGTTTGGGGGTCAATTGTGACATTATTTTTGCATTTTATTGCTTGGGTAATGAAGAACATGACAGCCATTTTGCAGAATAATTCCTGAAATCAGTCCCTACTGTATCAGCAAGTATCAGGAGAGAATGAAAGAGAAAGAGAGAGAGAAAGAGGATGGGAGTGTTTTAGAAACGGATGTACTTCACTAGTGCCTAGCTCCCTAACTTACACCTATAGGAAATAAATCTAAGGTTGGTGGTAAGGAATGAATAATGCAACACAAAAAAATTGAGACTTTTTACAATTTGTAGTATGTTCCAACTGTGTTGGAAAAAGTCTCAGTTGCCAAGCTGTTGTACTACCACAGAGATTACATTAGCACAACTGGGCCTTATGTAACTAAATAAGAACTCTATAAAATCACTTTTGGGAATAACTAACTTTTAAAACAGTATTTTATGTGCTACACAAAATAAAATTAGATTTCCAGTTTATATTGCAAACCTGTTCTTGGTAGTAAAAATCCATACTTTGTCTAATCTAAGAATCACCTCAATTTCTTTCTCACTTTGTAAATCCATATTAATGGTCTTCTCACATACAATAGTACCCATCCTACTTTTTGTCACAAAAGTGCTAGTGTTTGAGTTTGGTTCAGGTTTAGTCTCTTGTAACAACAGCCCTTGACTACATTTCCTAAGCAAACCTTTGTGCAGGCTTTAATTAATCACCAGCTATTTTGATCTTAAACATTTGGATACCTATGTTCTCACCAAGATGTATTATATCCACACACACCCCTCAAATAAAAAAAGGAGAATGAAGATCTCAAGCATTTTATTTTATATATTAAACATAAGGCTGTGCTATACATACATTCATAATATTATGCAGTTAAACTATAAATAATTAAGTCAATTTATTCAAACTTAGAGAGGAAAAAGGATATTAAGCAAATGAAGCAGTATATACTGTCCAAACATCCCTGGTTAGATATTTTGAGCTCATATGGAAAATATCCAAAGAGCTTTGTAGTTATTGTGTCCAGATCATAGATAGGAAAACAGGGAAAGTACAAATATGACATATCCAAAGCCATCAAATAATTCAGTGACAAATTAGCATTTATAACCAACTCCTCAAGACTCCATTGCATTACGTGGCTATAAATCTAATTCTAATTCAAGATAATTTGCAGCCTGAAATGATTCATGGAAATGTGGCAAATGAAAATATTTTAATTTTTCCAATAACTGACACTGCTTTTAACCACAAAAGGTTATGAAGAACACTAAACTATGAATCCATGATTACTTTGCACCTAGCATTGAACAACACTGTTCAATAAGGTCACATTAAATGTGGCTGCAGATAATTGCATCTATCTTGTTTCTTAACAATTAGTCTGAACCAGACCAAATGGATAAATGAAAGAGCTGGTTTGTATATACTGTTAAGCCAATTTGAAGGTATAATGGATTTCAACTTTGCTTCCTGCCAAGCATCCCCTTGGTTCTAGAATATATAAGATTATAATTTAATGCCTAGTTCTCATAAACAATCAATCAATCAATCATCATCATCATCATCACCATCATCATCACCATCTCCTCCTCATCTCCTCATCACCCAATCATCCTATATTTAATTATAATTATACCACAATGTTGAGACTCTAGAAAGAATACAGAGAAGAGCAACAAATTTGATTAGGCGGCTGGAGGCTAAAACATACTGTACCATATAAAGAATGGTTGGTGGAATTGGTTATGTCTATAATGAAAAGAAGGACTAGGGGTGACATGATAGCAGTGTTCCAATATCTCAGGGGTTGCTACAAAGAAGAGGGAGTCAAGCTATTCTCTAAAGCACCTGAAGGCAGGACAAGAAGCAACGAATGGAAACTAATCAAAGAAAGAAACAACCTAGAACTAAGGAGAAATTTCCTGACAGAACAATTGATTAGTAAACTTCCAGTTTGTCATTGTGGCCGCTGCGGCCGCTGGACAGCAAGCTCCGTCTTCTGTGTTTGGTTTCATTCCACTGGGGGACTCTGGAAAGGGTCAAAAGTTCCCCTGTAGGGGCGAAGAGCAAGGAGGGGATCCCCGCTTGAATGCAGAAGGGTGGCAGCCCTTCTGCTCAACCCGGGGCAGCCCTCCAAACTGGCGGAGGAAAGACCGGCCATTGCAACATGGCTCATCACTAAGCTGCAGACAGCCAAAATCAAACTGACCACCAAGCACTTCTAAAGCAACGTGGATGAAACTAGGTGAGATCCAATCTTCTCTTTATCCTAAGTATTTTCTTTTCCTGTAAAAGCGGCTCAAAGTATCTTTCCCCCTGTGAGGAAAGAGGAAAAGGAATCTCTATCCCACCCTCTAAAAATAGTGGTGACTAACTACCCAGGGAAATTAAAGCACTAAAAGAACAACAACAACAACAATAAGTTGGAAGGGACCTTGGAGGTCATCTAGTCCAACTCCCTGCTCAGGCAGAAAACCCTATACCATTTCAGACAAGTGGCTGGCCAGCCTCTTCTTAAAAACATCCAGTGTTGGAGCATTCACAGCTTCTGGAGGCAGGTTGTTCCACTGGTTGATTGTTCTAACTGTCAAAAAGTTTCTCCTTAGTTCTAGGTTGCTTCTCTCCTTGACTAGTTTCCATCCATTGTTTCTTGTCCTGCTTTCAGGTGCTTTGGAGAATAACTTGACTCCCTCTTCTTTGTGGCAGCCCCTGAGATATTGGAACACTGCTTTCATGTCACCCCTCACCCTTCTCTTTGTTAAACTACACATACCCAATTCCAGCAACTGTTCCCTATATGTTTTAGCTTCCAATCCCCCAATCATCTTTGTTGCTCTTCTCTGTACCTTTCTAGAGTCTCAACATCTTTTTTACATCGTGTTGACCAAAACTGGATGCAGTATTCCAGGTGTGGCCTTATCAAAGTATTGTAAAGTGGTATTAGTACTTCACTTGATCTTGATTCTATCCCTCTGTTAATGCAGCCTAGCACTGTGTTGGCTTTTTTGGCAGCTGCAGCACACTGCTGGCTCATATTGAAGTGATTGTCTACTAGGACTCTGAGATCCCTCTCACAGTTACTACTATTGAGCAAGGTACCACCTATACTATACCTGTGCATTTGATTTTTCCTGCCTAAATGTAGAACCTTACTTTTTCCACCATTGAATTTCATTTTGTTAGATAGCGCCCAGTGTTCGAGTCTGTCCAGATCCTCCTGTACCTTAAGCCTATCTTCTGGAGTATTGGCTATTCCTGCCAACTTTAATCTAATTGGATTTATATGTTCCTGAAACTTGGGGACCAAAAGTTTTCTTATTTTTATTGAAGACTTTTGTTTTTAATCTACAAAAAAGAAACAAAATTGGAAAAAGGATTATAAAAAAATTGAACTTAAAATGTTTGTTATTACAACTTGTTATTTCCTAAAAGAGACTTGGCTTGAAGCCCAGACTTTAGATAAGACTCTTTTGACCTTGGTACCACCTGTGAGAAACTCAGCTGTAAAGAGAATGGATGGGTGGCGGAACTGGCCTACTTGAACTATAAATGTGAAACTTTTCTGACTTTCAGAGTTATATGTGGGGAATTGCCTTCCTATCCCTTTATTTGAGGAACATTGGTTACTATATGAGATGATGGTTTTGATTTATTAAAGGGGATATTGTATTGTTAAGTAGATGATTTAATATGGTAGGAAATAGATAACTTTTAGGAAATAGAACAATAGATAAAATGTGTATTTTGAATATTAGATTCTGTTGTGAATTGGGATAAGAGAAATTTTGGTTACATAAAGCCTGAAAATTATAAATATCAAATGTTAAATTGGAATATTGATGGGAAATTAAAATCTGGGAAAAATTAATAACAGGACAGGGATTGTTTATGAAGATTGAATGTAAAAGTAATTAAGATATGTATAAGATAAAAATTTATTGATAAATGTAACAATGATGTTTTTACTGAGTTGATATAATAAGAACTGTATTAGCTTAAATACGAGATAGTAGATATTAAGGGAAAAAGAGAGGAAATATTTGATGTTGTAACTTAAGATTTGTACTAAAGATTTTTATATGTTATTGAACTATTGGTTAACCCAGTCAACACATTGCTTTTTAAATACTTAAATGTAAAATTGGAAAATTAATAACATTTTTAATAAAGCCACCATCCTCATACAAGTTTAATTTAACTAAAGAAAATCAAGAAGTGATATAAGTAGCTTCTTAAAAATTCCAACAAAGAGAGAAAGAAATAAAGAGCCAAAGACTTTCAGTTTTGCATCACAGCAAAACGGGTGCAGGAAGGCAGGGCTCTGCCTTCCATGCCCGATTTTGCCCTATTGAGGACCCTAAGAAGGGCCTAAAGTCATCCCAAAGAGGCAATGAAAAAGGTGTCTCATTGATCATGGAGAGATGGCAGTCTTTCCATTCAATCTGAGAAAAGCCCTCCAAACTGGCAGGGGAAAGACTCACTACATTCCTATGGCCAACCATTAGCTGACAACTGAAGAAGAAAAGCACCAGTTAACACATCGTAAACAGCATATTTGGAACTGGATGAGAATATTGATCCTTTTTTTTTACTATTTTACAACTGAATTTCCTGGGAAAGGCTTCCAAGAAGTGAAAAATCTCTGAATGTGAATGGAAGCGGCATTTTAATTTCTGTAGGGGACAGATATTTAAGTGGAAGTAACATAAAGCTACAGTTTTTAAATTTGAGAACTGAGATAATTGTTAAGATTTTCTCTTTGAAAAAAAAAAGATTGAGGTGAAACATAAGAAACCAGTCCTTTCTTTTAAGAGTGGAAAATGGATTTTGAATGAGATCTAGTGGTGGATCTGAGTACAGCACTATAACTAGCTTCCTGCCTACTGGGTGATTCCTAGCCAAAGGGAGATCAGCTGGCAATAAAGGAAAATATTTTAGCATAATCACCCTGACTTTGTTGGACTATAAACACTCACTGAGTTTGGATTTTTAATCTCAAGAGCTAGTGGAAGAGAAAGAAAAACTTGATGTTTGATTATGTCTGGCTGGGAAAAGATGTCTGAGCTGTTTTCAGGGAGGTTGAACACTTTGAACATTGTGGATTATAACCTTGCCTGACTGACAATTTTTGGATGCCTGAAACAAAGGATTACTATAAAATATTGCTTTTGGGACTGGACCTTTATTCTAAAATCTATTGGACTATAAAGGCTGCATATAAAGATCAGAAAGCTAGAGGAAACTTTGTTCTACTCTTACTGAAACTGGTGATATTAGAAGATCTCCAGGAATGATGCCTCAAGAAAAAACTAATACTTTTCAGAAGGAAATATACTCTATGCTACAACTAAGTCAGCAAACAATTGTTGCATATAAGCAGGACATAAAAAGAAACCACAATGAGACTAAAAATAATTTAGGGAATATAAATGAGCAAATCTCCAAATTAAATGTATAATTAGAAAGTTCCCAGATGACTAAGATCGTAAGATGAAGCAGAGGAAATGGATCTAGAGACAGAAAGAAGGGACATATAAATTACCATACATAAATAAAATACTACAAGACTTACTCATAACAATGAAATTGGAAAAGACCCTTTACCCCTTAAGCTTGCAAGATGCACCTGATGACAAGGAAGAAGATTTTAAAAAATGGAACATAGAGGGGAAATGTTACAACTTGGAAGACAAAAAATGAAAAGAGAAATTGAGGGAGAAGGAAAGTAGGAGTTGCTTAAGGAATATAAATGGGTGAATTCCCCCTCAAAAATACCCTACTTAAATTGTCTTCCTCATGCCAAGCAACTTTCATAAAAATTGAAATAAAATTCCTGGGCAATTTAATTGCCCTGGCTTGGAAAGCTACTTGGCAAAGAAAGAAAGTGAGAGATTTAAGAAATAGAAGATTTGACCTATTAGAGGGGGCATCATATGTTTAAGTATTTGTTTGAATATGGTTAAAAGAACAGATGATCCTTAGATGTAATTAGACTTTTATAATGAAAGATAGGATTTAGAATTAAAATAGCATCTTTTTTCTTCTTCTTTTGATATGGGAAACATGAACATAAGAGAAGGATTGGTATGAATAAAATTTTTAGCTATATAGATGTATTTAATATTGAGAAAATCATAACTGACAAAGATACTTTAAATATTGATGGGAAATTAAACCTTAACAAGAGCACGAAAAACAGGATATTGATTAATGAATTGATATTATTGTTATTTGTATAATATTAGTAAAATATGATGAAGATGTTTACATCTAACTTTGTATATATCAATAGTATTAAGAATTGTAATCATGTGATGAGGGGAAAATAAAAAAAATATGAGAAAGAAAGGAGGATCAGGGAAAAAAACCTGATTGTGTAGTACTGAATAGACTTATATTGAAGAAGTGAATGTTAAATATGTGAACCCAGACAACATGTTGTCTACTAAGCTCCAAAGACTGTAATTCTTAAAAATTAATAAAACTTAAAAAAAAGAAATAAAAGAAATAAAGAGCCAAAAATGATATACTGAGTAATATAATTCACTGTGGAAGGTCCATAATACCCACTCTTTTTATTTTAATTGCTTTTCTTCTTTTTAAGGCATGATTAGCAATTTTCATTTATTTTGTTTCCTTCCTATCATGAATGCTGCCTCCACTCTTTCAATTTGAAAAGCAATGAAGAGCCTAGGAGGGAACGTGAGGGGAAGGGAGGAGAAGATGAGAATGAAAATGGTAGAAGACTGTTTGTTTTATACTGAAAAATGTAAAAACAACATTAAAACAATATTGTCTGTACAAATGGTACACTTGGTAGCATGCTACCATTTTTTTTGTTTCTAGGCATTGCTCAATGCCCTTTCGGAGTCTTTGAAGTAACATTTAGAACAATCTGTCATCCAGAATGTTAAATTGTCAAGAATTATAATATACAAAGAGATGCTACAGATAAGATGAAGAGTTTTCACACCTTAACCCTGTATGTGTTTTTGTCATCTGGCCTAGAATTTATTTATTAAGTCACTGTGTTTAACAGACAATTGGAAATTATATGTATTTGTCTGCCTGTCTATCTTTGGTGCTTTCCTCCTCCAAGACATAGTTTAGATAGAAGTGAGATTTTCTTATCCTGCGAAGTCATGTCTGACCCATCGCAACCCTATGGACAACATTCCTCCAGGCCTTCCTGTCCTCTACCACCTTCTGGAGTCCATTTAGGCTCACGCCTACTGCTTCTGTGACTCCATCCAGCCACCTCATTCTCTGTCGTCCCGTTCTTTTATTGCCGTCAATCTTTCCCAGCATTAGGCTCTTCTCCAGTGAGTCCCTCCTTCTCATTAGGTGGCCAAAGTATTTGAGTTTCAACTTCAGGATCTGGCCTTCTAAAGAGAGGTCAGGGTTGATCTCCTCTAGGACTGACTGGTTTGATCGCCTTGCAGTCCAAGGGACTCGCAGGAGTCTTCTCCAACACCATAGTTCAAAGGCCTCAATTCTTTGGCGCTCAGCCTTTCTTATGGTCCAACTTTCACAGCCATACATTGCAACTGGGAAGACCATAGCCTTGACTATACGCACTTTTGTCGACAGGGTGATGTCTCTGCTTTTTAGTGTGCTGTCTAGATTTGCCATGGCTTTCCTCCCCAGGAGCAAGTGGATTTTAATTTCTTGTCTGCAGTCCCCATCTGCAGTGATCTTGGAGCCCAGGAAAATAAAATCTGTCACTACTTCCATTTCTTCCTCATCTATGTGCCAGGAATTGAGAGGGCCAGATGCCATGATCTTGGTTTTCTTAATGTTAACTTTCAATCCAAGTTTTGCACTCTCCTTCTTCACCCGCAACAAGAGGCTCTTTAGTTCCTCTTTCTTATCCTATGTATTTTATAATGAGAGTATCAATAACTTTGAGGAATGGAAGGAAGAGCTTCAACCAAGACAACAGTCAGATAAAAGCATTTTGAGTCCTGGTAGAAATGTAATTTGAGAAAGACTTGACTTTCCCTAGTTCTCTTGAATATAAAGGAGGAAGAGGGTAAGGAGTAATTTGAAAGAGTCTGTTACTGTAACCTATAATAAAAGTAGTATAACTTTCATAACTTTGATTTCTTACTCTGGTCTACCTCAAAAAGCTGACATCAATTGTGCAAATATTACATATTGTGAAATCTAATTTTTATGTCAAACAATTGACATTTGTTAGCATTCATTCACAGCTAAGCCCAGACGCAACATCCAAGCAACTACATTAACACTTCAGTTCTTTTTAATGGGACATTCATCATATTCTCACTACTCTGTGTGGGTTAAGGAATGCATCCTTCAGAACTCCTGTGGAATTCAAACCATCAACAGTTTTCTTAATTTTTAAACTGATCTTGAAAGACAGATTCAGAAAAAAACTGAAAGGTTTAACATGTACTTTATCACTTGGCTTTTCAGAAAGTATTTTTAAGGCAATTGGAGGATCATAGTTCACTTGCCAAAATGAACGTAACCTAAAGAGTATTTTGATAAATTATAATCACTAACTTGTTACATCACATCTGCCCAAAGAGTTCCACAGTGATCACAATCAGTTGCTCTTCATTGGCTATGTACCTTTTTCCTTGTTTTATTTTCACTTGAAAATACACATTTCACCAAATTTCATATATTTTTAAATCACTAGTATTGAATTCAGAAAGATTTCCACTGCCCAGGTGTTTTTTTAAACTGGCTTAAAAAATGTCAGAAGAATGGGCATATTCTTTAAGCATTATTTTCTTCCATGCTTTTATCAGAGTCTCAGTGAATCAAATCTTTGGTTATGAAAATCCTGCTCTCATCTCATACATGCAATAGTGGGATTCAGCCGGTTTGCATCAGTTCGTTAGAACTGGTAGTTATTTTTTGTTGCCCAGACGCAGAATGGACTTCTGGAAGTGGCATCCACACAGAGAACCAGTTGTTCACGTATTTGAATCTCACCACTGCATACATGAATGTATACTTGTTCTTTTAACTCAATAGTTCCTAGCAGAACTTATTTAATAATTTGTTAACTATTAATCTTTAAACAGTGTTTCTTGGCATATTTTAAACTAAGCAAATTTACCTCCTAACTTTACACTAAAGGGTAAAATATCATTAGAAATGAATCTGGAAGATGACTTATGCAAACGGTGAAGAAGTGGAACGCTAATGAATGTATGTTTTGAAAGAAGATACTTTGAAAAGACAGATCAGCTTCTCCCAATGTAACCCAGCAGCCACAAACTTCAGTTATGGGGTTACATCAAGAAATTGTAGCTTCCTGCAATAACTCCAGCAAAGCTACAAAAACTGCGCTACTCGGAACATCTTACATTTTAAGGAGATACCTGGTTGATACGTAGGATGCTGGCAGCAACCTGTGTCAACCATTAGTGCCAGTCAATTTGAGTGTTTAGTTGTCTGAGTTTCATGTTTTATGAATAAAAGTTTTTAATAATAATAATAATAATAATAATAATAATAATAATAATAATAATAATAATAATAATAATGGTATAGGACATTGGATTGGATTAATGCATGTTTGGAAAACTTTGGAGTCAGCAAAAACATCTGTACATTTTTGAAAGCAAATATGCAAAAATGGAAAACAGTTCTAACAGCAAATGGGGAGAACATTGGTGAAATCAACATCAGATGAGGAATCTTCCAAGGGGACTCACTTTCACCACTACTGTTCAACATCGCATTAATTCCATTGACAATAATATTACAAAACACAAAACTGGGATACCACATCTCAAGCCAGCATGGCAAGATAAACCATCTACTATACATGGATGACTTAGAACTGTATGCGAAAAGCCACACTGAACTTGAATCAATACTCAACGCAGTTCAACTGTTTAGCAGCGACATCAGAATGGACTTTGGACTTGGAAAATGTGGTATATTATCCATGCAGCAAGGAAAAATGGGAAAAATAGAAGGAATAGAACTGGGAAATGGAAGTATTATGAAAGCACTAGCAAAGGATGATGGTTACAAATACCTAGGCATATTGGAAGCAGATAACATCTTGAATGGAAAAGTCAAAGAGTCAACACAAAAGGAATACATCAGGAGAGTCTGCAAAATACTAAAATCAAAGCTAAATGCTGGAAATATAATTAAAGCCATTAATACATGGGCAGTCCCAGTGATACGCTACCCAGCTGGAATTATCAACTGGACTTTGGCTGAACTGGAACACCTAGACTGGAAAACGCGTCAACTTTTGAATATGCACCACGCTCTACATCCACGAAATGACATCGACAGGTTGTATCTGCCAAGAAGAATAGGGGGCAGAGGGCTACTGCAAATCCACCAAACTGTAGAAGAAGAAAAATGAGGTTTGAATGACTATGTAAATCAAAGTACAGAAAAATTGCTGCAGGCTGTGAAAACAGAGAGCATTATAAAAATAACAGAAACAAAGGCAGAATAAAAGGAAAAACGGCTGGATGACAGATTAAATAGATGGAAAACCAAAGCTTTGCATGGACAACATTTGAAAAACATTGAAGGAAAATGTGATAACAACTTGACATGGGCATGCCTTAAGATGGGAACCATCAAGAAAGAAACAGAACGCTTAATACTGACTGCTCAAGAACAACCACTACAAACTAATGCCATGAAAGCGAAGATACAAAAATCTACTGACAATCCAAATTGCTGACTTTGAAATGACAAAGTTGAAACTGTTTCACATTTAATGTGTGAATGCAGCAAAATCACGCAAACTGATTACAAAGCTAGACATGACCGAGTTGCTAAACTAATCCACTGGGCATTGTGTAAAAAATACGACTTGCCTGTGTCCGAAAAGTCATGGGAACATAGGGTGGAAAAAGTTGTTGAGAATGAGAGGGTGAAGATCTTGTGGGACTTCCGAATACAGACAGATTGCCATTTGGAACACAACACGCCAGATATCGCAGTCATAGAGAACTGAAGTGTACAGTTGATTGATAGATGAGTGTGCTGGCCAGCCACTCATGCAGTCTGGTTCTGAACAGGCTGTGGCTCGGTAGTGGGCTATGGCTTGGGGATTGAGGACTCCTGGTTTAAAAGAAAGCTCCAAACATACAATGGATGCCACTGAAATATTTTTGCTTCACAAGAAGAAAGTACTGTATTTTGTTAGTTTTAGCTAACAAGGAAAGTAGGTTGTAGATTTACATAATGCAATTCTTTAAAGCTTCAATACTATGGCCTTTTTGACTACATTCCAAGGTGCCCATAATACAGATGAAATTTCTCCCTCCAATTTGATCAGATATGACCTTGTAGGGGAAATACACTATTTGTAGTTTTTCCTTCTCTAATTCTATCGGGGTGGGGGGTGGAGGAAGCATCCAATGCATGGACAAACACAGAATATTGCAAACACTTCTGAGAACTTCCCTTTCATAAACCATAAAGCTATCTAAGGATTTATGGGGGATAGAAACTTACTCAATTAACCATGATTCATATTTTAAATTAAGAAGGAATAAGAATTTTAACTGAAC
This sequence comes from Vipera ursinii, assembly GCF_947247035.1. Taxonomy (NCBI): domain Eukaryota; kingdom Metazoa; phylum Chordata; class Lepidosauria; order Squamata; family Viperidae; genus Vipera; species Vipera ursinii. The sequence continues at coordinate 117,088,067 of NC_139517.1, read as the reverse complement.
CCTAATTCAATTCCACAAGAAAGGTGATCTACCTTGAACAGATGGTTCATTTGTGAGTTTTGTTCTTACAATGGGAATTAAAATAACACGGTGTGCACAGAGTTTCTAATGCTTTAAGGTGGTTCCTGGATTTACCTATTTTTGTTTGCAACATATAATAAATTATAAACTAATGAGATGAGCTGAAATTGTATAACATTTTAAGAAGCAAATTAATTAATCAAGATTAAAAGTAACACAGCTTTAGCATATTGTATAACCAGAGTACATTATTCCAGTTATTTCATTTTCTCATCTGTTCATATCACTCATCTCCTGAGACTGTTAGGTCTTTAGTAATAAATGAGAAGACTAATTTACAGAACTGAAATGAAGATAGAGCTTTTTAGGGGTTAACAATATTAATAACTTCAAACTCTTGGAAGAACATTTTAGACTCTTTTCATTATTTAATTCAATTTGTCCTATTTTCCTTTTTATTATTTAGCCTGTTCCATTTTAAAATCACACTTTCCCATGGGCTAATATCAACCAATTATTATTTACATGGTTGCTCTGCTCTTTTTGTTTCCACACTAAATATTTATGTGCTAACTTCTCACAACAATCATTTAAGTAGAGAGGTTTGTTATGTTGCTTTACACTGTTCATATCACTGACATCTTGTTACATCTTTGACCTACATTAAAAGCATTTATTTGAAATGGGCAAACAGCATGGTAGGATTTCCCCCCCCCCCAAAGTTATGTATTTTGCACTACTGTGTTCAGTATGCTTCCTTCATTTCTTCCTATCATCTCCATTGCTTCTATCAACAGCTTTGATAGGTAAGGGTTCCATTTCATTTGGTTCACTATGGTAGGTTTACCAGGAATATTAAAGTCCAAAATTCTAATTTTCCACTTTGTCCTAATATACTATTGCATTGTGGGAAATTAACATGGCAGTTAGAGTGGGGACAGTATCTACAAGAGACAGATGGTGCTTAGAGAGAGTTTCTTAGATGCTGAGGGCTTACATCAGCCTTGATTCTGGGCATGACACAATTTCTTTCTCACTTGGTCAATGAAATTAGAGGTAAGCACTGCTAAGCATTTATGACTGACCAAGCTGTAGGACTAATGACCAGCCATTTTTCTGCGAGGCATTCTGGCTGTACTCCACAACTAAATCCTAAACCTATGTTGCCACAATACAACTGCTGCATTCACTCTGCAGGGGTAGGGGCGGGGGTGTGGTGGTAGTTGTGAGGGAGACCTTATGTCTGTGGGAGGCCACCGTTGTCCAAATAGCCGGGTGTGAGTATTTCCTCCTGAGATGTGGCCCTAGGGCTCAGTTGGGCTTGCTGCTGGTGTACCTTTCGCCTAGTCGCATAGCAGCAGCCCTGCCTGAGCTTCTCAACATCCTCTCGGGGTTGGTGATTGAGTTCCCCAGATTTATGATTTTGGGTGACTTCAATCTGCCATCCCTGGGGGGATCATCTGAGTTAGCTCGGGAGTTCATGGCTTCCATGACGGCCATGGACCTGATGCAAGTAATTCAGGGCCCGACTCATGGGGGGGGGTCACACGCTCGATTTGATTTTTCTATCTGGCTGGTGGTTAGATGATCTGGGTGGGGGTTCCCCAATTGTTACGCCCCTTCATGGACCGATCATCATCTCCTGCAGTTGGTCTTCCGTTTTCCCACTCCCCATTGTGGGGTTGTTGAACCAACTAGATGGTTCCGTCCTAGGCGCTTAATGGACCCTGAGCGGTTCCAGGCGGCGCTTGGGTCCCCATCTGCTGCCTTTGTTCACAGCTCGGCCGATGCCTTAGTGGAAGCCTGGGAAAAGGCAGCCACGGAGGCACTCGACCAAGTTGTACCCATGCGGCCCTGACCCGGTGCAGATCCCAGTGGGCTCTGGTTTTCCGTGGAGCTCCGGGAGATGAAGCGTCAGAGACGGGACCCAGAGAGCTGTTGGAGATTTAGCCAGTCTGAATCCGACCGATTGCGGCTAAGGTCCTCTACGAGTTCTTATCTCACGGCGATGAGGACGGCAAGGTCTAATTACTTTGCTACCCTCATCGCGTCCGCAGATAATCGCCGGGCCGCCCTGTTTAGGGTGACTCGCTCCCTCCTTAATCAGGAGGTGAGGGAGGACCCCTTGCAGGGTTGTGCCAAGGAGTTTAGCCAACATCTGTCAGACAAAATCGCTGGGATCCGGACCGGTTTGGACTCCGACTGGGCAGAGTCTGACGGTGAGGACATGGGCAGTCTTGGTGATGTCATCTGGGAGGAGTTCGATCCTGTGACTCTGGAAGAGGTGGACAGGATTATGGGGAGGCTGAGCTCCACCACGTGTTTATTGGACCCGTGTCCCTCCTGGCTGGTTTATTCGGCTCGGGAGGGGACACGAGGCTGGCTTCAGGCAGTGATAACTGCTTCTTTGAGTGAGGGCAGTTTTCCCGCTGCCTTGAAGGAGGCGGTGGTGAGACCCCTCCTCAAGAAGCCTGCCCTGGACCCAGCTGTTCTGCTGCTTTTTAAAAAAGTATTTGGGCTTCAGTCATGGGCACCATCTTCATCTTTTCGATCCTCCCTCCTTTGACACCCAAGGAGGTCCTTTTTTCCTACAGTTGTCTGCAGCCTTCTTAGCTTCCATGGTTTAATGGGAAGGGAAATTATTCTTGGGGAATCCTTCTTTTTCCAACATGCTCTTCCTGTCCATGCTAAGGAATTCTCTTGCACTGGAGGAGTGGTTAAAGAATTTTCACTGAATTCCTCTGCTCAAAATTTTGCATCCAGTTTTATTGTAAAGCTTTTCCATCCATATGAAAAATATTTTTTTGCCATATTACCTTTTTGTATTTTCTTTTTTGTGATACCACCAGAGTTTCGCTGAAAGAAAATCTACTGATTTTGTCTGTTGATGCCAAGTAGAACTATAAATTCGTATTTTCTGCCAAGCTCATGACAATGTTTGATCTTTTTATGACCCTTTCCATTATATATTTTCTTTTATTGGCAGTATTGAATGGGATGAGCTGTGATTCAAACTGCTATAAAAAGTTTGAAACCTTGGTTTAGACAGAGACATTCTCTTGCATTCTCTATTTTAATGGAGCTTCTCCATTTTAATTATGTATTTAAGTTGCTACAGTTTTTACAGTTTATTTTTTTGTGGTGGTGGGACTCATTGACCCAGAGGAGGCATTGATAGGAGCATATGAATTTAAATTTAAACAAATATAACAAGTGATATAAATACTTGTCAGACTGGTTAACCCTCATCTTTAAATAAGAAAAGCTTTTCTTGAGCAGAAATCCTTTTTTAAAAAAAACAAAAAACCTGTTAGTATTAGAAATTCCCATGTATCTCTATGTTGACTAATTATCTTGCAATGTCTTTTAATGCCTTTTTCTGCTAATCAAGACCTTTAAATTTGCATTGCATTTTTTTAGAGTAATATAGTTTGATATATTAAAAAAAATCATCACACTTCTTTCTTTTATGCTTTGAATGCGTGCAGTACATTAAGAAAGCATGGACATGTAGCCACTGCATTCTTTTCATTTTCCATCTTAATGAAGAATGTAATCTCAAATGAATGCTTTCTGTTGATAATTAATCTAGTCTTTTTTCTCTTCAACCTCTCTTTGAGCACTTTGAAAGGTCTTAGCTTCAAAAGCGATGTTGAGTGCATGAAGCTTTAAGAGTTGCAACCACAGAATGTTGATATTTTCCTTAGTTTGCTCATATTTTATGACTAAACCACCCAAAGATCTTCTCTTCCACTGGGTGAGCTTATTGGGACACAGGTGGCGATGCCTGAGAGCAGTAGAAATAATGTCTCTTGCGTCAATTCTCTACTTATACGATTTGCAAAGCAGGTCTGAGAAATGAAGGCAGTAGTTAGGGTTGAGTTTAGTTCAGGACTCATTAAGAACAGGTCTCATTGATAATTTTAGTTGTACTGAGGTGCCCCCAGATCCTGAAGGTCACCAGGCATTTTCAGCCTGTGTGCATGCCTAAAACTAGGGTGTTGTGGTGCAATAGATGTCTAGCAGAGACAAATCAGATTCATTTTTACTAGACCACTTAAAGGTGTGGCTCCAGATCAAAAGTAATTAAAACTAATTATTAGGTATATTAAAGAAACAAATTGCTTCTTTTGTTGCAGGATCTGGGTTGATCACTGGGACCAAAGTTTTAGTTTTCAGAGCTTTAGATTTGTGCTGGAGTCCCCATCCTGAAGAACTTCTCTCTAGCAGAATGTATGCGTTCGGCTATTCTATGTGTAGTATTTATGTGGTGGCTGGTTTTGAGGGGCTTTTTAGTTTTTGACTGGAGGGTGTTGATGAATGGCTATTAAGTCATTGGTTGTTGTTCCCTTGCCAAGCCCTTGGCTCCTAACTACCTGATAAGCTGGGGGTAAATCAACACTCCTGTTGCTTCTTTTGTTCTCGGGAGGCTTTACAAAACGTTTAATAAAACACTTATCACTGAATTAAAAAGATATTTATAAATTGTATTCCAGTTTACCACAATACTTTTGGGGTATCTACTGATTAAAGATTAGTATGGCTGTCCATTGCAATATAGAATAGCACTTCCATCTTACAGCTTGGGAAAAAACCTGCTCTACTCTCCCAAGCTTTGCAGGCTTTTCTCTCAAGCTTTGGCAAACTCACTCCAAGAGAAAAAAAGCAGGAAAGTCCCAGCCCAGTACGAAATTCTGGTGGATTCTTTTGCAGTGCTGGTGTGCTAGGGCTCCAGCCACACACACATTTCAGCTTTGCCTGCATGCCTAATGATGACTTTTGCATTCATTTACTGCAGCTCTAGGCGTATAGCATGGCTGAGTGAATGCAAAGCATCAGAGGTGTCATTTCTGGCATGGTCAATGTTTCAAAAGCCTCCCAGCAAGCCATATATCACATTATATTGATATGGTTCCACAAGGCTGCCACATCTGGCATTTGATTTATGGCTTTAAGGTGTTCCTTGTTGTTATTTCTTAAAAGCATACACACATATACTTCAACAGTCTACAAGGTTGACTTTTACAGTGTGTGATGTGCAGACTGCCTGTTGCTTAACAAAAGTGAATCCAGAACACATATTGTTCCAAGAGATCAGAAGTGGGGGAGATGAGTAGTAAGGGAGGAGCTGTGGTGACTTTCTGGGTTGCCTTGGTTATTGGTAAGGGTGATTGGATGGATTTCATTTGCCTGAGGTCTGGAAGTACTGGGGGTAAGGGGGTAAGGTGTGAAATATTTGTAGGTGTGCTGTTAAGGCAGCTGGCCAACTGGAATTCAAGGAAATCAAAGAACCGGTTGAACATCCAGGAGTGACTGGTCCAGATTGGACTTTGGGGGAGGAAAGCATGGGTTGAAGGGTGATAGGACAAGCAGAAGTAACTCAGTTGATGGGCAGGAGATATGGGAGACTGGGACCAGGTATTGCAGACTAATTCTGCTGACTGCCAGCTGCCAGCAGTTCAGCAGTTCGATCCTGACTCAGCTTTCCATCCTCTGAGGTTGGTAAAGTGAGGACCCAGATTGCTGGGGGCAATATGCTGATTCTGTAAATCACTTAGAGAGGGCTGTAAAACACTGTGAAGTGGTATATAAATCTAAGTGCTATTGCTCTTATGGGATGTTGGTGCTGATGTGTTAGAGGAATTTCTCATTCCATCTCCCATATTTCCTCTCCTACAGCTAGTTATCAGATATTAAGGAGTCCTAGTGTTGGCTGTTGCTACTGAATACCAGGTCAGCCTATACTTGCAGAGTAAGACCTAATTTGTGCTTACCTGGGAGACAATGTGGAAGATTAGACAAGGAAGTTCAGAAAACATTTTGGGAAAAGAAAGTAAAAAAATGCTTCTATATTGTTGCTAAGAAACCTACATGAATATATTAGTAAAGTTATTAGGCACAAGGAGTTTTCAAAACTTTCAGGTCGCTGAACTCTTAATTAAAAACATAATCTTGAAATCCTTGATTAAAACATAAAGCTGTAGTGATAAAAAAAAGTTGCTGCATATGAATGACTTTTATCTTGCCTTCACTCTCATGGAATTCTATCTAATTCCTGCACAATCCTATAGTTCAGTGGTCGGATTCAAATATGTGAACAACCAGTTCTCGGTGTGGATGCTGCTTCCTGAAGTCCATTCTGGGCCTGGGCAGCAAAAAATTAGCTACCAATTCTGCCGAAGTGGTGCGAACCAGCTGAATCCCACCACTCAGTTTGAACTTGAGAACACAAGTGGCTGATCATTTTTAGGTTAAGAATCACACTTGGTTTTGGAATGGGATACAATGTCGGCAGGGCAGTATAGAAAAGGCATTTCTTTTAATGTTATTTTAAAAGTAATTGTATTTTCAAAGGGAAAATTCCCTCAAGTTGAGCAAAAGTCATTCCTAGTCACTGCAGGCATGTCTACCTGAAACATATTAAGTAAAATAAACATGAATATTCCACCAGTATTTATGGTAATAATTTTCATCTTCAAAGGTGTAATTTAAAAACGAGTTTCACAGGTGTTCAAATGAAGGATTTGTAGAGTAAAAATAGTGCATGGAAAGTAAAAAAAAAATAGACAAAGGGAAAATAAGATGCAATAGTTTTCTCTCTCAGTCAGTAACAAATAGAGAGGTTGGATCCAGTTAAAAACCTCTTATGTACAGTTAGATCTGGTTAAAAACCTCTTCTTCTTTCCCTCCTTTATTAATATTACATTATATGCATTTACTTCCCGATAAACGTTATGTGATTCTATTGGCTTGTTCTCTCAGATGAATGATGTTTGTCAGTTGGTATTTTTTTTAAACCTTGTGAAATTATACCATTAAAACATTGCTTTGCTTCTCAGCATATTTCTAGAGCATGTTGAACATTTTGATCAAAAGGGGATAAGGAGTAATAGAAGTCTGTCGAATGCCTGGTCCTCACCTTTATTTCAGGGCCTGACTTTAATAGCTAACACATGACAACAAATATATTTTCATCACCCGGAATGCCACCTCTATACTTCTCTGTCTTAATTGCCTAGGAGCACAGTTAACAAAAAACAGCTGAGAACAAGTTTGTAAAAATCATCACATTGATTTTGTGGTAAATTACGGACAAAAATGAATGAAGAAATAATTTCAACCAAGATGGTGTGAATGAGTAAACAATACATTTTAAACAATCTCAAATTTTCCTATATTGGAATAAGGTTCATTATATTTGATCAGATTTACTTTCAAAAAAGTCATGCCTAAGATGGCATGACTTAAAAATACATTCATTTTTAACTTTTTTTTCCTCAGATCTTTAAATAGCTTTTCTTGGAGCATAACATTTTTTTCCCTTGAAAAGTCAAATATGGAGCATTAAGGGTATAATTACCATTTTAATTATAACTCAATCATCCTATCTAGTTTGCATAGAAATTAAAACTTTTATGTTAGGGTTCTGAGTACACAGAAATGTTCAAGAGGAATTAATGCCAAGGATTTTACAGTATATATGAACTTCACTTTAGAGCTTTTAATTTTCCTCTTGAAAAATGGAAATCTTCCACCATAAATATTTTTACAGCTTGGTGGTGCTGAGCACATAAGAGAGGTACATTTGCTTTGTAAGCTGTTGTCAATTTTCTCTCTCTGTAATACATTTCAATAATTAAAAAAAGATGAGGTGGAAAAAAGCAACTTCATAATATGAAAGAAGTAGGTCTAAAACTTGACACTTACAGAAACAGAAAAAAATCTAACTTGGAATGAGTTTAAATCTCTAGCGTCAGATGAAATGCAGTTTTTTTTAGTTTACTCTTTTTGTAATGTAATTTAGATTCACTATGACTGAAATGGCATAAAAAGCTTACATATTAATAAATACAGAAATGACACAGTTCATGGCTTGGTTGAACATTTTATATATTAACTTTGAGAAATCATGACAAACAGATGAAATGTTGAAAATAGGGAGCAAATATTGTCCCTAGTTTCAAAAAGGGACAAACATTAGAATCTAGGAATCTATAAACTACTCAGTCTGCATTGGGAAGATCACCTCAGAAGATTCTAGAGCAGAACAGAGACATAATTCTGTAAGTATCTTGAAAACAATTAAGAAATTACCAGAAGCCAGATGAATTTGTCAAGAAATTTTTCTTCTTGACCATTTTCTACCCTATTTCCTGATTGGGTAATGCTGTAGTCCTCAGCTTACAACAATTTGTTTAGTGACTGTTCAAAGTTACAAAGGCAATGAAAAAAGTGACTAATGACCAGTTTTCACACTTATGACTGTTATAGTATTCCTATGATCACGTAATCAAAAGTCAGATGCTTGGCAATTGACATATTTATGATGGTTGCAGTATCCTGGGATCATATGACCTCCTTTTGCAAATTTTTGACAAACAAAGTCAATGGGGAAGCCAAATTCACTTAACAACAGTTTGATTAATTTAAGAACCACAGTGATTCACTTAACAATTGTGGCAAGAAAAGTTGTAAAGTGGGGCAAACTCACTTAACAAATGTTTTGCTCAGAAATTTTGGGCTCGATTGTGGTTGTAAGTCGAGGACTGCCTGTATCTTCATGTCGATAGAAGGGAAATCTTCATTTCAGAAAAGCATTGGACAAGCAAACTATGTACAGTTGGGCCAGATCATGTCGCAGTTGCCTCGGAAAGTGTATAAGTGAGAATGGGTCTTTATCAAACTGCAGAGAGATATTGAACTGCGATTCCACTATATTCAACCCCAGACCTCTACTCTTTAATGTTTTTATTAATAACCCAGCGGAGGTATTGTTTACCATAAATTCAGACCATGTAAAAGTTTGTGGAATAACTGATAGTCTTAAAAGGCAAATATAAAATTCAAAATTGCATTGAAAATTAGAGAAATGGCAAAAATTGATGACATTTAACAATATGAATCCCAACATATGAAGTAAAACATACAAAGAACAGTTGCAGGAGTTTTATATGCAAGAGGGGATGAATTTGGATTGGAACTATTGGCAAGATGTGAACAAGTGAGGTGAATTTTTTAAAGGGATGTTTTATCTGAGTGTTAGGAAATGTTAGGTATGGCCAGTCTAAAGAAAAGAAGGACTAAGAGTGACATAATAGCAGTATTCCAGTATTTGAGGGGCTGCCACAAAGAAGGGCTCAACTTATTTTCAAAGCACCAGAAGGCAAGACAAAAAAGAATGGATGGAAACTAATCAAGGAGAGAAGCAACCTAGGGCTAGGGAAAAACTTATTTATTTATTATTTATTTTATTTTATTACATTTCTATACCGCCCTTTCCCGGAGGACTCAGGGCAGTTTACAGGGTAATTAAAAACCAAAAATACAAAAGTTAAAAACCAAGTTTAAAAAAGATTAAATTTATCCCTGTATAAATAAAACCCTAATTAAAATAAATTAATCCTCAGCCTGGGCCAGAGAGCTCGAAGAGCCAGGTCTTCAGGCCCCGGCGGAATGAACGGAGGTCGGGGGCAGTCCTCAGCTCCACTGGCAGCTGGTTCCAAAGGGCAGGCTCCCCCACTGAGAAGGCCCTATCCCTGGGTGTTACCCGCCGACAATCTCTTACCGGTGGCACCCTGAGAAGACCCTCCCTGTGGGAGCGCACTGGACGAAGGGAACTTGATGCCGGCAGCAGGTGTTCCCTCAGATATCCCGGACCCAAGCCATTCAGGGCTTTATAGGTCATCACCAGCACCCCCCCTCACAGTGAGGACAATTAACCTGTGGAACAGCTCGTCTTTCAGAAGTTGTGGAGGTTTTTAAGAAGAGACTGGACAGCCACTTGTCTGAAACAGTTTAGGCTGGATCTCCTGCTTGAGCAGGTTATTGGACTAGTAGACCTCCAAGATCCCTTCCAGCTCTATTCTGATTGATTGATTCAGCATAAGGCATAGGCATATCCTGTGATAGCGATAAAATATGTATGCAGATGTCACAATGCATACTCTGTGATTTATGTATTTTTATCTGATGTCAAGATGAAGGTATAAAAGATTAGAATTTGCATCGTGATGTCACATCACACATTTGGCCATTTTGCCTGAATAAAATACACAATATGGTGTCTACTTAGTAAAATAAATCTTGGAATAAGCAGTCGATTGCAAGCAGATATGAACCAACAGTGCAATATGGCTACAGAAGAAGAAATTGCGGTATTGAGCTATAGCCACTAGAATTTCATTGCCAAATAAAGATAAATAATAATTGACTTTTCTTTGGATAGAACCCATGCCTAATTCTGGACACCACACTTATGAAGGATTGAGCCAAAATGGAACAGATTTACATAAAGACAAAGAGGATGATCCAATAATGAAATCTCATAAAGAGAGATTAAATGAATTGAGAAGATTTAGCCTTGGGAAAAAAAACTGAGGGTGTATATAATACCGTATTTCCCCCAAAATAAGACCCACCAGAAAATAAGCCATAGCCTGATTTTTTAGCGTGCACCTAATATAAACCCTATCCCAAAAATAAGCCCTGGAGGGGTGGGCATGGCCAGCACAGGAGCCATAGCCCATGCAATGCAGGTAAGTTCGAGCAGGCCGGCCCTCTAAGCAAAGGCACATGTGGGGGGGAGGCAGGTCATCCAGACATGCCACATGGCTGCCTGGCATGTGGGAGGCTTGTGGGGTGGCATCAGCAGCAGGCAGAGGCAGGGGGGAAAGACAGGCAATCCCAAGATGCCACCCACTCCGTCCCACCGTCTCTTGGCTTACCCTGTGGCAGGTGGCAGGTAGCCATGTAGTGCATCGGGATTGCCTGCCTCCCTCCGTGCCTCTGCCTCCACTGCTGCTGGAGCCGCTGCATGAGACTCCTGCAAGCCAGGCAGCCAGGCAGCGCATCCAGATCACCTGCCTTCCCTCCTATGCATCTGCCTCTGCCTGCTGCTTGGACAGGTAATCAACTCACCTGTGCTGCACAGGCTGCACAGGCCCAGAGTGCACTGGCCAAGGAGCCAGCAGGCTGCAGCTATTGCCAGACACTGTCAGCCCCTGTGACATATGCCTCTTGTGCATATGCTGGGGATGGGGTGCCCGGCCCGGCTGATCACTCTGATACCACGTTTCCCTGAAAATAAGCCCTAATGCATCTTTTGGAGGAAAAAAAGTATATAAGACCATGTCTTATTTTCAGGGAAACATGGTAGCACTCTTCCAGTATTTGAAAGGTTACCCTATACTGTCACACACATCAGTCATTACAAAGCAATAAATTTCAGATCTCCTGATTTTGCACAGTTACCTTACTTTTCATAGCTAGACGTGGTAGGAGTTTCATACACCCACACAAAGGCAGCCATACAGACGAAATTGTCACCTATAGTCAGTTCAAAGTGGTGTTTCTTATACCCCAGTGGCCAAAACCCATAGCTTTTTATTCCTGCCCTTCCTACTAATTAATGATCTTTGTGCAGTTCTTGGTAGTCTGGAAGCTGAGAAATTCTTGAGTATTTAAGTAACTCCACCTCTGGCAGGTAAATGGCTGACTTTCTTTTAACTGGCAGATGACAAGTATTTTCTATCATCCCAGAATACAGGTTTAGGAGAGAAAAGCAGATTCCAGCTGAATGACATTAGAGACTTCAGTGGATGGATTTAAGGGGAGATTAGAAAATCATCTGTCAAGGATGCTTTAATTTCAGTTCTTGCACTGAACAAAGGATTGGTACTTTCCAAAGTCTTTATTCAATGACTCTTGGCTACCAAGTGGTCACATGCAAGAGTGCAAAGTTTTAGTAAACAACTTCTTTAAGCTGGAAAGAAGTTATCTATTTCTGCACATGATTTCGTATGTGTCACATAGTCAAAGAGTTTGTACTTTGTACTGAAATTCACCAGTATCACATTTATTATTTTATTATTATTATTTATTAATTTTTTAGGCCACTCATCTTCCCTATCAGTTGTCTCTGGGTGGCTTGCAAGTTATAAAACAGGTAGAAAAATAATTAAAATATAAAAACATTAAAACTGAACAGAGTAAGATTATAAAATCTATACTACAGATAGTCTTCCACTTACGACCACAATTTTTTGTTGCTAAGTGAGACAGTTGCTAAGTAAGTTTTGCCCCATTTAATGATGTTTCTTGCCATAGTTGTTAAATGAATCACTGTCATTAGGTTAATAACACGGTTGTTAAGTGAATCTGGCTTCCTCATTTTACAAACCTTTCTTGCCACAGTTGCTAAGGGAATCACTGCAACACATTTTTAAATGACTCCCCATGGACTCTGCTTGTCAGAAGGTTGCAAAAGGGGATCATGTGACCATGGGACACTGCAACCATCATAAATATATACCAGTTGCTAAGCAACCTAATTTTGATCACATGACCACACAGATGCTGCAGTGGTCATAAGTGTGAAAAACTATCATAAATTGCTTTTTCAGTGCCATCGTATCTTTGAATGGTCACTAAATAAATGGATATAAGTCGAGAACTACCTGTAAAGCTAGAACTAAGAGATGAATGGGTATGAGGTTTTCTTACCCTGTCAGCCACCTTGATCAGTGAGTGCCCCCCCTTGGGGCACCAAGACATTGGGCAATGTCAGGTATTAAGACCCTCTTGAAGGCCAAAATGGAAGGGGCAATTCTCACCTCTAATGATACAGTATTCTACAGGAATGGGGCCACAGTGGAAAAGACTATTTTCCTTGCTAGAAATTCCTTAGCAGACCTCTTGGTATGCCTATAGCAGGTATCTTCTGCTGGAGCAAGTGGGGCCATCTAGTCCCATTGGGGGAAGATGGCTTCTCAGATACCCTGGACCCATGCCATGTAGGGTGTTAAAGGAAACAGCACCTTGAGTTGTATCTGAAAGCAAACTGGCAACCAATGCAGCTTAACTGTTTTCCTCTGGTCTGAAAAATATATGGCTTTTCTGTGAAGTTTCCACAGTTTCCATAGCTTGTGTCTCACAAATACTTTATTTCTGCAAGTGCCACAAGGACACATCTCATAAGGTTTTACTTCAAGAAGCCAGGCTGAGTAGAGCAGTACAAACATGTAAGTTAAAATACAAATGGCAAAATGAAGCATCTCACAAATGAAGCATCTCACAAATCAACTACTTGGGAGGATAAATCAGAACTATGTTCAATAAAATGCATCTGTAGGAGCAGACCAGGCTGAGCCTGAGGGAGGAGTCAAGCATGCCATCAGTCTCAAGTCCCTTCACACCCACAAGAGATTTAAATCCAGCCCTCTTTGAATTCCATAGACTCTACTACCAATTTGCGTCAACCGTTAGTAGTTCAGATTCTTGTAGAGGATGTGAGTTTGCAATAAAGTTACATTCATTTGAACCACCCTGGTGGTGGTTGGTGACAACTTTTGATTCCTAATAAATCATATCTAATGGGGAAATACACATTTAAAGAACTGGCTTGGAGTGTCCCCTCCTCCCCCCGCCCCATAAAGAACATATTTGTGAAGAGAGAACATTTGGCAATAGGACTAAGAGTCAATTTTACTGAAGCTGTGAAATGCACAGGAATGCCATCACTTCTAATGTTCAGTTGGCTCTCAACAAAGGCTGGTAACTCTTCAGGGCAGTGGCCTCTGTTCCCTCTCACTGAGCCAAATCTTTTTTGCTTGTATGACAAATTAGGCTGGAGAAGGCCCAGTAACTCTACTGCTCTTGTCCAAAGAATATTCCCACTGGATCACATCCACTGTCAACTGCTGGCCTTCTTCCCATTTCACAGCAGCCTCTTTGTCCAACACACACACACACACAGACACACAGACACAGACACACACAGACACAGACACACACAGACACAGACACAGACACACACACACAGACACACACACACACAAAGGGCTTTTATCTACTGCGAGAGAAAAATTATAATCGAGGCAAACATGAGCCCCACATAGCTTTCCTGGTAGTGCTTCAAATTTCATAGCTGCCTGAAGAACATGGTGTTTCTCCCAATGAGTAATTTACTCTCTGTTCTCAGGTTATCCTTCACATTCTGAAGGGAGCATCTAACCGAGGATTTGCTGTCAGTCCCTCACAAACTGTACATTGTCAGTCCCTTACACACTGTACACACATTCATTTTCTCCCCTAACAAGAGGAGATAATGCTGCACTGGCAAAGTAAAAGATAGATGAGAAAAGCAATTCTTTAAAGGGAGAAAAGAGATCAGACCCTGAAGGATTGGCTGGTGAAAAAAAATATGATCAAATGCTCCATTCTCCCACTCAAAATAGCACAATAAACTCTATCTGAAGTGATATACAGTTCAGAGAAGTATCAGAATATGTTTTGGCAGTCCCTACACAGAACAGAGCACTTTGAACATTGATAATTTATGTCACTGTGTTCATAGTTTCCTGTCAAGATTACAGTGCTGCTTGCTGCTATTTTGGAAGAGAAACGAGGATTATTAAAATAGGTGGAAATTAAAAGTGATTGGCAGATAGAGCTCCCAATTCGAATATCTCACATCTCAAGCTAATACGAGACCATCCCATCTCACTTCCTACCCCCACTTTATATTATTGCTGTGCCTTTCCTTCACTAAGAGTGGGCAAACATACAACGAGCTATTGTGTATTTCTTTTATTTATTATTTACATTTTGATTCTCACTTCTTTTTTTTCCTACCCCAGCTTCTTTTTCCCCAGATGTGACGCCACTGAAAAGACATAAAGCTGCAATACAATTCAGTTGCAATGGAACATGGAACTAGGGTATGAAAAGCATATATAAAAAGAAGAGAACAAAAAGGATAGATTAAAAAAATAGCAGCAAAGAGACCAGGAGTCAAATAAACGAAGCTTAGCAATCAACAAGAGGAAAAAACACACTAGAAACCCATCAAAGCAAGAAAGCTTTTGCTCACTATAGCAGAATCTGCCTTCCCTCTAAAGGACATTCCGAAAAGGCTTTCTCTGTTCACTTAACAATTTACAAGAAGACTGAGTTGTGAAATTGCAATTTTTGAAAGTGTCTCAGTTGAACTAGAGGATGATTTGAACCAGGTTAATCCTCTGGCTGTTAAACTATCCTGATTCTAAACTATTGAGATTCTTCATTATATTTATTGTCTCCATAAACTTGCTGGGTTTTCTACTGGTAACCCTTGACTTACAACAGTTAATTTCGTGACCATTAGAAGTTACAATGGCACTGAAAGAAGTAACTTACAACTGTTTTTTTACACTGTACAACCATTGCAACATTCCCCATGGCCACGTGATCAAAAGTCAGACACTTAGCAACTAAATCATATTTATGATGGCTCTGCAGTGTCCCCAGGTCATGTGATCCCCTTTTGTGACCTTATGACAAGGAAAGTCAATGGGGAAGCAGATTCACTTAACAACTGTGTTACTAACTTAGCATCTGTGGCAAGAAATGTTGTAAATTGGGATAAAACTCACTTAACAACCATCTTGCTTAATAATGTAAATTTTGGGCTTACCTGTGGTTGTAAGTCAAGGACTACTTGTACTGTACAGTAATGCTGGTTCCAGTTTTGAGAGATTTCCCTGCCTGATGCCCTGTTATTGGACAATATTTTTTTAATCACTAAATGCTGATGAGGACAATTAGCCATATTCTGATTAGTGCCAGCAAATGGGGTCTAGTCACTCTATTAACATGTATCCAATGCATTCCTGTTTTAGGCACCTTGGGAAATGAGCATAGAAGTGCTGGAAACACCATTTAATTACAAGATGAGGCCCAGGTTAGGCACTGTTAGGCTAGCCAAGATATGATTGGCCTGAGTTATCCAAAGTGCTGACTAAGTGCTTCATGCTCATGCTGAAAACATCTGGAGCATCTGCTGGTGTACATTTTCTACCCTCCACTTCAAGAAAGTTCCCTTCGTCCAGTGCGCTCTCACAGGGAGGGTCTTCTCAGGGTGCCACCGGTAAGAGATTGCCAGCGGGTGACACCCAGGGATAGGGCCTTCTCAGTGGGTGCGCCTGCCCTCTGGAACCAGCTGCCAGTGGAGCTGAGGACTGCCCCCGACCTCCGTTCATTCCGCCGGGACCTGAAGACCTGGCTCTTTGAGCTCTCTGGCCCAGGCTGAGAATTAATCTTAATTTTAACTGGGGTTTTATTTATGCAGGGACGAATATAATTTTTTTTAATTTTTTTTAACTTTTGTATCTTTGTTTTTTAATTACCCTGTAAACCGCCCTGAGTCCTTCGGGAAAGGGCGGTATATAAATGTAATAAAATAAATAAATAAATAAATAAGAAAGGGTAACTACTTCCTTGTCTCTTTTTGCCTTATGAAATTATTCCTACTGGCAGCAAATAGTTTGCAAGCAGAAAACAGCATGTATGTTTCTCAGACCCCCACAAGAGAATGGAGATACAGAGCTTAGACAATCTACAATGCCTTCATACTTTGCAATATACTGAATACTATTTTGGGTTTGTAGATGAAAATATTGGCTTTCAATCCCTATTTAGATGATGCCACATTACAGACAAACATAGCCTTCTTTATATGAGGAAAGGGAGAATTAAAGGAAAAATGAGAATACTTTGGAGACAGAGGATTTAAAGATGTTTCATTCTTATCAACATTTTTAACTGGAATGAATAAAAAGAAATGTCCACTACAATTTTATAAATGAGGTCAATTTATTACAATAAGACCAGCAAATAGCATATGGCAATTCAAGAACATTGGTACATTCTGGATTCTGGACTCTCCATTTTGAGCAGCTAGGATTTCAATTCTATTTAATTTCCCATAGGGGTACTGAGTAATAGCATATGTGGTACTCCACTGCATTGGGAGAAAATAAAAAGGCAGCCTCCCAACATCCTGGAAATATTGCTGTCATTACCACTGCCAGGTAGGTCTTGGGACTCTTTCATATATGGACCGGGTCAAGAAAAGTAGTAGCACCTATCAAAATATGGCTATTTCAAAAAGCTAAGCAGGATCACATCTGCCTAGTACTTAACAGACTGACAGAATAACAAAGTTGGAAGGAATCTTACAGGTGTTCTAGTCCAATCTCTTCTTAAAAACCTCCAGTGTTGGAGCACACTCAACTTCTGGAAGCAAGTTGATTAATTATTCTGTCAGGAAATTCCCCCTTAGTTCTTGGTTGCTTTTTTCCTTGATTAGTTTCCATCCATTGCTTCTTGTGCTTGACATCTCTTCTTTGTGGCATCCTCTCAAATATTGCAATGTTGCTATCGTGTCACCCCTCATTTTCAGTAAACTAGACATACCCAATTCATGCAACCATTCTTCATGTGTTTAGCCTTTAGTCCCCTAATCATCTTTGTTGCTTTTCTCTTTCTAGAATCTTCTAGAGTCTAGAGATTTCTGCTTAAAAGGATTCTGAGATGGGAAAGCACAGAAAATCTGTGTTACAAAACATCCTGGAATCAACAATGTCGTGTGTGTGCGTGTGTGTATACATACACGGAACTGAATCCTTCTGAAATCGATGGGACTCACGTACCAGCAGACTTCATTAGTCTCAAGACAGACCTTGTGAGCGATCTGCCAAGCACTGACTATTTCTCCTGGGTAATAGAATCAAAATGACCTTTGTAACTTGGTGTGCTTTCCACCTGCTATGAATTATGAACCGCTCTTCACTGGGAAGATATTTCGTACATACATTACCAGCTCTCCACAAACCACAAAATTCTCTTCCAGAAAAAAAAGGTCATTCCCAATAATGGTCTATTGAGGATTCCCCATGTCAGGCACAGCTACATTATCGTCTTTAGTGAGCTGAGAGGAATTACTTTCAGGATGTTCCAGGTCATTACATCCACTCATCAGCAGCTATTTTCCAACTGCAGTAACCTTTGTAATAAAGGTGTTGTATGTCTTGTTACTATTGATTCCACATTTGCCGTTGCACACTACTCATGTAAACATGTGTAAAGCCAGATAGAAAACTGTTAAAACAGCAACCAATTTAGCAACCGGAAGAATGTAGAATAAAATAGAATAGAGCTGGAAGGGACCTTGGAGATCTTCTAGTCCAGCCCCCTGCTCAAGCAGAAGAACCTATACCATCTCAAATAGATGATTGTCTAATCTCTTCTTTAAAACCTCCAGTGATGAAGTGTCCACGATTTCTGGAGGGAAGCTGTTCCACTGGTTGATTGTCCCCACTGTCAGGAAGTTTCTCCTTAATTCCAGGTTGCTTCTCTCTTTGATCAGTTTCCAACATTATTTCTCATGCTTCCCTTTGGTGTTCTGGTGAACAAAGTGACCCTCTCTTCCATATGGCAGCCCCTCAGATACTGGGATACTGCTATCATGTCTCCCCTATTTCTTCTTTTCTTTACACTAGCCAAACCCATGTAGATAAAACCTTTTAATGCAATAAGTGCAAATATGTCTGAACTCAGTCCAGTGTATAAGCAAGGTGGTCATTTGTATCTGCTGTTGAAGCTCTGAGATATCCATCTGAAAGTTGCAAATGGTCTGGCCAGCCAAACCAATTGTCTTGTAAGCAGCTGTTGTATTAAAAAGATGTAATTTAAGTGAAATGGCCTGAACCTAGGACTGGAGATGTATAGATAGAATAGATCCAAAGTTAGCTAACTGTGCAGCACTGAAATCAATGGCTTGTATTTGTTGAAACTTTGAAAGAATAGGCAGAACAATTTTAACTCTAGATCAGGGTGCCCTGATCTTGGGATGTTCAAGTCTGTTCAGAACCCTGGTGGACAGAGCAAATTTAAAGATAGAGAAACATAGTTGCTAAGTTGTGCCTAACTATTCACAACCACATGGACCACAGCACACACACACACTGCCCTCCACTGTCTCTCAGAATTTCCTCAAATTCATTTTCATTCTGTCTAACACTATCTAACATCTCATCCTCTGTCGTCCCCTTCTCCTTTTGCCTTCAATCTTTCCTAAAATCATGGTCTTTTCCAATGAGTGCCATCTTCTCCATTGGTGACCACTTGAGCTTCAGACAGATTTTTAGCTTCCCTCTTTAAGTTAAGACACAGAGATATGTAGGGCTTAAATAGTGTTGAATCTTAAGCCCCTCCCACTTTGCCTCAATATAGGACTCCTAGGTCAAGACTTCCCATATTTGGAAAACATCATCTAAGTAGACAACCAGGATCTAGTTCCAAAATTATAACTTTTAGCCTTAGAGGAGGGAAATATGCAGACTATTATATTTCCTTGGAATTGCATAGGGAATTTGATTTTTCTTACTTAGCACAAGGCCAAAAATTTACTTCTTTCAGGCTGAACATACACTTCTTTGGTATCTGAGTGGCTTGATGGCAGAAGGCAGGGAAGCAAAACCATGAGGCTACCTTTTATCTTGAGGACACTTCCATGGCTTGGGGTACAATATGTCTCATGCACTAGTTTTCATCAAATGTCCTGACTTACCTACCCTTTCTTGCATTATCTGTTCCAATCCACAGATTAATTATTTTTGCAGACCTTTTCAAAAAAAGTAAAAAAAAAAACAACGTTGCCTCGCATGAAACAAATTTAATAAAGAAAGAAAGAAGAGCTCACAAACAAAAAAGTAGGGACACTGCAACCTTAGTAGTACCTTCTCTTTCTCCCCAATTACTCTAAGCACTTAATTTACTCAGATCAATTTCTGTCCGAGGTTGATGGGAAACCGCTTTTGGGCTTGCCTTTATAATGTTTCCTTTGTCTCCTGAAGATCAATCTGGTGCCATTGGCATTTTTCTTGTCATTACTTCATACTTAATGACCCCTTTTATTCATGCAGGACACTCTGATAGGCAGGGACAGCATCTTTGGGCTTAGATCCATTCTGATTTATTTTAATAACAATGAGCCCTTAGGCTTTGCTTTCTTCCTTAAAGCCAACATTTATTTTGGATCTTGTTTCCTGCTTTCTTTCTGAAACATGGAGATTGGCTGAAGTTTCTGTTGTGTTTTCTCGTACGTGCATCCTCAATGTCAGAAAGAATCTGTAGACAAAATACACACACACACACACACACACACACACACACACACACACTTACATCCTTTTCTATCTCTCTTCTCCCTAGAAGATATTTCAAAGCAGTAACTTCAAAGACTAGAAATGCTGAAAGTTATTTTACTCAGCTATAAGTAATGCAAAATGTGAAGACACAAATTAATGCACTTGGGTTTATTACAGTTTCTTATTTTGCAAAAAGCTGGGGGAATATTCCATATTTATCTCCAGACAGTATTTGACCACATACTGTGGTATTGATGGCAGTATCCATACCATTCTGTTTTAATTTCTTTTAAAGTAATATCTAAAATCAAAAAATTTGCCTTGTAAATACAGGGGACTCCTTCTTTTAGCGATACTTATGATTATTCATGTTTCCTTCTCCATATTACCCCATCATTGTTTTTTGATTTAGTTATTTATGCAAGAATATGAGAACATTATGAATTTGACTTAAAAAGCTTCTATAAATTTACCATTCTGCTGCTTTGGATAGATTCGTAGAGCCTATAAAAAGTTAAGTTACAGTGAAATCTGGAATGCAAATAGTTTTGTATTTCTAAACTTCACAATATCACAACAGTTTAGCAAGTTGTAATACACTGAAGTAGAATCTGTCTAAGAATGAATGGATTATAATAGATGAAAACTAGCAAATAATTGTTAGGCTGCAGTCTTGTCTTGATTAAGCTTTGTTCTGTGCCTGCTCATGCTACTGAATAGCCCAAAAAACAATGAGGCATAACATATATAGTTATACAACTCATCATAGAATTATCTTTGGAATAAGAATGTTATGCAAAGTGTGGGAAAAGTGGAAGAAATAAAAGATTTGAGGTAAGACAGAGAATAGGAAACATCTAAATCTGAGTTTACACCAAAACTATATCTTTCTGTGCCTTAAATTGATTGTTCATTTTTGGCTTAAAGGAACTTAGAGTCTGTGAGAACACTTTGAAACCTCTTGTTGGAGGCATACAGGTAAATGCATTTGGCTTGGAAGGTAGTCCTTAGTTTAGAGAACTTCACTACCATAAAATCGTATAAATGCTTGGGATAAACTTGACTTTGTTTTTTGTGTATAGTGGCTAAAACTGATTGGCGCTATCCTAAGCATTAACAGGGAATGCTGCATGTTGCATGGGTGCAACAGGGGTACCCGTTTCCCATTGTCTGAGCTTGCCCCATCAGTTCTACCAATTCTAGCAGGGACGGTGTGTTCTAGTTGTGGGATTCAGCTGGTTTGCATCACTTCAGCAGAACCAGTAGCTAATTTTTTTGTTGTCCAGGCCCAGAATGCACTTCCAGAAGCGGCATCCACACTGAGAACTGGTTGATCACATATTTGAATCACACCACTGGTGTGCTCCAATATCACCTAGAGTCATACCCTGACCTTTTAGTCATTGGTAAAAATTGGACTCGCTGTCCTTGAGGCTTTTAGGGTGGCTGGTTCAGCAAGATTTGCAGGTTAATGCTGTTTTTATGAATTGGAATTATATTTGTGACCTTGGGCCTTATGGCTGTTAAATTGTTTTTAACTCATGTACACCCTTTTTTCTTAGAAGGGGAGCCACACAATTCGTTTGAATAAATAAATAAATGACTAAGCCTGAAGCTTACTTATGGAGTGTATTATGTGATAAATGTATAATAAGTAAAAATACATTAGTAAGCACAATGGCTAATTATGGTAGTAGTGCACACAGTGAAATCTGATTCAATGGACTTTGGGTGCAATAGACCGTATTTTATAAACATCCCCTTCCTCAAAATAACATGTCCCTTCCATTCAAAGAAATCTGGACAAGGCACTTCATTTTATGCTAATTTGGTCTTAATTTTATGACATCTGTTGCAATTATCATAATTTGTATGATGTTCTCATTATGCAAATGAGGCAAATCGCATAATTTATATAATGGCATCATTATAGAAATCATCGTGATGATATACTTTCATATATAACAAACATTTGGGATTAACAGAACTTCCTCCCCATGCAGATTATCTGTTAGAATATATTCTCAGTGTCTTGAGACTCCGTAAGTTCAGCTTTCACCTGATTCTGTGTGCAAGTTCAATTCTCTGCAACTGATATATTTTTGTACCCAAAGAAAAAACATGTAAACATTTAAACATGTTAGCATTACAATTCTTTGTGAGTCCTGGTAATTTAGGTGTGACAGAAACATCCATGCATTTTACTTCACTCCTGTGAAACTCAAAATACAAGCATGTTTGTCCAGTGATTTTACATGTGTATCATGCAGACAGTGAGGAAGTAGAGATGAAAAATGTAAAGTACCAAATGAGCATGAGAAGCTAAATATTCTTCCTTCAATCTCTCTCTTTCTCTCTTTTTACTTCCAGCTACCCTTGTACAGCGTTAGAGCTAAGAGATAGGAGGAAATAGGCAGATTAGAGATGGAGAACAGGTCAATTTTTTTTCAATTCCCTCTAACTAACAGCATCCCTTTTGTTGCAATTATATTAACTCCTTGTTCCTCATTTTTATTTGTCACAGGAGTCGTTAAAGCTAAGCAAATGGGAGTGTTTAGTGATCACGTAGGATTCAGTAAAGGTAAACAGGAAATTGATGGAAACTATTCACAGATATAGTCTACCAGGAGCATCAAATGTTATAATGTACCTTGATGTATAACATCAAGCAAACATAAAGCAGAAAACAATATCCTAATCAAGGAGAAAACGGATTCCCACCAATACTGACAGGACAAGCTACTATATATAAACAGGGAGCAAACTGCAGATTTGCTTGCACTGATAACGTTACCTAATTCTGCAATGAAATGTAGCAATAATCAAAATCAGAGAGTACCAAAGATTTCACATGCATATAGTTAATACAGAGTTATCACCTCGACAAATATAAAGTTAGCACCTTCAAATACAAGCTGCTACTTGGAGATCAACTTGAGTAAATAAACTAAAATATGAAAGAATACAGCAACCAACATTTATTTACATAGGCCAGGATAGATTGGAACAATGCAACTAAACCTCATATCTACTATAGATTTCCTACTGGCATCTGATGGGCCAGGTGTCCCCAAGGTGTGGGAACAGCACCTTGACTAGTTTGGTTTTGAGTCTGACTTCACATCATTTTTATTATAACCTTTTAGTCAAATGTATATTTTTTCATATAGCTCAATTTTCAATCCTTCAACATCAAAGAACTGAAGGTGCATGGTCTCCCAGAAGATGGCAGCCATCACATTTATTTAGAGACATTCTAGTGAATGTATTGTGGCTTTTCAGACGTTATTGAACTATACCTTTAAGTATCCTAAGAACTATGATCAATGTTGATTTTATTTATTTATTTATTTATTTATTTATTTATTTATTTATTTAATTTATTTGATTTATATACCGCCCTTCTCCCGAAGGACTCAGGGCGGTGTACAGGGCAATAAAAATAAGAATATAGGTTCCAAGATTTAAAGTTAAATGATTCTGCCCAATGTTGTAGGTTAGTTAAAATAATGTTAAAACCCAAACCCATCAGGCCAGGCTGGCTTGTTCGAACAGATAAGTTTTTAGATCATGCCGGAAGGAGCAAAGGTTGGGGGCCATCCGGAGTTCAGCCGGTAAGCGGTTCCAAAGGATTGGTGCACCCACCGAGAATGCTCTCCCCCTGGGGGTCATCAGCCGACATTCTCTGACCGGTGGTACCCTGAGGAGGCCCTCTCTGTGGGAACGTACAGGGCGGAGGGAAGTTGATGCCGGCGGTAGGTGCTCCCGTAGGTAATCCGGACCCATGCCATGTAGGGCTTTGTATGATGGCAGTTCAGTGGCAAAGTTGGGCATTCTGGCTTAACAGCATCTTGAAGACCATAGTTTATTTAATGAGGGATACACTATTTTTGGAAACACGCAGAAGAGAACTTCATCCTGCAATGGCTAGACCAGGGGTAGGCAACCTCGGCTCTTTTATGACTCATGGACTTCAACTGGGGTCCATGAGTTGGGGTCCATGAGTCATAAAAGAGCCGAGGTTACCTACCCCTGGGCTAGACAATGGCTTAGAATGATGGTGACACTGTATTTTATGTCAAACACAATTCCCTATTCCTTTTCATTTATTAAAAAAGCTGCAGAACTGTGTCTAAGTGGATCATTTAGGTTGATTTTTTTTCATTATTCATTGAAGTTCCTTTCTCCAAGAGGCGATTTTTCCCCCCTTCCTAAAATCTCCATATTCCCTACTGTGTAGAAAGTAGAAGGATGAAGAACTAAGCCCCTTCTCTTGCCATAAACATCTGCGTTGGAGAGTCAAATGGCTGCTTTTTAAAAAGTAAAAAGTCAGATTCAAAAAGGCCTTTAATGTAACCTGCAGTTTGATCTTCTTTCTGGTTGACTATCAGTATCATTGACAAGCATATTAAAAAAGTATCTTCAAAGAACCAAACACGTCAGCTTGTAGAAACAGTCTGCAATTAAAAGGCCCTTTACTGATCGATGAGCAAGACAATAAAAAGCCAAAGAGACACTGGAATATCTGACCACTTCTATGATCTCAAACAACCTGTTCTTAATTCATTCTCTTTTCTTCCCTTCTCTTTTTTCCTATGGAAAAAGGTGCAATTCTCACCACAAGAGGGAGTCAGAACTCACGCAGTAGTCCATGTTTATCTGCTGTTCTGCATTCAGGGGATAAAAAGTGATTGTAATGAATTTAAACCTTCTTAGATGTAGAAGTGAACATTAGCCACAAATGGATAAAGAATGCCATTTTGGAAATTTCCAAAGGGATACAGACAGGAAGTGGAAGCTTTAATGAGCATCTTCACATTTTGAAACATGGGCCTTGCTTTCATTCAGAGCTGCACAAAATGATGGATGTGAAAATGGCTGCTTTTAAAGCCATCTTTATGAGCTGATGACTCTAGACTGAGACGATAAGTTTTCTTTTAATAAAATGTTGCTCTTTTGCTCACAATGTAATGTTCCCAAACAAGCCCCTCTTGTAATAATCCAGTAGGTGGAGCAACTCGTACTACAGATTCTCCATAAAAGTTGCTGTAAATTAGTAAATGACTTAGTTATTTGAATCAGTATTTTGAGCCATACTCGGTCGGACTGTCTTCATAGTCTGAAAAAACCCCTCCCTTTTTAATCAGTGTTTGAAATTCCAGAAACAAATACTTTTGAGATACACAGAACTCTTTTTTGAATGAAACATGTCCTGCACACGCACAGAATGTTTTTTAAAATGAAAATCAGTGGTGGGCCTGCTCATATATCAAGCAATGTCCCTTGACTTTTCAAATGAAGAAGCAGGAAATTAATGGAGACACTATAGCTATGATCTAGCCAAGGTTATTTTTTTCCTCCCCATTTATTTCAAGGGCAGATTTATAATACAACTCTTATGTATTTTCAATCATAGGTATAGTGCCTGTTCTAAGATATTTTTCATATCACTGTGTCTCGAAACTTCTCAAACTGAAACCAGTGGCATTTACTGTACTAAGTTGGTTGCCAATATAATTGCAGTTAATTTTACTAACATATGTACTGTATGTGTGTATTTGTATGAAATAGATATATTTCTATCCAAGCACTATCATGTTAGCAAAATATAACCTTGTTATTACTTTCAAAGAATGCATATATGTTTGGGGAAATTTTTAATTTTTTTGAAATTTGATTTTTTTCCTAATAAACAGCTGCTGCTGTTTTAAACTAGCATCATTCACTTTTAAATTATTTTTTTGCATTTCATTATTCTCATTGTTAGCTGTCTTGAGCATCATTTTTGGCAGGAAGATGGGATATAAATCCAAATAATAATAAAAACATCAGTAATACTACAAATAATATTTTCAAATACTTTATTAAAGAAGCAAAGTATTTATAAAGCTTTCTTTTTTAAAATAGAGGGGTTCAGTTCAAGAAGGCTAATTTTAAACAGAGGTTTCTGAATTAAAAACATATGAGGTAATTATTATTGCCTTTACCTTCTGTATTTAATTTCCTTTGGATCTCATTGTTTACAGTTGCCTGTTTCTATCAGGAAGGCACCAAATTCTGATAGTATATCTTTTTATGTTTCTGAAAAAGTGGATTAGTTTATGGAAGCAAATATCAAAATGTTTGTGTGGTTTTGTATTGCTATTAAGCATTTTTGTTGTTTTTGGTTTTTCTTTACCATTGTGTGATTCTTTTCATGTTCTCATAGCATCATCTGCCATCATTTGTTATTATGCTGAACTATTTGCTAATACTTGCTTGTTTGTCTTCCACAACATGAAAATATTTCAGCAAGTGCCTTGGAATGGCGGCACAATAACTCAGTGGTTAAGACAGCTAGAAAGCTGACAGCTTAGGATCGAGACACAAGAATCACACTATTGGGGTGTTTGTTTTCACCTAGCTCCTGCCCATCTAGCAGCCTGAAAGCATGTAAATGCGAGTAGATAAATAGGTACCACTTTGACAGGGAGGAAATAGTGCTCCATGATGTTTGCTAGCCACATGACCACGGAAACATCTTCGGACAGCGTTGGATTAATGGTCTTGAAATGGAGATGAGTGGCACCGCGTATATTCAGCAATGACTAGTGAAGTAAAATCCTTTCTTTTCTTGTTCCTTGGAAAGCAAATTAGATCTGGGTGAATTTGCCCATTTTAGCTTCTCCCAGCCTTTTTTTCCAATTTTCATTTTATACTGTCTCTATGCCAATTGTGATTTTCTTTAAAAAGTATGAAGGAAAATTTGTTTGCATTTGTATGCATACTTTTGGTAATATACACCTTTTTGAATACAGTTTTCCTAACACACGTACCTTTCCAGATAACTTTCTCTCTTTAAATTCATTTTTGTAAGTGGTTTTCATAATATATGCACTGTGCACATGTTATTCCTCCTCATGTATGGAGTTCTATACTGTTTTTGATAGAACTATATCACATAATTTGAAAAAGGAGAGAATATTATATGGAGCCATAAATAGGTGCTGAGCAGTGTTCAGAATATGGAAATGAAGTAGGACAATAAATCGAAGATATTTGTCCTTCATTCCTAAGGGAGATTTTCTTGCCTGCTTAGCATCATAACAATGGAGACATGAGTAAAGTAGCTACACCTTTATTAATATTTACCAGTTGTGAGCTTCAGTAACATCATAGAGGAAGGGAGTTGCCATGTACCTGCCTTGCACATTTCCTGTTTCCAAAATACATGTAGGACAGGAAAAAGTTTCTCCATCCCTGCAGTTGCAGTCACAGTAATGGTGCATTTGTCACCAACAGTGTCTGTTATCCTTTTCTGAATGGCCAAGGAACCCAGCAAGGGCAACAATGACTGCAGAGAGGAACAGCTGGCTTTCTAATAATTGCTGCTGATGATATAGGCTTTGCTTGTGGGAACATGACATTGATGCTGGGAAACAGCTTTGCTTCTGTGGGTGTTAAATGACTGCCCGGTTGCCTACAGAGAGATGACAGACAGTGATGAAAATTTGATGGCAGTTGCAATGGAACGCTCCTATGACTAAATGCTTAATAGGGATTGGGAAAGGAGGAACAATGGTGCTTTTTCTGTTCCTCAGGACTTTTCCCCCTTGGAAATACTTCATTCATAATCTCCCCAGAATCTCTGCCTGAATCTCTAATACTTGGGGGAAAAAAAAAGAATACGAACATGCTGATGAAACTCAGCCATCCAGTAGAGAATACCGCTGCTACTATTTATTGTGCTTCTTCAGCCATTCTTTGACCCTGCAAGGAACAAGTATGTCATGAGCATTTTCCTGCGGTAATAATAAGTGAAGCATATTCTTAAGTTCCAAAAACCAAAACTTGACCTACCTTTATTTGGAGTTTGTGCTCAAAGGATATCCTTTCGTGCATAGGACAGATTTATTTTAATGTCCTTTGTCTGGGGCATACTTCTGCAATCTGTTAAATAATGGGAGACTGTGAAATCAATATAATCCCCCGCCCCCCGCCCCCCCCTATTTCCAGGAAAGGGAAATCCTGTAACTTTGAGATTATGAGCACTCTCCATTATTCCCTGTGTTTGCCAGGAAACCTCGTTGGAAGTAATTCCAATTTATATTTTGAGGGATGCTCACTTTCCTTTCAGACCGATCTCTTCTTTGCTTACCTGGGTGAGATGTCTTTGTGTTTGCAGACTCAATTAAGCAATAGTGTTAAGATTTATCAAGCATGTGAGCTCAAAGTATCTCTAAAGTCTAGGGGAAAATGGTGCTCTTTTCCAATCTACTGTACATGCATTTATAATGACCACTTTATTATTAAAACATATTCCCTTTATGTTAATTTCTATTATTCTACATTCTATGTTCTATATGCTGAGTGCTTCATTACTGAACATACAATCATCAAATCCCCAATTGTTAGGACAGTGGAATATAGCCCACACTCAGCCTCTTCAAAGTGAGATCTTCTCTCATAACCTGAATTTATATACTTCTGGTAGTGAGCTTTGTTCAGCTGCGGCAAATCAAGTATCCTTTGAGTCAGGTTCAGCTCCTGGTGACTTAATGGATACATTCATGGAGTTTTCTTGAAAACAATATAAAAATGATTTGCTGGATTATTGGAAGAATTCTAAAATGCAAGGGAAAAATTATTTTCAGGGTTTTGGTTATACTTAGGATTGGAGTTTTCATTAACTCATGCCAACTCTTACTTGTGCCTATTTTTCCATCTATATAATGTAAAAGCTTCATTATAGGTTAACCCTAACTTCTACAATGCCTAGGTTTAATTTCTTTCCTCTTCTAATATTTCATAATTCCTCTTCTAATATTTCATAATTCCATTTTGCTTTTCCTGCTTGTACTTTCAGTATTTCACTATTGGAGAAGTATGTGGCACTGACAAGTTCTAACTGATGCAAAATTTCCACTAATATACTGCTTGTCTTAGTGTCTTTACTGGAGACGCTGACAGTTGCTCAAGGTGTTTCTTCAGAGTGTTCTAAGAAAGTTCTGTTTTCCACTGGTTATCTGGAGCCTCATTTCTTTCCCACAGCTCACCTAAATCTCTACAGATAAAAATAATTTGTTTCCCTAATACTTTCATTCTCACCTTCCATAACTTGAGATGACTTTGTCTGTTTTGCAAGCCAACTAGAAAAAAATGCTTGTGTGTCATTGAGAAATACTAACATTCCAGACAATTCCAGTACTTCTTTAGTGAAGGAAGTTAAGGTTACTGGAGTTAAGCCAATCGCTTCTTTACTAATGTTTAGGAAGGGGTTCAAAATATATTCTTCACCTATCAGCAAATCACTACTTTTGATCTAAATGTTTTATTGTAGTAAGTGGGGAGAGATACATATACTATATATACAGATAAACCCATCTGCTTATAAGCTGACTCTCAAGTACCATGAAAAAGGCTTCACCCACTGATAAACCAAGCTCAACATTTCCATATGTTTTAATTTTCACAATTGGCTTATCTGCGGGTAGTGTATTTTTTAAATGGTATTTTGGATAAAAATTCAAGGGTTTGTTTATCACTTTAAAAGCTGAGGAAAAGACTACTATATAGATTTGTGCTTCCACAGAAAGTTAAACCCAATTTTGGGGGTGCTTTGGCAGCTAAAATTCTTGGTTTATCCACCAGTATGTAGGGTAACTTTTTCTGATTCCCATGGAATGAACAATTTCACCAAACATATCTCCCAGCTACGTTGGGTCAATCCGGAGATTGATTAATCTTTCAGTTTTGGTTTCTGACAGCTTCTTATTTTTCCAGGCTTCATTTGTTTCTTCCATTTCCACACCAGTTTGAAACATTAAGACATAATTTGTATGAAAATTCATACTTTTTTTCTGCTCACTGTTTGTAATGTACAGATTTCTGTACTATAGGTTTTATTTCCATTTAAGAAAATGCATTTTGTATATTTTCATTAATCAATGAAGGTCTGATTTTGAGAACTGCTTTGCAAAATTTGGAGAATGGTGAATCTGGAAATATAAAAGAGGCTTGAGTATAGGTTCAAAAAGGGTGGAATTTACAGTAGTACAGTAGGTTTGCGTTGCAATGTGAATCAGCTGAATTTTTCCTTGTCTTACACTCCAGCCAATATTTTTCTTTAGTTAAAATACCATATAATCTGATTCTTTAAATAAAAGCCATTTGGGAATTCCTTTAATATATTTCTGAAATGGCATGTGGAGAAGAACTCGTGGTTGATATTTGCTCAAACTATCTTTAGGTAAAGTCTATTATAGTTTTGACCTATTACTGTTTTTATTCTCTTTTTGTGCATCTGTTCCATTGATGCACATAAACTGTTTAATTTGACCACTTGGTTCCACACATTTGTTCAATAAGCCTTAATTTTGTGGCCAGAAATGGGATAGAAAATGTCAAACATGGTTTTTTAAAAAATAGATACATTCACAACACGTAAATATGTAATACTGAAATTTCTGTAATGCAATTTAACCCAGAATAATGTTCAAAGATGACTGTACTATAAAATAGCCCATCTAATTCAACAAACTGACTACTGTACAAGGCAAAAATGAAAGAAAATGCAAGCTAAGGTTAGTGGATTTGGCATGCACAGTTAAATATTTTTTTAAAAAAACTCCACAAAAACTATAATGAAAATTGTCAGAAGAGTTAAAATTGAAATATATTTTCCAACTACACATAGTTTACACATTGTGTAAACTAATAAATATTAGCAAAACACCCCTTTTGGAGGATTTTCCTTCCAGGTATGGATCATAGATCTTATTTTGTGACCCTGAAATACCACATGAATACTTATTTCCTCTAATTTATGAGTAGTAAGTAAATTCTAACATAAATGGGAAAAATCTGAAAGCAGATATAGGTCTCAAGGGGAAACCTATGAAGGTGCTCTATTTTTCCCCAACTACCTTTTTCAAAAGCTTAGGAAAAGCAGAGGAAATTTTACTTGAATAGAGGAAGAGTCCAAGACAAAACAGCTACCATGAAGGACAACACTGAAAGAAAATTCAGGTAACAAAATCAATCAATCAGTCAATGTAACCTCATCGCATCTTATTTTAGTTACTAACCCAAAACTAGCAACACTTTCATATTAGAGTACACAAAAATTGGATTGTTTTCTTGCTTCAGCACCCAAATACTCCACATGAACATATAATTGGCAAAACACCACCAGCTTTTTCCTTTATCTCAGTCATTTGATTGACAACATCTTTAATATTTGTGTGAAGTCTGAGGGTGAAATCTGGGATATAGACTCGTACATTTAAAAGAATGATGTCCTCTTTCTCTAACTGTAACTTGATAAGGAGGGGGGAGATAAAAAGGGTACCCCCCAACATATCTTAGTTATGACATCTTTCTTAAGAGCAAATACTTTGATAATAAAAACAAGAATAGGGCTCTGCATTCTTTACTTATGGAAGTACTATTAATTTGCAGCTGAAATACTGACAGTCCTTCAAAGGTCTCTATGCTCAACTTTCCTTTTTAGAAATTAATTCGTCTGGTGGCTCTTAGTTATGCAAAAGGGGAAGAAAATGCCAACGTCTTTGCACATGGCTTCAGCAAGGAATGAGACACTGCTGAAGTACAGCACCCTCTGGGCGAGCGTTCTGATAAAGTCACAATTTATGGCTAGAACACAAGAAATCACATTAATTTTACAGAATCCCTTCAGCTCGGTGGTGGCTACCTCAGAGCTCTCACCTGTGGCAAATGATTACATTTGCTCCTGCTGGGAATGTGACTGGGCAGACGAATGTTAAAGAGGGCCTGCAGCGCAGCCTGTGCTGCTTGACCTTTAGCCAGCTTCTTGCTACGTCCCGAGCCTTCAAATGTTCTCCCATCCACTCTCACAGCCATCACAAAACTCTTGATATGCTGCTTCTCCACAGTCTCTGAAAGGCAGACGTACCTCAGTCCTGACCGCAGCTCATTGAGCAACACCACTGGGTTCTTTTCACTCTTGGCTGTGGACGCCATCTTGTCCTTGTTTTGTTTAGGGTGGCCCATGAAGTCCAACGTGTGGTAGAATAACTTCCCTTGACGGCAGGCCTTGGAAAGCCATTCATTATTAACCGGGCTACAGACTGAGAATTTCTTATTGTGTGCAGATGGTTCAAACTCCTTGAACAGAGTGTCTGGAAAGTCTTCCAGGTCTGATGTAAAGTCTGTAGAAGGGTTGAAACAATTCCCCATGGCAAAGTGAGCTTGAGATGCATTGGGAAACTGCACAAATGACTTGAGGGCTTGTTCAGCGGCTCTCATTTTAGCTTTCTTTTTTGTTGGACCAGTGCCTTCAAATGTATGTCCATTGACCTCCACAGCAACTGCAAATACTGGGGCGTGGACAGGACCTGTTTGGGAAATCATTTTATATTGTAAGCCAGGTTTAAGTTCATGCAGCTGAACCAGGGCATTCTTTGGTGTTACAGACCATGAGACCTTCTTGCAGATGAGCTGAAATTTGCAGAAATGTCCACTGTTGCCCTCTTCTAGAGGCCTTTTTCTTTTGACCCTGGAAGTTGCTACTCTTGATCTTTCATTAGAAGTAACTGAATGATCTTCTAAATTGCCAATGTTACGGTTCTCCTTTACTTCAGCACTGCTTATATCTGTTTGGAAAAAGAAAGCAAAAAAAAAAAAAAAGCCCGCTAACATTACTGGAACTGATGTAAAATGTACACACAAAAGTTCAAATGTATTGGCATAAATCTTGATTGAGATTATTATTTTTTAATCAGTTTGGCAAAACCTAGTTATATGGATGAGAATATTTTTTTCTTTCTTCAAATATGTGAATTATTGAATGTTGTAATGAATGTTGTAAGGTTTACAACAGATAGCAGAAAGTAACTTTTACACACATAGCTAAATCATTACCCTACCACAAGACACAATAGTGACTGCTAATAAACATTGTTTTAAAGGGAGATTAAACTAATTTATAGAAAGTAAGCTTATTAATCAGTATAAGACAAGATAACCATATACTACAACCAGTGCTTTTTTTGGTAAAAGAAAATGGTGCCGGAACTCACACATGTCATACAACCCGCCTTGCCTACCCTACAAGGTTCCATCCAAAAAAGGTGCCGGAACTCCGTTCTGAGCGTTCAATGAGAAAAAAAGCCCTGACTACAACTAGGATCAAGGTTACCATGAACATATATCTGAATACCATCTCCTGGGAAAATAGCTATATCTTGCTGCTCTACTTCCCACAGACATCTGGCTTAGCAATCCCATAAAACAGGATGTTGGACGACTATACAGTCATCTGCTTTAATCCAGTAATGCTCTTATAGTCAATGTCAATGAATGATTCCAGGAGATAATGAATGCTTGGGTGGGGGCATAATTCTGCCTGCTCTGATTCAGCTGGAGATGGGCTCTCTTTAAAAGTAAGAACGCCTGATAACTTGATCATACTTTTACAATGATAATTTACATCTTTTCCTTCTTAAAGAAGTAGTTGAGATGGGCAGCAGCTGCTTGGAAGAACCCAGATTATCTTGTTTCTACTAGGAAATCAGATAAATCTAGATTCTTTTCAATCAATACTCAGGCCTGTTCCTGGGACAGAAATGACGTTAGTTGCTTGGGAGAATTACCACTAGGACCATGATCTGTGGAAGTGTGCTTCTCTTGGTCCTACTAAGCCCTTCAAAGCCATTCCATCCACTAAGCCTTTCAAAACCATTCTACCATGGTATCATTCTGGGTCATCAGCAAAGGTTGGGGCAGAGGCTTATGATATGGTTAGGCCTTCAGCAAGGGTTAAAGCAGGGTCTTGAAGTCAGTTTCACTCTATGGTAGAGGGTGAGATGCATTCAAGCCCTTATATTCTCCAATCCTTTGCAGATGTTCCAGAGGCTGCAGATGGCACGAAAAGTGGCAATATGATTAATGGTGGGACAATCCCACCATTTCAAAATAATATCCATTTTAAAGTTGTTACACTGGTTACCAGTAGGCTTCTAGGACCCATTCAAAGCCTAAGCTGTTGTCTAACATTCCACCCAGCTAGCATTAAGTCACATCAACTCTTGCCTTGCCATAAAAGAATCTGCCTTATCATCTGGAAGTGACACGCTAAGAATCCATCTCCATGCAAGGTAAAAGTTGGTAGGTTTTTGTACTGTTGCCTATGGTGTAAAATGATTTCCTTCTACCGATATGTGAAGTTCCAACTCTCTCTGCAATCTAAACCAAGTGAAAAGAGGCCTATTCCATTCAACCTTTGTTTTAGACTGATTAGGGCACCATGACAGCCGGGCATTTATAAATTATACTGTATTAGTTTAGTTTATGCTGCTTTACAGGAAATTTGGATTTGCTCTTCACCGCCTAGAGGCTTTCGAGATTTGTGCAGACTAGAAAAGCTTCAAGCAAGCAAGTGAGCAAATTGTACAGCAACTGTTTCCCTTTGTGGAGATAGAATATATTTTGTACATAGTCCTTGACTCACAACCAGAACTGGGTCAGGAACTTTTTTTTGCCACGGTTGTAAAGCCAATCATTGCAGTTGTTAAGCAAATCCAGTTTCCTCTATTGAATTGTTGGAAGCCTCCTGGGAAGGTAATCAATGATGATGTTGTGGCCCCAGAATGCTCAACTGTCAGTTGCCAAGCATCTGAATTGCAATCACATGACTGTGGGGACGTTGTGATGGTTGTAAGTGTAAGACTAATCATAAGACTCTTTTTCCAGTGCTGTTGTAAATTGGAAGAGTTGCTAAACAAATGGTTGTAAATTGAGGATTAACTTTCTCTGAAATTTAAGTCCAAAAGACTGTCTTCATACTATCCTGGCTTAGAATTTAATCCTTATCCTCCTGCTTTTTATACAAAGACTTTAAATATAGAAATATCCACTTCTTCAATGTCCATATGAAATGAGTAAATTAGGATTGCACAACATGCTTAACCCTAAATCTGGACTAACAAAGCACAATTGCTGTATACATCCTATGCTATGTCCATAGCACTATGATTTAATGTGATAGCAGGATGCCTATAACATGCTGAGATGGGTTTCAAACAATACAGTAAGATCCCAGCCATAATAAGTCCCTGGGATGGGCAGTTACTTCCTATATTAATTTAAAACCAATCTCCTCTCCCCACTCCCTCAAAGCAGACATAACCTGTTGTTTCGAGTCATATCTTCCTAGAAAATAATGTAGAAATGTAGAACATTTACCCATCCCCCCTCCTGTTTTGAACAGTTTTTACTGAACCAATCACTATAGACAACGATACTGGAAGTATAAAGAGATAGGTAACCCTTGTTTCACATTGTATTCAGGTTTGAAAAGAATCTGTATTGATTCTGCACCACTGAATAGGAAAACACAAGGGGTTATTTGTATTTATAATTCATTTTGCCTTTCTCAATCTCTACTCCCCTCTCTTACTTTCATAATGCTGGCTGCATGGTTTGTGAACAGAGTAAATTCATCTTTAAACCTCCACATTCTTTCATGAACAGACTGAGAGACTGGTTCTGATAATTCTAATTAAATAGCTGAGAGTTCCTATGACCTTAACAAAATAATAATAATTAATAATAATAATGATGATGATGATGATGATGATGATAATAATAATAATAATAATAATAATAATAATAATAATAATAATAATAATAATAATAATAATAATAATAATAATAATTTGGAAGGTACCTTGGAGGTCATCTAGTCCAACCCCAGAATTCAAAGCCAATTTGGTCAGACTAAAAATTCTACCTGCATGTTTCCAGTTTATACCCAACTTTCTGTAGCCATGCTTTTCTCAAATTAGTTGCAGATGACAAAGTATTCTGTCAATAATAGTGTCCTTTGAAATTGCTTTGAATTGTAGTCCTGACTACTTTAAGAATTGACTCAGAGTTGTAGGAATTGTAGCTCTGGCATATCAGGAGGACACAAGAATGTCTGGAGGAGGAGAAAACTGATGAAAAAGTCTTGGCCAATTCCTAATTTAGGGAAGCTGGTTGGGGAAAAATTATTTTCTTTTGCTCTTTTGCACAGCATTTTTGGGAACTTGATTTTATGACCTCCTTCAAACATGATCTATGGGATACATCTGCTTGCAATGACTACCTATTGATCCATCTGTGTATAATAAGAACAGGAACATAAAGAAAATTCCATCTCTCCTTCTGGCTGTGTAGCTCTATATATTATTATGACTACAATGGAATAATCATTTAAAGTAGTGGTTTAGAGCAATAATTTGGTCTAGGATTGAATAGTTTTAGGTTTAGCTTTTCCTTCTAATGGCCATATGCTATATCCTTTAATAAGCACCCTTTGATGCAGAAAAGAAAAATAAAGTAAAAACAATAAAATGAGCATTTGTAATCACTTAGTTTACATGGTCAGCTAAGAAAAGATGTTGTGGTGTGTACTGTAAACTCTGATTGTACTTTGTAGATCCAATGAGTGCTTTGTCACTGTCTCTATCTCTTGCTGCTAGCTTGTGGGATTTTCGACTTTAATAATAAGGAGCATTACCTATTGCACCACTGGTTTAGAATGATGTTACATCCTATTATTCATCAGTATTTTTTTATTTTTTAATTATTAAAATATTTTGAAATCAATTGAAAAGTGCAATTTCTAAATTCACAAAATTGCATTTCTAATTTTAAATGGCAGATGCCATCATAAAAGAGGTGTCTTGTCTTATGGATTCTAGACTGGATCTCTCTCTGATAAATTTCCATCCACTACTTTTTGCCTTCAGGTGCTTTGGAGAATAGGTTGATCATGTCCTCTCTGTGGCACCTCCTCAAATATTGGAAGACGGCTATCAAAGAACCCCTAGTGCTTCTCTTTGCTATACTAGACATACCCAATTCCTGCAACTGTTCTTCTTATGTTTAGCCTCCAGTGCCCTAATCATCTTTGTTCTTCTCTGCACTCTTTCTAGTGTCTCAACATTTTTTTTGTATCATGGTGACCAAAACCAGTATTTCAAATATAGTGTTATCAAAGCAGTATAAATTGGTACTAACACTTCATGTGATTTTGATACTATCCCTTTGTTGATGCAAACTAGGAGTGTATTGGCTTTTTTGGTAGCTGCAGCATGCTGCTGGCTCATATTTAAGTGGATGTCCACTAAGACTCCTTCTTTTGTTTTTTCTTGCCTAAGTGTAAAACATTACTTTTTACATTTTGTTGGATAGAGTCCAGTTTTCAAGACTGTCAAGATCCTTCTGAGTTTTGAGCCTGTCTTCTGAAATGTTGGCTATTCCCTCCAGCTTGATTGCAGAAACTTACACTGCTCTTCTTTTTAATACTCAGTTAGAATTTGCCTGCCTGTAATTTCAACACATCATTCCATATGGGACAGCAAGTCTTGGCCTTCTTCTCCTTTACTTGTCTTTTTTTCAGAGCTGAAACTCTGAAAATAGTCCCTGAAACTAATCTGAGTTCTTTGAATCTTTTTTTTTAAAATGTGATGCCTGGAAATGCACGTAGTATTTGGAATGGATTCTGGAATAAAATAAAATTATGGTTCTCTATTATATAGAAACTATACTTCTGTTAACACAGCTTTGGTCTCTATTCTGTTGACTTATATTGACCATCCGATCAACTGCAAGTCTGGAATTCTTTTTACACTTACAGTACTATTATGAAGGCACATGTTTTCTTCTTCTGCAAAAATAATCTTGTATCTGTCTCAGTTAATTTTTTTCTGATATTTTTCAGTCGGAGGCTTTCATGGAAGTGCATGACATGCTATATTGTACTCATGTATTGCCAAGGGAACAAAGAAAACAATAGTTTTGTTTTAGGGGAAATTAAACAATTGGTTCCTCCTATTCCAATTTGTTCTACTGTTTAGAACCTGACTATCTCACTCATTCAGTGTGACCCCATCAGAACAACCTTGGAATAGAAGTCTAAGGCCAGAAAAATGAGTTGGGTGAAGATTCCCAAAACAGCCTTGCAATGAATGATACCATATTAAGAAAGCAACCTACAAGCTTCCCAAACCATCAGGTCCCAAACTATGGTTGCCATTAAATTATTATGTTTCATAGAATGGAAGGGGGGAGAATTACTAAATATATACAGTAGGATGATGATGCTATCTGTTCACTCTCCATATTTTCTGTTCTTATGCAACTTCTTTAGGGCATGGTTAAGAAGCTGGGGTTGTCCTTGCGATGGAGTTCCTGCCAAACTAGCAGCTCGAAAGCATACAAATGCAAGTACATAAATAGGTACCACTTCAGTATGAAAGTAATAGTGCTCTGTGACATCATGCTGGCCCCATGATTACATATCTTTGGACAGTGCTGGCTCAATGGCCTTGAAAAGGAGGTGAGCATCACCCACTATTGTTGGCAATGACTAGTGGAATAAAATCTGCAGGGACTCCTCTACCTATGGTTTCTCAATCATTTTATGCTCTGGCTGGGGGGTCAACTTTGATGGTGTTTTGACACCATACTTTTTGACAGCCTCATTTCCTGGCTGGACTTCCAGGCTGGTCCCAAACCTGAATAAATGAATAAATGTGTAAGATCTGTTGAGGTAAGACCTGATGGCCTACCTTGTAAAAAGCTCACCAAGATTTTTTTTTAATGGAAAGGCTTTCAAATATATAGGAAGCATTAACCAAATGTAAGGGAGGCAATCACATTAAGTGATTAATTTAAACCAATTAATTAATTTAAACCAACTTTATACTTTGTCATGACTTCATTTCTTAGGATTGGCTCAAATATAAAATGTGCTTCCAACATGAAACAGCTGTGATGGTAAGATTATTAAATCCCAATGATTTATATTAGACTGAAGAAATTATTTGTTCCAAAATCTTAATTTCATTTGACAAAATGAAAATGAAAAGTTTTATTTGTAAATTTGTGAAGATTAATCTTAGATCTCTTTGTTCATTCCTCCTTTTATCTCTGAGTCATGCCTTTTCTCCCCTCTGTCATTATGAGGACAGTGTTACTGGCACAGTCGCATCATAAAGTCTGTAATGCACCATTAAAATGGCCCTACTTTGGTCACTGGGTCACAAGTCAGAAAAACCTGCCATCTAATACTCCATGCTACATTTGAAGTGATAATGTTATTCCTCTTGAAGGCTACTCTACTATCTGGTGGCTGGAATATTTGGTGAAAATAATATGTATGGCAGTAATGTTTTCATTTCAATTATATGCAAAGAGTGTATTCCAGGTTGTGACCTATTTCTATATGAAGAAAGTATCTCTTATATTAATTGACAGGTTGAAAGCCCAGAAATTAAAGACATGAGATTAAAAAAGGAAAAGAAATACAGCTATACTCATAACATTTGTTCATAACAAATGCATTCCTTAACATCCTATTCTCGCAAACCAAATTCATGTCCATGTTCCAATTTTATGAATGGCCCTTTGTTTCTAAATTTATCAATTCCATTCAATCCTAACTTTGTCACCTTATCCCACCTCTTAGTCTGTTGCTCATTCTTCAGATATTTTGTAATTTAATTGTCATTCATTCTCTCTACATTCCAATTCACATCAATGTACTTCTTTTGCACTATAGCTCTTGTATTCACTCCACATTCATTTAAAACAGATTCACTCGTGATTCTATCTCTTTTAAGTACTCCATTGCCACTGCATTCAACTTACCCAATTCTCATTTCCATATAACAAATTGGGTTCTTTATTCAAGAATATTCATTCCTTACAACAATTCTACCTGCATTTGCACATCTTAAAACTTCTTCATTCATTTTTCCATCTTTAGTAAGCATTTTATAAAGGTGCACAAATTAATAGTAACAGTAGTACTGGTAGTAGTTTAATTGAATGTGTAGCTACAACTGAATGTAGTACAGATAATGAAAATTATATATATATATATATATATATATATATATATATATATATATATATATAATTTTCATTATCTGTAGTACATTCAGCTGTAGCTACACATTCAATTAAACTACTACCAGTACTATATATAATCATAGCATATCATAACAAAATATTTTAATAATCAATGTAAGAAATTTCCCAGTACAATCTAATGACTAATATGAACATTTCCTTATATTAAAGCAAATAATGATAGATTTTCCCATCTTCATAAGGGTCCTCCAAAAAGAGCCACTTGAGATCAGACTCCAGATGTAGCACAAGGAGGGACGTAATTCCAAAGAGCAGCAACCAAGTGGGAGAAAGCGCACAACAATGGAAAACTAATTGACCTTGATTGTGCTATTGAGTTGAACACAAAGGAGCATGAATTTTAATCAAGGTTTTCAAATAACAGAGAAGTCCTGTATACATGGCAGATCAGCACTAGCTATTTAAACTGATAATGCTCCTTATGTCTTGACAAAGGGACAAATATATGGGACAATCTAAAACTAGTTAAACTTGCCAGTCAACTTTTTCTGGTTTCTTATTAACCTAAGCCTCATAGCAAATTGAACCACAGACCTCAAAGAAGTCCAGTGTCAATGCTATCTTCATTCCAATGTCAACAGAAATGTCTTACTCTAAATCAGGGGTGTCAAACTCAATTTTATTGAGGGCCGCATCAGCATTGCGGTTGCCCTCAGGGCCAAGTGGATATGGCCAGGGTGGGCGTGGCCTACTGGGTGGGCGTGGCTAGAGTGCGTATGGCCTACTGGGTGGGCATGGCCAGCTCTACATCGTTCGCATCAAGGGTGCCTATGGGGGCCTGGGCAGGAGTGGGACAGATCTGAGGGTCTCTGGCAGAAGGAGGGTCTCTGGGCCAGGGCCAAGGCAGTGGGGACCATTCCCTCACTGTTTCCAGAATGGCTTTGCGGGCCACATGAAACCACTTCGCGGGCCGGATCTGGCCCCCGGGCCTTGTGTTTGACATGTCTGCTCTAAATGTTTCCTGATATGAAATTCTTTCCATAACAAAATTCTAAGACCATTACTAACCACGAAAATTCTCTCTTAATAATATCTCTAATGGCATGCTAGTCCCAAGGTCAATGTTTTATAGCATGGCAAGCAATGCCATAGTAAAACAGCAAGAACATCACTAATGAAAACAAGTCACTGAAAAGCTAACCAATCAGATAAATATAATCATAGACCTCAAGGAAGCCTACCCCAAGCTCTATTTTCATCATTATGCCAAAATACATTTTTATTCTAAAAGTTTCTTGTCTAAATAGAGTCACTTTGGTGTAGGGTTAAGGAGTTACGTTAAACACTGTGAGTTCTAGTCCTGCCTTAGACATGAAGCCAACTGGATGAATTTGGGCCAGTCACATTTCTTAGTCATAAGCAGCAGGCAATGGCAAACCACTTCCAAAAAACTTTATCGAGAAAACTATTTCCTCATAAATCTAAGATTTTAATTGTGGAAACATACTTTAAAGCTAATCCACACATAAAACTGAATGACAGATCATTTTTCACACCATTTTTCCTGCTAAACACAACCACTTTGCCTTTTAATACATAATTTTTCAGATCTATGCTTTTCATCATACAATCTACCCAACATCTGATGCAATTTATTTATTTATTTATTTATTTATTTATTTATTTATTTATTTATTTATTTATTTATTTATTTATTTAGATTTATATACCGCCCTTTCCCGAAGGACTCAGGGCGGTTTACAGGGTATTTAAAACAAGAAATACAAAAGTTAAAAACAATTTAAAAAATTACATCAATCCCTGAAAAAAAAGAAAAAAACCCCAATTAAAATTAAAATTAAAATTAAAATTCTCAGCCTGGGCCAGAGAGTCGAAGAGCCAGGTCTTCAGGTCCTGGTGGAATGAACGGAGGTCGGGGGCAGTCCTAAGCTCCATGGGCAGCTGGTTCCAGAGGGCAGGTGCACCCACTGAGAAGGCCCTCCCCCTGGGTGTTATCCACCAGCAATCTTTTACCGCAGGCACCCTGAGCAGGCCCTCCCTGTGGGAGCGCATTGGACGAAGGGAACTTGATGCTGGCAGCAGGTGTTCCCTCAGATATCCCGGACCCAAGACATTTAGGGCTTTATAGGTCATCACCAGCACCTTGAATCTCACCCGGAGGGCAACCGGGAGCCAATGCAGCTCGCGGAGTAGAGGTGTTACATGGGAGTATCGGGAAACCCCCATCACAACTCGCGCGGCCGCATTCTGCACCAGCTGAAGCCTCCAAGTGGTCCTCAAGGGCAGCCCCATGTAGAGAGCATTGCAGTTTCAGGTTCTCAGCTAACAGCGCAGCATTTTTGCTTACAAAAATACCCAAGCAGTCACCACAAGCATTTTTATGCACGGAACTACATTTCTAAATTCTATAACTACAAATATTATTCTATTTCTTAATATTTTCAAGAGTAATGTGAAAGTTGAATTAACAATAGACTAGGAGAATGAGAATGCTATTTAGCTCAATTCTTTCTGCTGAAGTAAAATTATCTCTTGAGTTAAAAAAAATTAAACTGCTTTGCCTAGACTAGTGTGAGTATTGATGTGGGTATTGACATTTTTCTTTTATAAACCTTAAACAGATATGAAGACATGTATATGTATAGTGCAGACTAACTGGGATAATAAAGAAGAACATGATTATTGACATTAAGTCTTTTGTCCTCATCTGTTTTTAATGTATCTTTTTTCCTATTTTTCTCTACATTTGTTCTATTCTGTCAGGTTTTTTATGTTTGCTGATATTTAATAAATAAACATTGAGTTATATTTTTGTTACCGGTATTAAGTAGTATATGTGCTTGTTCTCATATGGTTATAGGGATTGAATGTGTGTGTGTGTGTGTGCCAAGTTCAACTAAATTAGAAAATTTTCAGCAAGATTTCCGTGCAATTCCTCACAGAAAAGAGAACAATTGCAGTAGAGAAATTACTTCCATATTAACATTTGTTCATTCATTTTTTATAGAGAAAAAGTTAACTGAAAACTAAACCATACTGTCAATGCTGCTAACATCGAATGTTCTTGCTTTGACAAAAGATGAATAAGCAGCTATTTCATATTTAAAACTTGTGTGTTACTTTTAGAACTAGAATCAGTTGTTGCTGGGGGGTGGGGAGGAGGAAGAATGTCTTTCAAGGCTGTTTTGAAATAAGATTTTTGTGGGTTGTCTAACAGAAGGGAAAACTGACCCTTCAAATTAATTGGAGAATGTGATTAATGACAGCAATGAAAAGGAGGAGAATTGTGTTTAATATATTGTGCTAAGGGGAGGGGAATTCAGATTCCAGCTTCCCTAGCAAGCTTTGCCGATATTATAGGACTCTAATAAAAGACTTTTAAGGTAAACAATGCCTCAGAGTCCTTTGAAGAACTCATCCATTGGAAACTTGACACATACACTTTTCAGCATTTCTTCCTAATTCCAAAAACGAAATGAAGATACTTGGAAGAGGAATTTGTTAATTTAAATGTTAACAAAAAAGCTGAAAAAAAAACATAAAGACATTCCAAGTCCATTATAAAGTTTCTTAGGGGATGCATGAACACCAAGGAGTAATTTCTAATTCTTTTTTTGAGAAGTTTTAGAAGCGAACAAACTTGAGCGATAGACTAAAGGACAAATACCTCCCATCTTCTGAAATGGAGAGAATGGATTATGCATATTCTCATTCTTTTTCATGCAATTGTGTAAGGCAGTTGCATCTGTGACTTACTGGAAGAACTTTTAAAATAGTCTGCAAGGACATTCATTGGGAAGAGGTGTTAATAGTACCAATTGTATTACATACATGTAAAAAGGGGAAAA
This sequence comes from Vipera ursinii, assembly GCF_947247035.1. Classification (NCBI taxonomy): domain Eukaryota; kingdom Metazoa; phylum Chordata; class Lepidosauria; order Squamata; family Viperidae; genus Vipera; species Vipera ursinii. The sequence continues at coordinate 117,044,326 of NC_139517.1, read as the reverse complement.
TGTCTCTTGTATGACACTGCCATTTTGAGGTTGTTGCCCACCCTACCATGGATACCTGATAATCTCTGCAATTCACATTGATACAATGCAGCAATAGCATAGATATAAGATATAAGAATGTTGTGATGCTTATGACAAAATGAGAACTCAATTTTAAGGAAGCCAATTGATCAGAAAGTAGACTTTAAATAGTGTTCATAGAGTGCATTAATAAAAAAGTTAGTGATGTTGCCATCTGACAAAGTAAAAGATCTTGGAATTGTGTCAGACAGCATGAAAAAACATGGGTCCAGTGAGTGTCTGCTGTTAAAAGGCTGATTTGTTCCTTGTCATGGGTCATTAGGAAAGGAATAAAAAAGAAAACAGCCTATATTGTATCATAACACCTTCATAAAAATCAATGGTGTGTCCACACTTGGAATACTATCTATGATTTTGGTGGCTGCACATCAAAAGGAACACTGTTAACACTGGAAGAGGTGTAGAAAAGGATAAAGACAGTGATGCAGTTAAGGAAATCAATTCCTTTATTGTAGTAGGCTACAACTGGAATATTTACCTCAGAAAATTAACATATTAATGTCTGAACTGTGTATAAAATAAAGAGCACCTGAGAGCAGAACAAGAAGCAACGGATGGAAACTAGTCAAGGAGAGAAGCAACCTAGAACTAAGGAGAAATTTCCTGACAGTTAGAACAATTAATCAGTGGAACAACCTGACTCCAGAAGTTGTGAATGCTCCAACACTAGAAATTTTAAAGAAGAGATTTGAGAACCATTTCTCTGAAATGGTATCGGGTTTTCCTGCCTTAACAGGGGGTTGGACTAGATGACCTCCACAGTCCCTTCCAACTTATTATTATTATTGTTATTGTTATTGTTATGAGAAAAGATGGAATCTTAGTCAACATAAATAGTTAAGATTTAAGACAGACATAACAGGTTCTTCACACCAACCAAATATGGATTTTACTCTTACGTGACACACTTGGATAGCTTTAAAGAATAGATATTTTTACCCTGAGTAGATTATTAATGACTGCTATAACAGTGAAAATGTCATATTTCTCTTATACCCAAATCTATTTGTCTAAGAATGCTGTCTCTAGAGGCCAACAGTGAGAAAAGTGTACAACAAGGAGCCGTGGTGATGCAGTTGTTAGAATGCAGTCTTACAGGCAAATTTGGCCCTTTACCAGGAGTTTAATCCTGACAGGTTCAAGGTTTGACTCAGCTTTCCATCCTTCTGAAGTTGGTAAAATGAGGGCCCAAATTGTTGGGGGCAATATGCTGATTCTGTAAACAGCTTAGAGAGGGCTGTAAAGCACAATGGAGTGATATATATAAGTCTAAATGCTATAGCTATTGCTATTTTAAAGTGTGGGTATTTGGAAAAAGGGGGGCAGAGTATTATATGAGTTGGGGGTGTGATTAAATATTTCATCACTTGGATCACAAATGCATGCAGATTAAATAATTTGTGTTGGATGCCTCCATAATTGAGGTAAATTACATTATTTGTATCAAGTGAATATAAGCCCAGTGTTATGAATACTTGTAGGCTATCTAAAAGCACTTTGCTGACTACTGTGTGATTAGAACTCTGGAGGTGGTAGGTCTTGGACATGATGGGTATAGAGATGTATAAAAATACCATAGGGGAGGTCTTATAGATTGTCATACAGATATCAGACAAAATCTTTGTGCTGAAAAAGAGAAGAGAGTAAAAAAGAAACTCAAAATTGTTCAACCTTGATTTTCTTATGTGTAAGAGAAATTATGCTAGGCTTTCAATATTCTGCTATTATTCCCTTCAAAATAAAGCAAAGTTCCTTGTAAAGGTGATGCTTGACCTGGTCTATCCTGAAGGCTGTGAATAGGCCAGGAGGCATTATTTCTTTCTGGGCACATAGCCATATTTAGCTTTAAGAGTTGACAACATTCTAAAACGTAAGATACAGTAGGAGTCCCCAACCCCCAGTCCATGGACTGGCACTAGGCCCCAGCATGCCAGCAAACAGACTGCATAAACAAGTGAAGCCCCATCTGTGGGATGCTGGCAGCACACAAAATGACTCCCCCTCTGGTCTGCAGAAAAAACTTTTCTCCAAGGAACTGGTCCCTGATGCCTAAAAGATTGGGGAGAATTCAGGTCAAACACTGAATTCTCTTTCATTTCTGTATAGATATACAAACTCCCCAGTTATGCACATTATTTATTTATTTTTATTCCTTCACAATGAAAATAAGCAGTTTTGTAAGAATCTGGAAGCTATGTGTAAAATTTTAGGGATTGCATATGACCCAAGTACATTTGTTTTTACTAGGTGTGGCCTAATTCACTTCCATACACATATCAGTATCAATATCAATATCAATTTCAGAATCTTCTATATTTATATCTATTTTCCTAGTGAATCTTCTTAAGGGAATAACATTTCCCTGTAAAGAAGGAGTCCATTTTAATTTTTCCCTTACTATGGGAAAACAGTGAGTAGGATTGTCATTGCTGCTCTTCACTCATCATGGTCTATCAAAACAAAGCATGGGCCATCAACACATAATTTAGTAATTTTCATCATTTCCATCATGATTCTCATGATGCAGCCTGACCGATTGCCCCCTGTGGACTGTGAATGGTGAATTGTCACCCTGACATTCTGATAGTTCTCATTCTCTTGAACCTTCTCATGGATTCAACCTGCTACTTGTTCCCCATCTGCATCATATCAGGCATCAGTCCCCAATCTTTCCAGTTCCACAGATTGTCAGAGCAGGGATGGAGGAGATGGATGCATGTGTATGCCTGCTGCTTGCATGGCCCGGATCCCAACGGCTGGAGACTGGTACCGGTCCATGGACTGGGGTTTGGGGACCCCTGATACAAGAAACAGACTGAGAATAGGTTCCACTTTCACCATTTACTCTCATACTTGGAAATTATGAATTTCACTTCCAAACCAATCTTGAAATGTGGATATGGGCTTCATTCTGGCTGCTATATCAACAGAACCACCAAAAGCTTTTCCTCTGCCTGATTTTGATGAGGCTGTTATCTTGACAAGGCTATGACTTTTTCTGGCAGTAGGCTAAATAAATGCAAATCTATGTTCTTACCTGCAGGACTCTTAAAGATGGGTAGTTTAAGGAAATGCAATGTTTTTTTCCAATTATGAACACTAATATCTATACAAAAAGATGCTGCATATCTTCATATCTCCACAGGCCTTTCATACACACATTTACATTCTACACACATACATTACATACATTTTTTTCTCAATCTCACATAGGCAAAAATAATGTTTAACAAGCCAATGTAGATCACCATAAACAGGGTGGCTTAATATTAAAAGATTCAGCAAAAAAACAGATTTACTTGCACTTCCTTTAGTTTCAAAGACGGACTCTACTATTTCTAATTTCAGGAAAATGTAAGATACATGATAGCTGTCCAGAATTGCTTTTCAGAGCTAGATGGGTGGCATATAAATTTAATAAATGGAAAATAGAGGACTTCTTGTCTGATCCACATGAAGAAGATTAAAGTGCTTACTTAAATTCTCCTCATTTTCCATGTTTGCTGCTGAAGGATTCAAATACTTCAGGGGTGTAATGAAAGTTGACAAAATGCTTCCTTTTTCTGTAAGGAGAAAACAGAACAAAACATATTTATGAAATCTTGAGGGTTTTTCCCCCCAAATCATTTCTTGGCTAAGGCAGTAAATTTTATCTTTTATATCAATTCTGTATTCATGTCCAATTAAGTCATTGAAACAACTTACCTTTATTATTACCATTTCTTAATTTTAATAGAAAGGTGGTCAACCTGCGTTTATTTTGTTCCATTCATTGCTATTTAAACATCTGAGAAGGGAAATTGGGCTTGACAATTTGCTACTCTAGGGTAAAGAAAATTCTGAAAATGGAGTATGTAGATGGAATTTTAATTGCTAATCAGTTCTAGATTAACTAGAATTAAATGTTAAGTGCAGTAGAATAAACATTTGAGTGCCCACCTTCAGAAATTCTGTAGCCATGTTGCAATCTTCCAATTACATGCTGAAGTTAAATTCTTTCAGTGCCTTCATTGCCACATCTGGAATGAAACCAGTGGTGGAATTCAACTAGTTCTCACCAGTTCAGCAGAACCGGTAGCTAATTTTTTGTTGCCGAAGCCCAGAATGGACTTCCGGAAGCAGCATCCACACAGAGAACCGGTTGTTCACACATTTGAATCCCACCACTGAATGAAACTAATATTTGACCTGAATACAGTTGTGGTCCTAATTTATACAGACTCAATCTAAAAAGACCAAATCAGAGAATGATCCCCTATTGGTTATGAAGTGAAAAATTAACGAATCACATAAAAGTAATAAGCAAAGACTATCTCCATAGTCTCCCATCCAGGCATTAGGTAACATTATTAATCCTAGTGAGTGTAGGGTTTAGGGTGTGTGAGTGTGGGGAACAATACCCATACTTAATACAGTAGCATTGATATTATCTAGTTGAGTAAAGATTCATCTCAAAGCAAACAACCAAGCTTAGAGAGCACTAAGGACTCCATATTGTGTGAAGCCAGCCATGATTAAAAACTAGGAACTTGGTTTCCATATTCACACACACACACAAAATGGCCATGACCCTTATGCTTTCATCAGGCCCTATTGTGTGCTTGGCCCCCTGAGAGGATGGGGTCCCTGTCTCCTGTCTATGCTAGCAACTGTCAGTTCTTATATTTGTTATGAGAATTTTTAAACATTTATTTTAAAGTTGTTCATTGTCCACAGTCTTTTGTTAAATATAGACAGTGCTTGACTTAATACCACAACTGAACCCAAAATTTCCACTGCTAAGCAAACTCACATTGTTAAATGAGATTGTTCTAATTTACAACCTTTCTTGCTGCCCTTGTTAAGTGAATCACTGCAGTTGTTAGTAACATGATAGTTAAGTAAATATGGCTTCCCCATTGACTTTGCTTATCAGAAGATTGCAAAAGATGAACACATGACCCAGAGACACTGCATCTGTCATTAATTAATGCTAGTCGCCAAGCATCCATGTTTTGATCAAGTGATCACAGGGACACTGCAAAGGTTGTAAATGTGAAAAATGGTGATAAGTCACTTTTTTAAGTGCCATTGTAACTTTGAATGATGAGTAATTGAATGATTGTAAGTCACCTGTGCATAAAAAAACAACACAGAGAGTTTTAGAGGACTATACCAGTATATCTCGGTTAATAATTCCTGTTTTTAAAGAGTAGCTGGGGAGCTAGTTTAGTGTTCTGATGCCTTTCTTTATGTTCTCTTGATTTAAAGAAATCAAGAATGGGCAACATCTTACTTCCTTACTAAAGCCTGCATAAATTTTTGGAAATAAACATTCCTCTTTTTGTGTAGAAGCTAATGAGTGTAATTAATACCTGTATTTTTATATATTTTCTGATTTTTCAGCAAGGATTAGACAGAAGGCAACTGGTAGTTTGCCACACAAGCCTTAATTTTAGGGAATTACTTCCATTACCATCATACCCTAATGGATGGCTTTAAGCCATTTTGCATGTTGGCGATTTCTTAAATGGAATTTTTAAAAAAGCAATATTGGAAGAAGCGGTATCTTATAAATTACAAGTGATGTGCAATTCCAAACAATCAAATGCTTATATTTGGAAGGGAGATAGGGAAATTGTTACATTACTCTGTTTTAGTAATTCTCAAGTTTCATCAGCTCTCTATAATGTGTGGAGAACAATTTGTACTTGCAAAAATGTTACGTTTTAAAAATCCATATTGAATATATAGTTACGAAATTAAATCAGCTTAGTTGAGCTATAGTATAGGTCAATCTTCTCTTTCTCTTTGATTGGGTGTACTTCAGTTCTCTGAATTCTTGGAACTGGATTGTTCCAAGGTATTGAAACAATATCAAAGTGGATCAAGAGCCTGACCAAGCAGTTTCCTGCATCTGTAGCTTTCACTACATTGATCGAGCCTATTTCTGTAAATAACGTACAAAATTCGAAAATGTTAATACCCTGCTTTCCTTACAAGTCAGCCTTTTGCTCCTGACCCAAAATTTGATAAAATAAATAAAATAATACATAAATCTCATAAACACGTAAGTAGCGTCAGTGAATACTCAAACATGGCAATCAGAAGTAACCCAAACTTTCTGAGAAAATAGTTTCATATATACTCCACAAAATGCATGAATATGAAAAGGCTAACAGATTCCCCCAAGAGAAGATTCAACTTTGGCTCCACTGTAAAAATGACTTCTCAGCTTCTAAATGGGAAGCCCATCTTAAAACTTGGGAGAAATTAGGTTACATTTAGTCACAGGTGTTCAGTAAGAGCTACAATATCATCACATGCATCCTGCAGGTGTGAATTACAAGCCTCAACTTATGACTGGGTCATTTAACAACTGGTCAAAGTTACCCTCTCCAGAGCTACTTACAACTCAATTTCAAAGTTGTGATGGCTGTCTTCCCTCATCAGGGTCATGCAATTGCATTTTGGATGCTTGGCAACCAGCCTGTATTTATGACTGTTTGCAGAATCCCATAGCAATGTAACTGATTTTCAGTGGGTATTTTTTGTCAGAAATTGGCAAAAACACCCATTGGATACAATGGGTTCATTTAATGACTGTGGCATTCACTTAAGGACTGCTGCAACAAAGGTCATAAAATCAGGCGTGATCACATGGTCACCTGCAAAATGACAGTCTCATTAGGGATCTGTAGGCTAAAACATATAAGGACCAGTTGCTGGAATTCAATATGTCTAGTCTAATGAAGAGAAGGACAAGGGGTGACATGATAGCAGTCTTCCAGTATCTTAGGGGCTGCCACAAAGAAGAGGGAGTCAAGCTACTCTCCTAAGCACCTGAAGGCAGGACAAGAAGAAATGGCTGGAAATTGACCAAAGAGAGAAGCAACCTAGAATGAGGGAGAAATTTCCTGACAGTTAGAACAATTAACCAGTGGAACAACCTGCCTCCAGAAGCTGTGAATGCTCCAACACTGGAGATTTTTAAGAAGAGACTGGACAGTTATTTGTCTGAAATGGTATAGGGTTTCCTACCTGATCTCCAAGGTCCCTTCCATCATCATTATCATCATCATTATCATCATCATTATCATCATCATCATCATCATCATCATCATCATCATCATTATTATTATTATTATTATTATTATATAATATAAAACTTTTATTCATAAAATATGAAACTCAGTCAACCGAACACTCAAACTGACTGGCACTAATGGTTGACACAGATTGCTGCCAGCATCCTAGGTATCAACCAGGTATCTCCTTAAAATGTAAGATGTTCCGAGTAGCACAGTTTTTTGTAGCTTTGCTGAAGTCATTGCAGGAAGCTGCAATTTCTTGATGTATTTTGCAAAGTTTTTGTACATAGTTCTCAGTACCCCGATGACAATGGGTATCACTGTTACACGTTTCATCCATAATCGCGCAGCTTCAATGGCCAGTTTGCCATTATTATTATTGTTGTTGTTATTATTACAATCATAATTCCAGGCTCAATTGTATCACTTGCCTTCACTTGCCACCTGCCAATGTTTAATTCAATGTGGTAATGAGTAGCTGTTGTTCACTAATTAAGTGACCAATTTAGTAATTTACTAACTTCTTTATCAGTATTTTTACTGATACCAACCAGTTTCACTAAACAACAAAAGCACTTATTCAGCTTCCTCTAGAAATAACCACGACATATACTTTGAACACTCATGTTTCTTTTTTTAAGCATCAAACAAAGTCTGTAAGTATAAAAATAAAAGTAGGATCAAAGCCTTTTTAAGTACTTGAGAAAAACAACAACACATTGTTGGTTGATTGCTATAACCACTAGAGTTGGATTGCTGAGAGATGCATAATTAGGTGTAATCCCCACTAAGGGTGAAGGTGTCCATAAAGAAATAATCACTCTATATTTTATCTCTGTATGTCCTGTGGCTGGGCGACAGAAAGGGAAAACACTCTTGAAACTAAATTAAATAGTTTCTAAATCTAATTTTAGTAGCCTGAGCCAGATTTCAGACTGATTTCCATTGGAATCTAATAAAGACCCACACACATACTTTGCCTCTCTCTTATTGAAAACCCATCTCATGCATTAGAATTCTTTTTCTTTAACTTATTTCATTTGGCTGTTTATTAGAAGTAATGTAACATATTGTACTTCATGCTATAAATGGTGGCTCATTTTCAAGCTGGCTTGGAGTGGGTGATTAGGAAATGCTGAAGGACTAGTGGAATATGTTTATTTAAATGCCTATTTGCATTCATTTGTAGAAACTGTTGCTAAAATGCACTTTTCAAATAAGTAGTGGGTTGCTAAGAGCTGCAGGAATGTACATGATATAAAGCAATAATGTACCAAATCTACAAATCTCAAAATCATTTCCCCATTAAGGTCAGCAGCCACCTTCATGTAACACTCAGTTATCTATAAAATTATCCTTTCCAAGTTTTCCAACAGTCTTATAATATTCTAATAGGACTTGAGTGGAAATACAGATATTACTTTTTTCCCCATGAATGAGAATCGACCTGAGATACTCTGCTCCTAGAGGCTTAGCAATAATTTGCACTTCTCTTCATCAAGATGAATATCCCAGTCTTTTTCATGTTATTTTAATATTTCATTCAAAAATCTGACACCTTCTTTCTTTGACATTAAAAATACAACACTGCTGAATTAGATAACCAACAATTTGCTATCTTAAAAGATCAAGTTCTACAAATAACCTTGCTTTGCTCATTTGTTGCTGGAAAGCTTCCACTGATTTTCTTCATCAAACTTTAATTCAGTTGCAAATTCATTCAACCCTGTAGAAGATTTGTTTTCAAAACTGACTTTGCATTGATGTGCATATAAAAAAGTGAGGACTCTACCATTTAAAACTATAAATTAGAATTTATAAAGGAGAAAGTTGAAGATCAGCTGAAGTCTAAAGTTTCTTTTTCCTTTGGCACATTCATTATAGAGAGATCTGAAGCCCTGGATGGAGGTAGGGTAATATCAAACCCCCTACAGTGAGCAAGATCAAGGAAACAAGAATGACAAAGGCATCTGTAATTCCAGTCTGAGTAAATACAGAATCTTGAAAACCGTAGGAGTAATTTTCCAGCCATAGATATGAGTTAATTAAGGTGGAGTCTCTTTGAAGCAGCTTCTCCATATCTCTCACAAGCAGTTATAGGGAGAGAAGTGTAGCCATCTTGACAAAATATAGATGTATCACTTTGCTTTGTAGAGGTTTTGGACTTTATAAATTTATTCTAGGAAAACCCATATATATATAGCCCAGTATTCTGTTATCAACCTTGTGTAAGTTTCTTCCTGGTGTATCGTAACTCTTGATTCTCCAGGCTTTAACACTTTATTCTTGAAGAGCATTCAGCAAATGTTCACAGACCGCATTCAAATAAATTTCTTTAGCACAGACACGAATGAGCACAGAAGGCCTGTTGATTTTAAAACACAGAAAGCAAAGTGTCTGTCTGTCTGTCTATCTATCTATCTATCTATCTATCTATCTATCTATCTATCTATCTATCTATCTATCTATCTATCATCTATCTATCTATCTATCTATCTATCTATCTATCTATCTATCTATCTATCTATCTATTATCTATCTATCTATCTATCATCTATCTATCTATCTATCTATCTATCTATCTATCTATCTATCTGTCATCTATCTAACTCTGTCTTTCTGTCTGTCTGTCTGTATTTATCTATCATCTATCTATCTATCTATCTATCTATCTATCTATCTATCTATCTATCTATCTATCTATCTATCTCTTTCTGTCTGTCTATCTATCTATCTATCTATCATCTATCTATCTATCTATCTATCTATCTATCTATCTATCTATCTATCTATCTATCTATCTATCTATCTATCTATCTATCTATCATCTATCTGTCATCTATCTATCTCTTTCTATCTATCTATCTATCTGTCTATCTATCTATCTATCTATCTATCTATCTATCTATCTATCTATCTATCATCTATCTATTGTTTTTTTTTCTAAAAAAAAGGTGCCGGAACTCTCATCTTGTTAAGCTTTTATTTATATAATTTTATTTATATATTTATTTATATAATTAAAAAATCATTCAATTCTTAACATAAATTTAATTGTTTGTATTTAAGGCAAATGTTCATAGTAAATTCCAAAGTTTTGTCCAATTCTTGTCCGGCAAGTCTTTGAGATTTGAGCCAAGTTTAATTCATAATCGCCTTTAGTTTTTTCATCTGTTTTTGGCTTAGATGAAGTAATGCATCTTTCAGGCATTCACTAAATAAATTAGAATTTGTGGTGAGAATCTCCTTAAATACAAACAGCTCATAAGCCAGACCTACCTATATTAGCAACCACATTATTGATGACTTGTACATACCATTTTAAAGATGTGATCACATTGGTTCAAGTGAATGAGATGCTCCTATAACCCAAAATGCATGCTGTTAATTCATCCCTGCCAAAATAGTTATTTTCATCAGACTTAGTTCATGATGAACTTAGAACGCTAAATTCTGTTTTATCAAATTCATCATGAAGACAGCATAGTAGACTGCCATGGGGTGAAAGATTGTGGGATAGCTCCCCCATGTTTATATACTGCAGGTGGGTATAGTAAAGATGGAAATTTTTTTGTCTACTTGAAAAATGCTGTCTTGCACTTTAATAGAGGAAACAACTTTTGCATATATAGTATGACATATATTGAGTTCCATTTGGAAGGACTAGCAGTGGGAGATAATAGATGTCTAATACAAGTGCATATGCTGCCTTCAACATATATGTTTTTAATTGATGAAGTCATGTTACTGACAAGATAATGAATTGCAAAGAAACTGTTATTAATACACAAGTTAAACATTTTGTTTCTATTTCTTTACAACTGCTGATAAAAAAACGGCCTGGCCATGTTCAAATTACTCATACAAGAGAACAGGCTTAGGTGAGGGGGAAAGTGTTACAATTCAATCTATTTATGAATATGAATGAATATGTCCATAATTGCCCAGTGTATTTTAACAATGATATAGAACTGTGCTATGAAGAGCTTACAATTTACATTTCTTATTCTTGGGGAATTAATGACAGAAAGAAAATGGATTGAAAAAAGTAGATGCAAAAATAGCATTAGATAAATATGAGAAAACATAGTTGCATATCCTTAAGTAATTTATGAAAAAAATCCTTAAGATTACCACTTCAGATAGATGTACAAAATCTGCAAGAATCCAGATAACCACTAAAATAGTAGCTATGAGACACAGTTTCTGGCTGAGGGAGGTGACCCCCAGCCCCTCCAGGCCACATGGGACGATGTGGTCAAACCAGGTTAAGTCAGTGCAGCAGTTCAGGGGCAATCCATGTGAGGTGATGTGTCTCCCGCAATGCACACCGATGTTGCAGAGCTTGCAGTCACTGAGCCAGATACCAGTGCAGGGTAGTGGGAGGGTGAGGGTGGTGGGCAGGCCAAGGCGGCGGCAGATGTCATGGGCCAGGCGCTCCAGGGCAGCCATGTAGGCGCGCAGGGCAAGGAGGTGGCAGCGCAGGTCCAGCACCGGGTAGGCCACCAGCTGGCCCAGCCCGTGGAAGGTCAGCAACCTGCAACACCCCACGTGTGCCACCTCTGTGCCCAGCATCTGCAGCCACCCCGCCAGCACCTCCTCCACCCCACTGCCCACCCCGCACAGCCCTGCCATGTAGAGCAGCCCCCGCGGCTCCCACAGCACTGTGGTGTTGCCGGTCCCATCTCCTTCAGGTATATTCAGGGCTACTGTTAAAAAGAGGTGAAGAGGGAGATCGTGTCCGCCAGGCCTCACCTCCCCATTGGGCCAAGGGTCTTGCAGAAGGCAGGGTGGACTTGACAAATACGAGTTATTTGAGGAGGGGGTTTCTTTGCCACTGCATTTTCTCCTTCTGACTTGTGATCAGCCTGGCTGACACAGGTGAGCACAAGGCAAGAGTGCACATGCAGGGCAAAATTAAGTGCTGCTCCCCACCTCCCACTCCTGGTCATCTCTTATTTACAGCTAGGAGATGATGTAGTTGGGCAGCTGGGAGGGGTGCAAAGTTGCGGCCAACTCGCCTTCATTGCAGACAACTTGCATGTGCAATGTTTGCCGGCTGGGTCTTTTGGCGCACTCATCAGCAATTCCTATTGGCTTTTGAAAGCCAATAGAGGGAGTAGCACAGCTTGTGCAAAAGTTGAAAAAAATCCATCAAAAAAAGGTGCGGGAACTTCGTTCTGAGCGTTCTATGAGAATAAAAGCCCTGTATCTATCTATCTATCTATCTATCTATCTATCTATCTATCTATCTATCTATCTATCTATCTATCTATCTATCTATCATCTATCTATCATCTATCATCTCCCAGAATTTTGGCCTGGGTTCTTTTTTATCAGTTGTATTTCCTGTCAATCATATGCTTCCGGGATGCTTTAAAGCAGACATGTCAAACTCGCGATGTCACATGATGTCATGCAATGTATCGGAATGATTTTGTCATTGCCAGTAATGGGGTGGGAGCAGCTTCTGCATGACGCATCCAGCCCACGAGCTGGCAGTTTGAAACCCCTGCTCTAAAGCAAGAAATTATGTCACAGAATCCATACTTTCCTCAAATAGTGGCATTCATAATCATATTGCCTTGGATACTAGAGATAATATATTGCCATCTCAGGATTAGTTATTGGGCAAGCATTCCCTGTCAGTGCATGTTTCAACATTATCATTCTATTTTAAGCTTAAAATTGAAGATTATGGCATGTACTTCAGAAACCTGTTATTGTTTTGCTCTTCAGGGATACAATTACATATAATCAGAACCTTATTAGAAAAGGTTATTTGTCTTCTAATTAATAGCATCCACATCAATGATTTCCTGCTACCTTATGCTTTAAATGACAGCTATGCTACATAACTACCAGGTTGACAATATAAACTTGATATGGAGCTTTGCTTACAAATTGAAGTCTTGCTGAAATGCAGATTTATACAATGATGCAAGTCAGCATTGTTGTATACACACTAATTAGATGCACTTTTGTCTTATAGTAGATGCAGCTTCCGCAGATGGTAACAATTGGTCAACCTTGTCCAGACTGGGAAGCTAAACAGTATTAAACTTGGTTAGTACTTGAATGGAAAACCATTAGGCAATTCCAGGGTTGTAGACCAAAATGTGTGTTGCAAAACAATCCCAGAATAAACCACTGTCAACTCATTTCCATATTGTTACCAAACTCCCTATATGGATACATCTATGTATTTATCAGAAGTTAAATTTGATTTAAGGGCATTTTGCTTCTTTACTTTCAGAATGTTCAATATTTGACTTTATGGAATCAGAACATTCATTTATGGTGTGATTATGCATAATAAAGAACTCCTTGCTTAACACTTGGACAAGACTCTATCATCTATGAGATATGTATAAAATATATGTAGGAAGGCAAGTGAAATTGAAATCCAAACACAAACATCACAACAACTTAAATTTTTATGCAATTCCTCTGTTGGTCTCTAGTTTTAAAATTTAAAAATCTAGAAAGTCTGTACCAAAAAAGCTGACTCGCTTTTTCTTTTCATTTGAAAGGTAAAGTAAATGATTAATGATTAAAGGCTCTCTGTTTAATCCCCTATCTACCAGAAACTGGGTGAGATTTGATCTTCTCTTATAATGCATATTTAACCTTAATCCTCTCTAGCCTCTGCTTTGTAGCATGAGTTGATCTTTTACTGCTCATTCCATTCCAGGATTCTCTTAGAGGCACAGAAAAATTGTGCATATTTAATCAAGGAAGACAGAGGAGTTACATCTGTTTAATAAGTGAGGGCTGGATGACAATAGCTTTGGTTAGTCACTTTACATTAACAAGCAAAGCCTGGGTGAAAATGTCATTCTAAGCTAGGGGTGGGTCACATTTTCAACTTAGGATGCTTAGCTATTTGCTTTGCATTCACATGGTTGCCGGGGACAGAGTAAACTCATCACTTTCTGCTTTGCAATGGTCTTGTAGATTGTGGCTTCTTTTCTTAAACCAGCAGTGAAGAGAGTTTCACTGAGGCTGTAAGCAGAGGACACATCACACATGGAATTTCCACCACTCACAGATCAGACCTACAACTATCTGTTCATGTGCTCTTGTCTTTGTTATGCAGCAGACAACATTAACTTCCAAGTTTAGTATTATCCAAGTATCATTATCGAAGCACAATGTGCCAACCTGTCCTCTGACTGGAGACTAAAACATATAAGGAACAGTTGCTGGAATCGGGTATGTCTAGTCTAATGAAGAGAAGGATGAGGGGTGACATGATAGCAGTCTTCCAATATCTCAGGAGTTGCCACAAAGAAGAGGGAGTCAAGCTATTCTCCAAAGCACATGAAGGCAGGACAAGAAACAATGGCTGGAAATTGACCAAAGAGAGAAGTAACCTAGAACTACGGAGAAAGTTCCTGAAAGTGAGAACAATTAACCAGTGGAACAACCTGCCTCCAGAAGCTGTGAATGCTCCAACACTGGAAGTCTTTAAGAAGAGCCTGGACAGCCATTTGTCTGAAATGGTATAGGGCTTCCTCCCTGAGCAGGGGATTGGAGTAAATGACCTCCAAGATCCCTTCCAACTTTATTATTATTATTATTATTATTATTATTATTATTATTATTATTATTATTATTATTATTATTATGTTTTCCTTCCCCATATACTTAATGGTTAAGATGGCGGACGTGCGGGCGGACGTGTGAGGTTGAGCTCTGCAGGTCCGAGAAGATAGGCGTCTTAGGAGCCCCTCAGGGTTTTTTCTTTTATGCCCTGGGTTGGGGGAAGTGTGGCAGCGATGAATTTTGCAGTTGGTTAGGTCTTCTGCCAGCTTGGCCGGCGTTCCGCTGGGCTGTCGGTTTGCTGCCTGCTCAGCTGGTTGTCGCGGAGTTTCCTGCTATGTCGGGCGGTCTTCTCGGCTTCTTCGGCGGCGTTTGGAGTTCCCAGCGGCCGACGGCGGCGGTGTTTCGGCGGCGGCGACGGAGCTGTTTGCGAGCTGCTTTGGCCCGCTTTTTCTATCGCTCTTTCTCGACCGCTTTTTTCGATCGGCCTGCCTCTGCTTTTTGCCTGTATCGACGACACTTTTGGTCCATCCTAATGGCGACGACGACGGCGGCGTTGTTCCCGGGCCGTTTTCGGGCCACTTTACCATCGACTGCTGTGGTCTGGCCTGCTTCTACCGGACCGTTTATCCCGCTACCGCCTGGGCCTTTTTGGCCCGCTTTTCATCGGCGGTGGCGGCGGCTTTCCCTGGATTGTTTGCGGCTTTGGCGGCGTTCCGGTGGTAACGGTGATGGCGGCGGCGGCGTCCATAGCGACCCAGCGGCAGTGGCTCCGATGACTCAGCGATGGCGTTATGGCCGGTTCGCCGGTTCCCCGGTTGGTTCTGCATATCCCAGATGGGTTGGCACCCCCATTGTTCCTGATGGCCCTGAAGGTTCCTGGGCTAGCCGGTGGATCCTGGTGGAGCCCAGTGGAGCCTTGTGGACCTGGGTCATTTCGAAGGACCCTGGAAGACCGGTGCTCCCCAACACTTGTTGTGATCTGGCTGGTGTCTCGGGATTTCGAGGGGGCTCCGGGGAACTTAATGGACCTGGGGGAGTCAATCTTTGTTGACCACAGTCTGGAAGGCCCTAATAATTATGGAACTGAGGGCCCATGGAGTGGTGGTCAGTTACAACCTCTAGGAATGGCGGGACAACAGGGGACTTGGCCGTTAGCAGAATTGACTATGATGGTTTGTTATTTCTGCCTTTACAATCGACCACGCATTGCCCTTTACACCCCCAAAGGACTCAGAGAACTCTGGGTATTAGCCATTGTGAGAGGATGGCTGAATCTACATCTGCTGCCCCTAGAGGTGAGAGCTCTATGGGGCATGCTATACCCAGTGCGGTTGTTCCAGACTACCATCCCCCTGAGAACTGGCTCTGCGGCCGTCGTGAGAGGACGGTGGTAGGCCTGCCCGGGGGGTTTATCCAGCTGAGTGGCAGCGGCTGGATGGAGGCCTGGGACACCTCCTCTGAATAGATCCTCCTCACGGACTATTATCTATGGACTGCCTGCGATCCGGACTGCTATTTATGCCTTCCTTTAAATATTCTTCCATGGACTTGTTCGCCCTCAGGGGTGCTCCCCCCTCCTGGGTGCGACCCGCCTTGCCAGCCGATTATAACCTCGAGGAAGGGCCCATTTATTGGGACCCTGAGAGTTGGCTGGGCACGGGTAGGGGCCTTTGACGTAGACCTAACAAGAGGCCCCTGATTATTTTTTTGTCAAAATTTTTTAGGGGGTTAGGGAGGCGAGAGCGTTCTTTTGGTTGTTTGGACAAGGGGGGCGATCCAACAACCTCTGTTCTGGCTAGTGCCGATGTAGATCGCAGGGGGGAGGAGCGGGGGTCGGTTACCTCCGGGGCTCCAGGGCTGGTCGTGGGGCTACCTATTCCCACGACATCAGGGAATGGCAGCAGATGTAGGAGCAGAGGGCCGTATCGATCTCAGGGAAGGCCTCTCCGCTGCTTACAAGCGGTGGGGCACTCCAACCCTCTGGCTCTACCCCAAGGTCCCGGGAGTGAGGGTGTGCAGCCTCCTGAGCTCCGGCTGGTGTATTTGAACGCCAGGTCTGTCTCTAATAAGGCTCCTCTCGTCTGCGACTTGGTTGAGGGTGAGCAGGCGGACCTGGCTTGCATCACGGAGACTTGGTTGGGCCCAGAGGGCGGTATTCCTCTGGTTGACCTTTGCCCACCAGGTTTCCGGATGCTGCACCGGCCTCGGGCTCAGGGTAGGGGTGGGGGTGTGGCTGTTGTTATGAGGGAGACCTTGTGTCCGCGGGAGGCCACTGTTCCCCAGATAGTCGGGTGTGAGTCTCTCTTTCTGAGATGCGGCCCTGGTGCGCAGTTGGGCTTGCTGCTGGTGTACCTTTCACCTAGTCACGCAGCAGCAGCCCTGCCTGAGCTGCTCGATGTCCTCTCTGGGCTGGTGATTGAGTTCCCGAAACTTATAGTTTTGGGGGACTTCAATCTACCATCGCTGGGAGGATCATCTGAGTTGGCTCGGGAGTTCATGGCTTCCATGACGGCCATGGACCTGACGCAAGTAATTTTGGGACCGACTCATGAGGGAGGCCACACCCTTGACTTAGTTTTCTTATCTGGACGGTGGTTAGATGATCTTGGTGGGGGCTCTCCAATTATTATGCCCCTGTCATGGACCGATCATCATCTCCTGCGGCTGGTCTTCCGTTTTGCCACCCCCCGCCGTGGGTGTATGGAACCAATTAAATGGTACCGCCCCAGACGCTTAATGGATCCCCAGAGGTTCCAGGCGGCGCTGGGGTCCCCACCTGCCTCCCTTGCTCACAGCTCGGCAGATGCCTTAGTGGAAGCCTGGGAAAGGACGGCCACTGAGGCTCTTGACCGAGTTGTACCCCTGCGGCCCCTGACCCGGTGCAGATCCCGTCGAGCTCCATGGTTCTCTGCGGAGCTCCGGGAGATGAAGCGTCGGAGACGGGGCCTAGAGAGCGCTTGGAGGTCCAGCCGATCCGAATCCGACCGATTGCGACTAAGAGCCTACATTAGGTCTTATCTCGCTGCGATAAGGGAGGCGAGGTCTAACCACTTCGCCACCCTTATCGCGTCCGCAGATAATCGCCCGGCCGCCCTGTTTAGGGTGACTCGCTCCCTCCTAAATCAGGAGGTGAGGGAGGATCCCTTGCAGGGTCGTGCCGAGGAGTTTAACCAGCATCTGTCGGACAAAATCGCTCGGATTCGGACCGGTCTGGACTCTGACTGGGCAGAGTCTGGCGATCAGGACACGGGCAGTCTTGTCGATACCACCTGGGATGAGTTTGATTCTGTGACTCCGGAGGAAGTGGACAGGATCATGGGGAGGCTGAGCACCACCACATGTTTATTGCACCCGTGCCCTTCCTGGCTGCTCTATGCAGCCCGGGAGAGGACACGCAGCTGGTTCCAGGCAGTTATATCGGCTTCTCTGAGTGAGGGTAGCTTCCCCGCCGTCTTGAAAGAGGCGGTGGTGAGGCCTCTCCTCAAGAAGCCTGCCTTGGACCCAGCTGTATTGAACAACTTTCGTCCTGTCTCTAACCTTCGCTTTCTTGCGAAGGTTGTTGAGAGTGTGGTGGCGCATCAGCTCCCTCTGGTCCTGGATGAAGCGGATTATCTAGACCCATATCAATCGGGTTTCAGGCCCGGGCACAGCACGGAGACGGCATTGGTTGCGCTGGTGAATGATCTCTGGAGGGCTCGGGACAGGGGATATTCCTCTGTTCTAGTCCTATTAGACCTCTCGGTGGCTTTCGATACCATCGACCATGGTATCTTGCTGCGGCGTCTCAGGGGACTGGGAGTGGGAGGCACAGTCTTACAGTGGTTCTCCTCCTATCTCCAGGGACGTTCGCAGTCGGTGTTGGCAGGAGGGCAGAGGTCGACCGCGAGGTCTCTCGTTTGTGGAGTTCCTCAGGGGTCAGTCCTCTCGCCTCTCCTGTTCAACATCTACATGAAACCGCTGGGTGAGATCATTCGTGGTTTTGGAGTTGGGTATCATCAGTACGCTGATGATACCCAACTTTTCCTTTCGACCCCAAACCACCCCAGTGATGCCCTCAACGTGATGTCCCGTTGCCTGGAGGCGGTTCGGGTCTGGATGGGGAGGAACAGACTTCAACTCAACCCCGACAAGACTGAGTGGCTTTGCATACCTTCATCCCGGGTTTATTCGGACATTCAACCTCTTGCTATGGGGGGTGAACTATTACCCCCCGTAGATAGGGCTCGCAACTTGGGAGTCCTCCTAGATTCACGGCTCACCTTGGAAGACCATATAGGAGCTGTGACTAGGGGGGCTTTTGCCCAGGTTCGCCTGGTGCGCCAGTTGCGGCCCTATCTTAGCCGGGATGATTTGTGCACGGTCACTCATGCGCTCGTGGCCTCTCATCTGGACTACTGCAACGCTCTCTACATGGGGCTGCCCTTGAGGACCACCCGGAAGCTCCAACTGGTACAGAATGCAGCCGCGAGAATTGTGTTGGGAGTCTCCCGATACTCCCACGTTACACCTCTGCTCCGTGAGCTGCATTGGTTGCCAGTTGTCTTCCGGGTGAGATTCAAGGTACTGGTAATGGTGTTCAAAGCCCTCCATGGCATGGGGCCGGATTACCTTGGGGAACATCTGTTGCCGGCATCAAGCTCCCTGCGCCCTGTGCGTTCCCACAGAGAGGGCCTCCTCAGGGTGCCACCGATCAGAGAATGTCGATTGGTGGCCCCCAGGGGGAGATCCTTCTCTTTGGGCGCTCCGGAGCTGTGGAATCAGCTACTGGTAGAGCTCTGGATGGCGCCCGATCTTCGCTCCTTTCGTCGCGATCTCAAGACGTTTTTGTTTGTACAAGCCGGCCTAGCCTGATGGGGATTGGTGGGGTTTTTTATTTTTTGGTTTCTTAATTTTATCTTGGGGTTTTATAATTGTATACCAATTGTTTTAACTTGGGCAATCATTTAATCTCTTTTTAATGTTTGTATTTAGTATTTTACTCTGCCCTGTGAACCGCCCTGAGTCCTCAGGGAGAAGGGCGGTATAGAAATATTATTAAATTAAATTAAATTAAATTAAATTAAATTATTATTATTATTATTATTATTATTATTATTATTATTATTATTATTATTATTATTAACCATTGATGCAGAAGAGAAGGGAGGCAGTGAATATTATAGTTTATTTCAATCTTAAATAAATAGAACATGCAAACAAAATGTGCTGCTTATTGCTGGATATTAGAATTTTGGAAAAAGGTGGAAAACATAGTTGAATTATACAGTATTTGGACTAGGACAATGCACTAAAATAGGATAACTTTTTATCAGTTTCTGCATATCAAAGTAATTATTCACTCATCAATGAACCTCACTGACGGGGAAGCAGAAAAACTGTAAGGTAAAATGGAAGAATCCGTAAAGATTCTGCAGATAAAAGACACAGCAGAAGATCAAGAAACAGAAACGAAAACAAACTAGATGTCAGATTAAATAGTGGAAATTGTCAAGAAGAGAGGAGGAGCCAAGGTCAAAAATCATAAAGATCTCATAAAGTTAAAAAGAAGGAAGAAATTCTTAAAAAAAATTTAGAAGTGGCTAGAAGAGACAACTGTCTCTCTATAAAGACACTGAAGATGAAAACAGAAAAAAAGGATAGTAACTCAAAACTCTTTGAACTGGGAAGGAGTCCACATCAACAGAAGTCAAGGCTGAGTAGGTCAGGTGTTCCTATGTGATACTCTATGGATAAAGTTGGAGTTTGAAGAAGCAAGATAGAGAGAGTATTGACGCTTTTGAACGTAGAAGAACTCATGGAAATACTGTGGATAGTCAAGAAAACAAATCAATATATCACATAATAGATCTAAGCAGAATTCTTACATGAGACAAAAGTGATCAAACTCAAATGATCTTATTTTTGCTGTAGTATGCAAAGACCTAGATTTCTTGAAAACCCTATAATGCTGGGAGAGTTGGGAGGAAAGAGAAAAAAGAGAATGACTATCAGCAATGTGATGGGTTCAATTATTGCTGTGATAGATGTACCAGCAGAAGATCCAAAGAACAGGGTTAGTGACAGATCAGAAATAATAATGAGATGTCTAAATTTTTATCCCTTTACACTGTTTCAAAATCCATCTTTTCATAGGGTGCTGGAGATTCTGCTAAATTCCAACTTTAAAAACATAAACAACAGGGCACACAGCTTCTTGCTGAAACAATCTGGATTACTTAGAGAAAGTGGGGTCTGATTGGAGATTTGGATAAATAAAAAAGGCATAGAGATTTGCCTTCAAGTTACTGATGGTTTCTGAAGACTGTGATATTGTGTGAGACAAAATTCACAACTTTAAAGACAGAGAGAAAAATTTACTACTAGATGAGACACTACCACGAGTTGACAAGATGCAGCCTTAAAAATTATTTTTAAAATATAATTTAATTTTAAATTAAATTAAAATAAAAATAATCATTTTTTAAAATTATCGCAAAAGTAAGTATGCAAACAAAAACATTATACAATATATTATATACAAATATAATATAAATATTATAATGTTTTGTTTGCATACTTACTTTTGCAATAGTCATACGTATGCATGTATGTATGCATGAATGTATGTATGTATATAAAGGGACTCTGTTAACAAATTCATGGATTGTAAGAACTTTTATGCTATTTCTGCTACAATTTTTCCCTCTTGAGAACAATATTAATGGTATCACATTTATTTCCCACCAAGGAACAGATCAAACGGGACGTTAATCATACCCACTTTGGCTGTTCTTGCTTCCTTACCATTTTAATATTTAGCTGAACCTAGGACAGGTTGAAAGTAAAAAGCAAGTACAGGGAAAAAGGAGCAGTTAAGGAATGCAAAAGCTGAGAAGGTAACTGATACTGTGATAACATAAAAAAGAAAGAAAAAAAGAAATGGCATCAGATCATGTGAGAGGAAACGGATCAGAGGAATAACAGGAAAAAGATTCCAGAAGAAGGAAAAAAAATTGGGATAAAGGATGGATAAAGAGGACAGGTGTGTAGAGCAGCAGAAGTGATGAAGATACATCAAAATAGAAATATAAAATAGAAATATCAGAAAAAGCAGTTGTCAATGTTGAATAACAATTATCTACAGATCTCAAACAGCGAGGCTCAAACAGCTTTTCAAAGCAGTGGAAGGAGACAACTTATTTTTAGCTTCCTTACTGAAATAACTATAAAGCCAATAAAGCTTATAACAGTGCTGTAAATTAAATATGCTGTTTTACACAAGCACTTACAAAGCACTCCTAAGTATACAAAAACTGTTTTCTTTATTCCCTTGTTAGCAGCTGACACTTTGGCAATGCTCAGGCATGCAGCGCGTTGATTTAGGGCATTGATTTTCATTTGGCACACATCCTTCCATCTTTAGAAAAACCTGATTAGCCTAGCTTGAAAACAGTACTTAACTTCTTATTGTCTTTTTTGGATTTTACTTGTCTCCCTTTGGAAGATGTCGGCAATAGCAGCTGGCTAGGAGAGACTTTCTGACTGAGCATCCCTTTTCTTCCTTAGAATAATACATGCAACTAGAAATCAACTCTTCATCAATAGAGAATCAATCAAGCATTGTTTCCTTGGCTGCTCCATCAGACATTCAGACTGTGGCCCTGCTGAGAACTTCCTTGGATTAATAACTGCAAGGCTGGATATTCAAATGGTTATATTATCGCTCAAATTAAGGCTCAGAAAGGACTTTTGAAATTCTTAACCAGTACAAAACAGTCATAATTCCAGGATGTAAAAAAAGTTCTTAGAGTAAACATATTGGATTCTCACTCTGACATCTTTCAACCCACAGCATTGTGTTTCAACATGGACAGAAGAATCTGTCATTTTCAAATGAATGGGCCTTGCTGTTGATTATCCTTTACTAATGGCCACACTCCCTGGGATTAAGGAGAATGATGGTTAAACAGATGCTGGATGTTCAAAGGTTGCCCTGCTCTTAGTTTTTTTCCACTGCTATAGCCTTTAATTGGCTGGTCTTTTCCTACACAATGAATGGTCCATGTTTCACTTTCTACCTTTTTTTTTGCTGCTTAGATCTTTATATTTTCCTTCAGCTTGCTCAGGAGCGGCAGGATCTGCCTTTAGAGCCATCATATTTTGATTCTATACATTATTCATAAATGCCAATAATTATGTTCCTCAAAACTCCTACTGTGTTAATTCTAGGGACATGAGATTTCATCGGTAATTAAAAATAAGCTTAGCAAAATTGCAAATACAGTGGAATCCATGATGCGATGAATATGAAATAAAAGCAATTTGGGTATGATCTTATGTATTTCTTTACCTTTGTACTTGTGTACTGGTTCCCCCAGCCCTTAAACAAGCGGGAAGAGGGAGAAGACTATCCAGCATAATCAACACTACTGTTTCGCAATGATATATTCAACCTTCCATGTCACTACCTATAATTGGCTGGGTCTAATCCACTTAAAGTGCTGATCATTACTGTAATTATACAGTTAGTGATCCTATTCACTAAGGCAGGGCTATGCTTCCAAGTATATTGATTAAAATATGTGAGATTCTTATACATGAAAAAGCTAGAGAGTGTATTAATGCCAAGGAATTTGTCTTCTGCCAAATTACAGAAGAGCAGGGATTCCAGCCAGACCGGGAAACTACCCACACTTGTGACATGAATACATTCATTTACTTTTTGATATTCTGAGTTTTATATATGCCATATTTTTATTAAAACATTCTAAAGTAGCTTAGAATAAGAGCCACTTAATTAAACAATCAAACACCTAAATAAAATCAACGCAGGAGTCTGCTGAGAATATTTTGAAAATGCAGCAAATTAGATAAAATGACAATTAGCTAGTAAGAAGTTTTACAGAACTAAGAGAATTCTTAATCTTCTACCTTAGATTAAGTGGAAAGATTCATAAAAAGTAAAGAAGTCCTTCAGAGATCTTGGCCTCAGACTGTTCCTGAGCTCTAGAAATCTAAATCAACTTTAGGAACAGTGCACTGAATTTATTTCTCCAAATTAATAAATTCCCTCCAAATCACCTTCAAGGAAGGGCATATCGGTCCTGCAATTACAGTAACTCATTGCAAACTGCAGGGTCTAAAATTGACTTTCTTTCAATATCCTCTCTCCTTTCATCCCAGTTCCTTCCTTATTTAAATTTGCATTCTCATGTATGAATATTCTCCATCTATTTGTAAGTATTTATTTCTTAAAAGTATTTATTTCTTAAACTCTCACATTCCTTTACCCCTTTTCCATGCTGGTTTTGTTTAAAAGAAAAAAAAGTATTGATAAGTAAGTATATCTATCAATTAATCAAGCTCCATGTTGACTACTTACTCTATCCTCTAGCCTCTTGCTCAACAGAGGGCCCTGCTACTATGCTGAGCCCATTAGGACTGGGATGACCATGGCAGAAATATGGATTTAATTCTTTCAAGTGCAGCCAGGGTTTTGATCTTACCAATGACTTTGCCTTAACATTTCAATGTCTGTACCAGCTCAAGACCTCATGACTAGCTCCCAGTGATTCCAATGGGACTCTGTAATTATGCAAGAGCTCCTTTGAATAAAGTATGCTATTAATTACCTTGACAAGGAGAAAAAAATATATGACTTGTCTCGTACATCTCTTTTTTTCAGTGCAAAGAAAGGTCATTTTACAAACTTAGGGGACTCTGCTGACAGAGGCTTCCCTCTAAGAGTTTAATTGGAATGATACCATCAATAATCCTTTGTGTGGATTTGTCCTTCCTGTACACACCATTGTCCATTGTGAAATCTGGCAGGCTGGTTTTGCTGATAAAAGTCTGACACAAGGGACCACTGCTTAGAGACAGCTCTAAGAATTCTGCTTTGCCTTTGGTAACAGGTCAGCATAACCAAAACCTGTATTCGTGCTTTGTGCTCCACAAGATGATCCTCAGAGACTCCATGCAATTTTGTTATGAATGCCTTTAAAGGGAAGTGGATCTAACAGTGAATAATACAAAGACATTCTAATTGTTTTCCGATAGTTGCCTTGGCTGTGATTTCATGCTGGCAGAAAAGAAGAGGAATGTTAGTTTTTCAAGCCAGACTTCCATCATTTTAAAACTTCATTTTCCTGAGAAAAGAAAAAGGAAGAGAGACAGGTAGTTGTCCAAGAGATGTAGCTGGCCCCAAAAGGAACACAGAAGGACCTTTACTGAACAACTTTATTGTGATGTTTGTTAGAACAATTAATCAGTGGAACAACCTGCCTCCAGAAGCGGTGGATGCTCCATCACTGGAAGTTTTTAAAAAGAGACTGGACAGTCATTTGTCTGAAATGGTATAGGGTTTCCTGCCTGAGCAGGGGGTTGGCAAGGTCCCTTCCATCATCATCATCATCATCATCATCATCATCATCATCATCATCATCATCATCATCACTACTGCTACTGCTGCTGCTGCTACTACTACTACTACTATTACTACTCTGGTCTGATTTATTATTTCATTGACTACTTCACTTTTAAATCCATGGACCTTTCTCTGTGGCCATGAGATATGTCTTTCCTACATATAAAAACACAGGCATCCTGCAAATCTCACACGTGAACATTCAACTCTCAAGAGATTTTTGACAATTTCATATGGGATTTCATTGAAGTCTCACAACATCTTTTCGAATTGCACCAGACTGCAGACTACTTCCAAGGGGGCAGCGAAGATTTGAAATGACTGCCAATCCCAAATTAATACAATATTTTGATAACAACAGTGGCTCAGTATCTTTAAATTGACCAGATTGAAAGTAGTTTCTTCTAAATGATATTAACAACCAGCTAATTTATTGCTTTGTAAACAATATGAAGTAAGTTATCTTGAGAAACTTCAGGTTTGGAATATAGAAATATTGAATTATGATTAAATATTTTTCCCAATTCCCTAGTAATCTTTTCATTTTACAAATTGGTAAAGAGAAAAGTTTTCTTCTCTCAAGCACTGACTGACAAGTGATTTTTCTCTCAAGATTAATTGTGGATTTGAAAATCAGAAATTAGAGGAAACAAGTCTCCTTTCTCATTTGCAGGACAGCATTCAGTCTTATCTGAATTTAATCCAGATCAATAAGAAAAAGAATATCACTACTTGAAAACTCTTTATCATGATATACCTTTTAGAATGACTGGATTTTTTGAGGGGTTCAGATTAAAATTCAATATTATAGTCGGAAAGTAGAAGAATTCTTTTAAATATCTGGGAACAATTATATTAGGAAAACATTCTTCATTTCTAGATAAAGTATATCACTATTTTTTATCTGAGATAAAAAAATTGACAAAAGTTGGTAAAAAGTCCATTATTTTATGGGAAAAGATGAATGTTATAAAAATGAATATTCAAGATTGATATATTTATGCTGAGGTATATTAATATTTTTAATTTCTTTAAAGGAGATTAATATTATATTAATTTGTCTTTTATGGGAAGGAAATCCATATATTTTCTTTGTCTACATTTTTGCTGTCATATGATGATAGATGTGTTCAACTTTCCTGATTTTAATCTTTGTCATTAATCTTTATAGATCTGTGGAAGAGAACAACAAGCAAATTAGAAAGTTATTATATGATCTCATTGACATAATGCAAGAGCTTGCTCTGTTGTTTTTTTAAAAGCAGTTTGCATTTCAGCATTAAAAGCTGCAAAGCATATTTGGAAGATGTTAATACATCTTTTTGTAAAATCATGATCATTATTCCAGGACAATCATTATTCTATGACAATTCTAGTTTGAAATCCTTTTTATATATAGTCATATAGTCCTAGTGGACAATCACTTAGATACAAGCCAGCAGTGTGCCGCAGCTGCCAAAAAAGCCAACACAGTGTCAGGCTGCATTAACAGAGGGATAGAATCAAGATCATGTGAAGTATTAATACTACTTTACAATGCTTTGTTAAGGCCACATTTGGAATACTGCATCCAGTTTTGGTCACTATGGTGTAAAAAAGATGTCGAGACTCTAGAAAGAATACAGAGAAGAGCAACAAAGATGATTAGGGGACTGGAGGCTAAAACATATAAGGAAGGTTGCTGCAATTGGGTATGCCTAGTTTAATGAAGAGAAGGACAAGGGGGGACATGATAGCAGTGTTCCAATATCTCAGGGGCTGCCACAAAGAAGAAGGAGTCAAGCTATTCTCCAAAGCACCTGAAAGTAGGACAAGAAGCAACGGATGGAAAGTAGTCAAGGAGAGAAGCAACCTAGAAGTAAGGAGAAACTTCCTGACAGTTAGAACAATTAACCAGGGGAACAACCTGCCTCCAGAATGGTGATTGCTCCAACACTTGGAGTTTTTAAGAAGAGACTGGACAGCCATTTGTCTGAAATGGTATAGGGTTTCCTGCCTAAGCAGGGGGTTGGACTAGATGACCTCCAAGGTCCCTTCCATTATTATTATTATTATTATTATTATTATTATTATTATTATTATTATTATTATTATTATTGTTGTTGTTGTTGTTGTTGTTGTTGTTGTTGTTTGTTGTTGTTGTTATTTGTAATAGTAATAGTAATAATAATACTTTAAATTAGCTTTTTGTTTGGTTTTCAAACCATTTGAAATTTTGTAGGAGAAACCCATGTTGTCTACAATTGAAAAATAGTAGTATGCTCAATTAAAACATTGACTTCAGTTTGGTCCAGATGACTTACTAGTATTTAAAACATCTGAATTAGTTAGTATTGGAATATGTTTTGAATTATTGTAAACCTAGAGTGCTTGAAAATAAGCAATTTAAGGAGTATCCTAAAAACTGGATTTTATTGCATGTAAAGCATTATGACTTACGACTTTAAGATTGTTTTAAGAAAAAAATCCTCCCAGTTACTAGATATCCTAGAGAAATGTTTAAAAAAAAACCCTGACTATTAACCTTGAGATTCTAAAAGTTTAAAATGTATATGGAGACACTGATGAATAGTGGTTTGTCCCATTATTACTTCATTTTGCTTTAGTATCTGTAAACGTGTTGATATGTTGTTATAAACATTAATATAATTAACAGATATGAATATAATATTGAATTATATATCTAAAATGTAATCACTCTTTCAAGAATCACAGATCATAGTACATGGAGACAGGAACATCCCTCATATCCAACAGCATGTCTCCAGTGTTGAACAGACAGCAAAACTTCCAATTTTGGGTAGTTGAAATTGATTTAGGAACCAGCTTTTTTTTTTATCAAAGATACAGAATGTTTCTGATTAATATTAATATCAATTAATATTAATTGATTACTGTCAACTGAAAATATCTCTCCAAATATAGTGCTCTGGCTACCATTCTTCCTACTGAGTAGGAGGTCTCTTAACACAAATTTTTATTCTTTTTTTTACCAAGGAAAGTTGATTTTATGCTCTCCAGTGTTTTCACTTCTGGAAGGGTAGCTGTGCTTTTATTGAAAAGTTAACAAAGGGCTTTGAGGCACTCTAAACACTGATTTTTATATCACCTAATGGTTATTCTTAGTTGCATTTGTTCTATGTATGTTAAAGAATGTTTTATCAGTCTTCTGAATAAATAAATAAACTGTCAATCTGCAAGGCTCGATAGTATCAAGGTGGATCCTGAGCACCATACAAAGAACGCTCAAGGAGAACATTTAAGAAATTTCAGCCAAAAGTACCAGAAAAGCTCATCTTTATCTTCTCAATTTGTACCAGACTGTTTTTAGTATAAATAATAATTTCATATTCTTTTCCCTTAAAAAAATGAAATCAATATACTTTCAGAACAACATGATATGTGGCATGCCTCATTTACAATCCTCTTTAAAGAGGCTGATTTGATTTTGGCTTAGTGGGATATATGAACCAGGCCTTGAGTTTCATATACATTCAATAATAAGCCCGTAAGATCTCATTTCCATAACAGTTCATCTTAAAAATACACATACAATCTGCAAGGTAAATATTCTTGTTCCACATATTAGTTTAGAAGATGTGAATTAGATTTGCTTGCTTAAATTTTTTTTCCTAGCTGGAAGTCCATCTAAATTCCGACAGAATATAAAATATGCTGCAGCAAATACTTAGATGTTAAAGCCTTGGTCTATTTAATCAGTCTTTCAATGAATATGCATGAAAAAACTATTAAAGAATTCTTTGTTTGGAAGATTATTGGAAAGGACCTTAAATTGCATCCATTAAGTCTTGTTTACAATGTACCAAATAAAGAACTGTAAACTGCGGAGACTCAGAATTAATAATTAAGATCTCAGTAATTGTTTGTATGAGAGAAAACGACTGTAAATTTGTGCCACACTTACAAAAAGCAGTCTTTACATTTGGTCAATACCATTTATGGGAAAGATGTTTGGATGTGCTTGCATGATAATGTATCCATGTGAAAAATCAGGGAACTAAAAAATTCAGCATCTCATCAAGAATTTTCTGTTTTTGAGAATCTGTGTATGGATGGAACTCAAGTAAATCAGAACCAGAATAAAGCTAGAAAGGGCCTTTGAGGTCTTCTGGTCCAACCCCCTGCTCAAGAAGGAGATTATTATTTCAGACATGTGATTGTCCAGTTCCTTCTTAAAAACCTCCAGTGATAAAGCATCCACTACTTCTGAACCACAAGCTGTTACAGTGGTTAATTGTCCTCACTGTTAGGAAGTTTCTCCTTAATTCCAGGTTGCTTCTCTCCTTGATTAGTTTCCATCCATTGTTTCTTGTCTTGTCTTCTGGTGTCTTGGAAAATAAGTTGACCCCCTCCTCTCAAATACTGGAATACTGCTATCATGTCCCCCCTCCCCCAGTCCTTCTTTCTTCTAGATTAGACAAACCCAGATTCTTACTATCATGGCTTCATTTACTTCTGTTGCTTCTGCACAGTACATTTGTCACCAATTCAATTCTTATGATTTTTATCTTTAATAGAGGCAACCATCTACCACACAGGAATAGTCTCTAATTAGAGCACTATATTTGCAGGATATCTCCGGTTGACACCATCCTTGCCTGGCCTGGTGGAAAAAAATAAAAGAGAACCTCTGAAAATAAATTCAGTACAGAAGCAGCTTCCGGTTGGAGAAAAGGCTCCTCAACCATATAATGATAGGAAACCCTTTGAATGAACAGAACTTAGAAACAGAATGACAATTATTGAAGTTCTCTTATGTCGCTCATTTGTCTTAGCCAAGGGCTGAAGAATTTTATTTTGGACAGACAGCAATTCCTCATCAGCTTTCAAGGTCACTCTCACATAAAAGTGTCTCAATATCAATATACTGGAATGTGGTGAAAGACTTGACTATCATCGAAGACTGCATACCTTAAATATGCATTTTTTAAAGACAAAGAGTGTAAGAAGGCTATCGTCCAAGCTTCCACAAGGTTGCTTAGAAGAGACAGCCTGATTCACTGTAGACATGCAGATAGAATGGGTGTGATATTTCTGTTCATTTGCTGGAATTTAAATAATTTCCCCTAGTTGGGGAAAAAAAACACAAAAAACGATGAGGAATGGCAACCCATTGCGATATTATTCCTAAGAAAACCACTAGTCTATTTGTATTTTTTCTCATGATTTTCCAGCCAAGTGATAGTTCACCATTGCTTTCAGTTAGATGTTTTCTTTTGAGCTCCCAGTTTAGTGTAGCTCTAGGATTTTAAAGAGATCTTTTATTCAAGTAATTATCCAGATCAGCCAGCATAGTTTAAAAGGTTCCAGATGTTTGATCTCTCTCTCTCTCTCTCTCTCTCTCTTATTTTGCTCTCTCAAACATATCTAGGAGATTTCAATGAAATATAAAGCCCACATTCAAGATACAAGTGGTCCTCTTAATATAGCATATAAAATGGGCTTGTAGGCATGGTGACCTTTATCAGCATCTCATTATGTTCCAAAATAGATCTTGTTATCTGACATAATGAATTATTTTGCCTAACATTACTGCTTGGGCAACCTATTGGAAGCCATATTGTTCTCCCTTTTTCATCATATGCTTCTAAATGTTAACTCTAAGAAGCAGTTAGTTAAGCATTACACTAGAGACTGTCATTCTGTCTTACATCTTGGAATACATGCACACTTTAAAAACCCTCTTAGATTAAAGATAAATTAAACCTTTTCCCCCCCAATTTTTGAGACCGGAGGTGCTTGTCCCTACAGATGGAAAAAAGCCAGTATAAAATCCCAAACAAATGGCTTTTAAAAATTTAATAATTCACCAAATCCATGAGTTCAGCACAGCCTGGCTAGGACAGATAAGTAAAATAAATACTGTAAAGTCAATTTTTAATAATCTCCAGCATGAAATTTAAGCACAAGAGAAAACATTTAACTATCAAGTTGGAAGGTTTTTGTAAATGATCAAATGAGAATTTAAAAGCCCTTTACCTACCTGTGTTAAAAAAAGGTTTCAGTTTATCCCTTAGCATACACTATATTTCCTAGCATTTTCTTTGCCTGTATTTTGGCTCTCTAACATGGAGCTACACCAATCAAAATTTTCCTCTATTGGTCCTGATGTCAAATGAACAATGAAAAATTAATATAAGCTGCAGGAAGGTACTTTTTTGTATTTGTCAGCCCTTCAAGGTAGTTCTAATGAAACATGAATTCTAATACTACCTTTATTGTAAGATTATAATTACAGAATCTTGCAAGTCTGAATTTGCATACCCCTGCCTTTGCTTTCCAGATAACTAGAGCTGGTCCTTTCTGGCTATGGTCTTCCTCCTGATTCCAAAGATCATCCTCGCATCCCATCACAGTAACTTCATATAAATCACTAACTAGTTTCTAATATAAGTCACTAATTAGTTTGCAAGTAGCTTGGATACAAGTGGTTCGGTGCATTAAGAGACTGATAAAAATCTGATTAAATTCACTTTTTCTAGCAAAAGCTATTCTGCAACTGTTTTTTTTAATATCCAGAGAGGGAAAAATATGCCATGATTTCCAAAAATTCCTTTCCCACTCTGAAAACAAGAATCAAAACAAAATGTCAGAAAAAAAAATAAAAGTATATGATCATGTACTTATATAATTTATGATGAAAGTGTAACAGCAAATGGGAATGACCTTGTGAGACAGGAGGAAGAGTTGCAGATCAAACAATGGGCAGATAAAAAGCAGCCGAGTTTACAAAAGAAACAGGACATGGCAAATGTTTCAGAAAGGAGCCTATGTTTACAATTTTTTGCATTTCTTGCATTGTAAAGACAATGGGGGGGGGAGTGATGTATTTTCAGACTTGCAAGATTCTGTTAATGTATCCTTACAGTAAAATTAGAGCTAAATGTCTGTGGAGATTCTCAGTCATCCAGGCCATAGTTGTCTCAAAGGCGTTTTTTTCATAACACAACTGGAGTATATTTTTTCCTTGAAGAAGTTTTGCTTCTTATCCAAAAAGCTGAATCAGAACTGATGAGAAGCAAAATGTCTTCTTGCTGGCTGTGCTTCTTGTCTGGTTTACCTCATAGGGTTGACAACAATCTTGTAAGTCTTTTTAGTGTAAAAAGTGCTTTTTACTTTGTTTGCCACTCAGAGTTTCTCTTGATGGATGGCGCAAACTATACAGCTTTGTTAAATAAATAAAGACTAATACTTGAAAATAATTGCTGCAAAGTAATAATAATTACAATAATTGGTAAGCAACTTGTATTAGTTGTGTACAAGTTATCCCAGGAACACAAGCTCTATTAAAGGCAATTTTAAGATTTATCACAGATTTAATATACATTAGCAAAGCAATACTTATGATTATATTTTCCTATAACAGGAATTAAACCTGTAATTAACTATTTTGCTACAGAAAATTAGTTAAGAAATGCATGAAAACAAAGCTGAATAACAAAGCATGACCATTATTAGAACATGGGTTTCAAATGGGTCCTGTTTAATCTGACACTTTTCCCAAATGCTGTGCATCATAATTAAGTGCAAGTTTGTGAGCTGATGATGCCTTGTCTTGCAGTGTAAGCAGATAAACTGTGGGGCAGGTGAAAGCTTAGTCAACAAAGTGGTCTGAATTCCCATCTTGGATTGAGGAAAACCAAAGCTCTGTCTTATGGGCCTCTTGCACAAAGCAGTTGAAAAAAATGGAAGCAGTTTCAAATTGCGATATCTTTCCAGTACTCAACTGTATCAGCTGAAAAGAGCTTTCTAAAAAGAGGTGAGTTTATACTATATCTTCAGCATTCAAATAGATTCCTCCCCAATTTTTTCCCCAGCTGGATCCAAATGGACTCAATATTTCCATGCAAAAGTCCATACTCAGCTGACGATGGTTAATCAGTTGATTTTGGGCCAGTCACTATCTCTCAGCTAGACTTCCCTCATACAGTTGTGAGAATAAAGCTGGAAAAGAAAGCACTATATAAGCCATGTGTTTTGCTCTGGGAGTTATAAATTTAAGAAACAGAATAAACAATTTATATGGAAATGTTTCAGGCTGAAGTGGTGAGATCAGGGAAGTTCAATCAAAGCAGCAAGGTTCCCTGCTAGTGACACTAATAAAACTCATAATTATTCAATGCATATTTTGGATCTTTTGGTACTGTCCATAGGCTTTTCATGGCAAAGATACTGGAGTGGTTTGCCATTTCCTTCTCCAGTGGATGATACCACTCTAATGGCAGAAAGTGAAGAGGAACTAAAGAGCCTCTTGTTGCGAGTGAAGAAGGAGAGTGCAAAAGTTGGGTTGAAACTAAACATTAAGAAAACCAAGATCATGGCATCCGGCCCTCTCAATTCCTGGCAAATAGATGGGGAAGAAATGGAGGTAGTGACAGATTTTATTTTCCTGGGCTCCAAGATCACTGCAGATGGGGACTGTAGTCAAGAAATTAAAAGACGCTTGCTCCTGGGGAGGAAAGCCATGGCAAATCTAGACAGCACACTAAAAAGCAGAGACATCACCCTACGAACAAAAGTGCGTATAGTCAAGGCTATGGTCTTCCCAGTTGCAATGTATGGCTGTGAAAGCTGGACCATAAGAAAGGCTGAGCGACAAAGAATCAAGGCCTTTGAACTATGGTGCTGGAGAAGACTCCTGCGAGTCCCTTGGACTGCAAGGCGATCAAACCAGTCAGTCCTAGAGGAGATCAACCCTGACTGCTCTTTAGAAGGCCAGATCCTGAAGCTAAAACTCAAATACTTTGGCCACCTAATGAGAAGGAAGGACTCACTGGAGAAGAGCCTAATGCTGGGACAGATTGAGGGCAATAGAAGAAGTGGACGACAGAGAATGAGGTGGCTGGATGGAGTCACTGAAGCAGTAGGCGTGAGCTTAAATGGACTCCAGAAGATGGTAGAGGATAGGAAGGCCTGGAGGAACATTGTCCATAGGGTCGCAATGGGTCAGACACGACTTCGCAACTAACAACAACAACATTTTGGATCTAGGTTATTCCCATGAATATAACAAGCCATGATTTTGATCCACTGCAACAGTCACATCATAAATAAAACAGGTTTATTACAAGCTAATTTCTCTTTTCTGCACCTGCATTGTGTGATTGGCATGGCTAAATCATTATATTATGCCAGCTTTGTTCATGCTTAATTGATGCTTACTGTATTCTTATTATCAAGAAGTTAGAACAAGCATATTGAAAATTATTTTTATTTTACTTTTAACTATCCAGTCCAGGTCTAATACATGATCACTATACCAATATATTTTAAACTCGGCAACTTTAAGAAGTGTGGACTTCAACTCTCACAATACTTCACCCAGCCTTTTCTAAATCATCCTCTCTAATAGCCTAATAATTAATGAGTAATTTTTAAAAGTGATTAGAAAATGAGGGTTGCAAACTTAGTGTCCTTTAAAAGTCTCCTCCACAATTGCGAGAAAGATGGATAATCCTATGTTTCCTGTTGCTCAGATTCACAGAAAACTCCTGTCCTAAGTTCTTGTTTCATGAAGTAGCCCTCCGGAGCACATGTGTCAGGTGCAAAACACCAGGTCCACACATGAGAGTTCTAATTTACTGAAGTTTATGCACAAGAATCTTCTCAGACTATGATTTTGCACCTGGACAAAACTAGATAAAGGTCAATGGCATATAAGGGGGAGTTGGACTTAGTTTTAGAAATATAATGTTTCTAAACTAATGCCTCATTTGACTCCTTCCCTGGTTCTGCCAATCTCTCTCCTTCAACATGTGTGCAGTCTCCCATCCTGTCTTTATTCCAAACAGGTCTAAGAAACCACTCTACTCCCCAGTTCTGTGTGATCTTTGCCATGATCATTGACTCTGTTTTTATGAAGTCATCGTCAGTTCACCAAAGTTTTCCTGGAAGCATGCTGGCTGGGAAATTTTGGGAGTTGAAGTCCACACATTTTAAAAATAGCCAAATCTGAAAAACAATACACATGCCAAGTCTCACAAATTTTTACTTGACACCTCTTTGACACCAGCAGCACTCTAGTCTACCAATCTGTGCCCTCATCTCAATCCTACTTTTCACACCTCGCAACCAACGTTTCAGATTCTACAATATTTTGCTTCAATTCTAGAATGTTCATATCTGATTTCTACATTTAGTTATATATTAATTTTTTTTAAAAAGTTGGGGCTGGCTTTTTGTGTGTCATTTTTTTAAAAAAAAAAGAATTTTAAGCAGAAAAAGATTTGAGCACGACAAGGCCAGGACCCAAGACTGTTTAAAAACAAAGACCAAATGTTTACAGTGCCTTTTCTTCAAACAACAGTGATTGATTAGAAAGCACAGATGGGACACAGACAGCTTTTCATTGCTTGCTCCATATGATCGAACCAACACATCTGGTATACTCTGAAAAACATCTTGGCACTAATTTGTTTGTCAGTATCCATTGAGAGGGCTATCTGTCATGCTGTCACATTTTGGTTGCCCTGAGATGTTTGAAGATGAGGCTAGTCACAAACTGAGGATACTGGCCTTTTGGGAGTTAACTGGAAGAAACTACCAGCTGCCTAATATGTCATCAAAGTAGGGAAGTACCAAGCAGGTGGGTAGACGTATGTTGGAATCTCAGCCAGATTGTCTATATTTACTATCAGGAAGTGAAATCATCTGAATCTTTTTTTTTTGCCTCTTATGCCTCTGTGTGTCAAACTGTCATTTCATTTAAGCGTTAGATCTTAGAAACGTTAGACTGCAGATTTAGAACAAGAAGAGCAAGGAAAGGTGTTTACTGCATGGTAATTCAGAGGCAGAAATGAAGGATCTCCTAACATTCTGTTTGATCATATGCGGAATAAACTTCACTAGAACATAAAGAGTCTAGGCAGGCAGAAATAATCTAAAGAAAGCAAAATCTTCAAGAATACAAGGTCAATGCTGTTTAAACGTCAGACTGCTGCAAGTGTTTCCCCAGGCTTTCCCTTTTCAGTTGTGCATATTTCTTGTTTAAATTCAACCTTGCTCATATTACTTTCCTTAATATAAGCTTCAATTTTTAAATAGTCACCATATGAATCTTGTGTCTGTGTGGATTTTATGGATGGAGTGCAGATTTCTCAGAACAATTACCTTTCTCAGTGAAAACAATCTATATTTGTTTGCCATTTTAACTGCATTTAAAAATGAACAAGGAACTACATTCTATGGTTAAGTAGAGGGGCCTTCGCCCAGGTTCGTCTGGTGCACCAGCTGCGATCCTATCTAGACCTGGATGCCTTGCGTACAGTCACCCATGCACTTTTGACCTCTCGTCTTGACTACTGCAACGCTCTTTACATGGGGCTGCCCTTGAGAACCACTCGGAAGCTTCAGCTGGTGCAGAGTGCAGCTGCACGAGTGCTTTTGGGGGGTCTCCCGATACTCCCATATTACACCTCTGCTCCGTGAGCTGCACTGGCTTCCAGTTGCCTTCCGGGTGAAATTCAAGGTGCTAGTGATGACATACAAAGCCCTACATGGCGTGGGTCCGGATTACCTACGGGAGCACCTACTGCCAGCCTCAACATCCCTCCGTCCTGTGCGCTCCCATAGAGAGGGCCTCCTCAGGGTGCCACCGGTCAGAGAATGTCGGCTGGTGACCCCCAGGGGGAGAACATTCTCGGTGGGTGCGCCAATCCTTTGGAACCGCTTACCAGCTGAAATCCGGATGGCCTCCGACCTTCGCTCCTTCCAGCGTGATCTAAAAACTTATCTATTCCAACAAGCCAGCCTGGCCTGATGGATTTGGGTTTTAAAATTTTCTCACTTTATTGCTTTATTGTATTCTTACTTTATTGCTCTGTACACCGCCCTGAGTCCTCCGGGAGAAGGGCGGTATATAAAACAAACAAACAAACAAACAAACAAACAAACAAATAAATAAATAAATAAATAAATAAATAAATAAGTGCAAGTTTGTGAGCTGATGATGCCTTGTCTTGCAGTGTAAGCAGATAAACTGTGAGGCAGGTGAAAGCTTAGTCAACAAAGTGGTCTGAATTCCCATCTGGGATTGAGAAAAACCAAAGCTCTGTCTTATGGGCCTCTTGCACAAAGCAGTTGAAAAAAATGGAAGCAGTTTCAAATTGCGATATCTTTCCAGTACTCAACTGTATCAGCTGAAAAGAGCTTTCTAAAAAGAGGTGAGTTTATACATCTCAGATTATAGTACCTTCAGTCATAAAGTATGTCATTGTGGAACAGATACTGTATACTGAAGTTAGCAGATGTAGTTTGCTTCCTAAAACCCTGGTGCTGCAGGAAAAAAAAGAACATAACCTTAACTCACTGTTTATGCTATTATCTTCTGAAGTGGACTTCTGTTATTCAAGTACCACTAAACCTGACCTGGTTTTTTGGCAGAAAAATGCAACCCAGCAGTAGAGAAAGAAGGACAAAAAGAAAGAAGGAATGCACATTTATTTTGCTTTCCAAAATGCATCTGCAAGGAAGGCAGAAGATGGTTTTGAAAATAAGGCATAGCAACATATAATAATTTATCTGTCAGTACTTTTCATGTACATATTAGTTGGCAAGATCTGGGCAACAGATAAGCAATATTTAGATCTGAGCAATTCTAGTTTACATAGAATAAGGTGAATGAACTTGGAGTAAAATTGGTTATAATTGTGGTATACTTGGCATAAACTGTGCAAAACAAACAGACAAAAAGCTGGCTGGTACAGTCCTTGTCATTATGAGGAAATGTTGCAGACATTGTAAGTATGCCTAAAGATTGTGTGATCACTTTGTAATATACAGCTGAAAGAATATGAATGAGAAGGGAGAATGAGCAAAACCTGGGAAGGATCCATGCAGGATCCTGTTAGGCAAAAGGTGAACAGATCAGATCTGTTCTTCAAGGCACCATGGATTAATATATGAATGTAAGAAATACCATTAATTGTGCTTTTGCTGAGTCTCAGAAAGCATATGATATGGGGAATAAAAAGTATAGAGTTGAATTATGAACATTTTGATTGATAAGTTGATGGGTGCTGAATGAGAAAAAATAATGGTATATGTGATAACAAAAGAAATGCTTAGTGCGTAGGAAATAGAACAAGTCATTGCTATTCAATGGGCAGGTATAAGTGATGTGGTTGTTTAATATATTTAGTTGTTTAATATATTTATGGACAAATACTTGTGATGAAATTACAGTTATGTTGATCAGGTACTTCAATGTGCTTGTACTTTTGTTAGCAGATGATGCATATTATGGACCAAAATAATTTGCAGCAGAAGTAAGATATTATAGAATGAATGATGCATTGAAGAGCAAAGTTAAAGGGTTATCTTTAAAACAGTGATCATCTATGTTTCTTAGCTGAGGCAGCCAGTGTTGTCTGAAGATAATTTCTGTGATCTTGTGGCTAGCATGGCTATATACCAAAGGTTCATGAAATGCTATTACCTTCCCATTGAAATGGTACCTATTAATCTACTCACATTTGCTTTCTTTTGAACTGCTGGGTGGGCAGGAGCTGGGGCAAGTAGTAGGAACTCACCACATTGCAGGGAGCTCAGATTTTGAACCCAGCTGTCAGTTCTCCAGCTGTTAGGGTCAGTATCTTTAACCACTGAGTCATCACCCTCTCCCCCCCACACACATCAAAGAGTATGGATCCGCAAATTTATCAGAGATCATAATAGTAATATTGACAGGAAGATTGTAGTGAACCAAATAATGGAAAACTAAAGGAAGCACATGTTAGAATGTTTACTAAAAATGGGGAAATAAACAATTTGTAGATGTGCAGATGCCAAGTGCAGGCTGCTTGCTGAAAAGAAAGAATGTTTGGCAAAGAAAATGATAATAATTGTGCATGAAAGTCTTCCCATTTTGCTATTTGAAAGCAAGAGTTGGATATACAGTATCAAGGCCAACATAAAAAAATGAACTGAATGCAGTAAGAATGTGGTATTAAAAGTAGCATATGTGGTAAAACATCCAATTGAACAATTAACTGAACACACTGGATACAAAAGTGAGTGACAGTATTAAAAATATGTTGATGTGATAGCATCATATTGTAGGAATAAGTGATCAAATGGCAAAACAGATTTATGAAGAAAGAGTGAATGGGTTGAGTGGAAAGGAAATCTCAGAACATTGAAATTGGATGGAATTAATGAAATTGTCAGAGACAGGTAAGAAATTTGAAGAACAAAAGAAAACTTAATAGGTGAATTGGAAATAATA
Source organism: Vipera ursinii (assembly GCF_947247035.1). Lineage (NCBI taxonomy): Eukaryota > Metazoa > Chordata > Lepidosauria > Squamata > Viperidae > Vipera > Vipera ursinii. The sequence goes on along the minus strand of NC_139517.1, from coordinate 117,004,977 downwards.
ATGCCATGGTGTAAGAACAGAAAAGTATGTGAATAGTCTGGGTATAAAAGACATTAATGAATCTTTCCTTTTGTTTTTTTTCTTATTTCATGCCCTCATATTCATTGGCTAACTGGTTCTCATTCTTTATCTGCACTTTGCATGATCCTGCTTAGCCTGAAAGAGAAGAGCATTGTGGGTATGTATATGTGTATACCTTGCCCCATTATGCAGAGATTTTTATTCCTGGCTCATGTGTCAGACAGAAAGCCCTGTCAGGGTCAACTAAATAGAATCTAATTTTTAATTGGCTTGCTTGTCAGTTATGTTTCCTCTTGTTGCAAATGAGATGTGACAGATTTTAGCAATCTTTTTCTTTCCTTTGAGTTTTACATTTGAATGGGAGTCAATGTGTTAATCCTGCATGCATCAGGCTAGTTCCTAGAGTTCCTTCTGAATCCCCATTAAAAATGAGGCTTAAAAAATGGCTGGGAAAGGGAGGGTGCACAAGTCTCCAAAGTTTTCTGAGGCTGTTTTTCCTCCCTGCTGTCTTAATTCATCACTACCCACCAAAGATCTAAGGGATAAATGGAAGATAAACAAGAAGTTGGATCGATTGGAGACTTACAGTGTGACCTATGAGAGGATTAGACCCAGAATGTCATTCTTGAGTGAAGGCTGAAGGAAAAATGGAAGATTTTGTTCAAAGGGACACAAGAGGAGGCAAGAAGTGGATGACAGATATAAGTGACTTTTATATTGAATACAGACAAGGTCTGTGAAGGAAGACACTGTACACTGTTGTTTCCTCTCTGGCTTGCTGTGAGAACAAATTATAATCTTCACATTCTGTTGAGTTGCCAGCAAAATCAGAGTTTGTCTTTCCTTTTTGGAAGAGAGAAGATGTGTGTGTGTATCTCTGTGTTGTGCATATACATATATGAAAATGTTTATGGTGTCTTGAAGACTGTCTTTGGTTTGCTGCATCATCTGTCAAAACCAGTTGTGTCTGTTAGTCAACTGGAAACCAACTTTTACTATCAGCTCTAATGGAAATTTTTCAAATCCATTCCTTTTTCAGGCAGGATATTAGGTCCCTGGCCTTTTTCTCTCTGGCAAGATAAAGTGTCTTGTTTCCCCTCAAAGATGCTTGTTCTTATTAGCTGCTCTAAATTCAAGAAAACACCAGCTTCTAGGATGAAAATAGCTTCAAGATGTTTCCCAGCAGTGGTACAGTCAGTTGGTAGAAGACCAGCCATTGCTGCCATCTAAAGGGTCCTCCCAAGGGCTAATGAAGGATTATTGCAATTTCTTTCTGTAACTTCCCAAGTTGTATTTTTTTCTGGAGACTTTGGATATCAGTTCCTATAATGTATTTATTTATTTTTATTTATATATCAAACTTCTTAACTGGTGATCTCCCTCATAAAGGGGCTCTGGGCGGTGATTACTAACAGCATGATATTTGGCTACCGTACTTGGGAATTATAATTATAATTCTAGACAAAAATGCAACAAATAAATAGGAAGTGGTTCCAAGTATTGCTTTAAATCTCTGGTTTACTTTTTAAATCCTGAAGACAGCTTAGGGAACCAACTTTGGTGCAGTGGACTGGAGTTACTGATTTAATACATACATAGGATCAGGTGTGCAAAAGACATGCTTGTTTATTTTCATATGTTCTTCTTTAAACAAAAAGAAGAGTCCTGGGGATACATCAGATCAGGACTGAGGGCCAACATGCTTTTGGAAAGGAAACAGAGGACTTCATATAGCCTTCCTGGTGACAGGCCAAATGACTGAGTAGAGACTTGCTTGAATATTTAAAAGGCAAATCCTGGTGTGCTGCCAAAAATACCCCTAAGGAATAAGAAACAACTTTCTGTTACCTCCAGGCTAAAAAATAAAACAAAATTTCTCAGAATGTGGTTCAGAAGTCACCACAGGCCTCAGAGCAATTGATAGTCCACCATGCTTGTATGCTGTCCGATAAGAATTGTATGTAAATGGCTTGAAAGCTTATGAAGAAATTAGCTACCAGAAGGTGATTATAAATAATAATAGAATTAAATGATTTCTGTTGTTAAAATAAACACCCCCCTTATAAAATCAGAATAGGTTTCCATGCTCTGTCTACACCCAATACTGTAAAATGAATTCTATATTTTTTTGCTTTCTAAACTAGGCCCAGAGCAGAGATGATCTGGGAACCCCCTAAGCTTTATTTTATTGGAACATGTGAAGGTCTCTGTTATATACTGGGCTTTTTGAGGGAATACCACGTGGGTTGCTGGAGCAGCTAATGGCTCTCCAGCAACTCAGTCTTCCAGTCTCCTGTGCTGCAATTGGCTATCCCCAGGCGGCAATGGTTGATTCAAACCTATTGGCTGCCGCCTAGGAGCTAGACTATATATTGCAGCTGGTTGCAGCCATTTCCCTCAGTACAGTCACAGCACGAAATAAACTATGAGTTACCTGTACACTGTTCGCGTCTTCATTCCTGCATCAAAGAACCCGCTATTTAACAGTCTCTACTTGTTTTTAAATAACTGCAGCTAGAGAAAACCTTCCCAGAAAATATGCCTCCAAAATCTTGTACCTGGCAGTTAGTGAGAGCCTTTGTGTAAAGCATGGAAGTGCTGGTTATTAAGATTTTCTGCTTCAGCAATTGAGATATTTGGGGAGTAGGACTTTGGGCTTTAATATGAAATCAGAAAGATGAAATGTTGGCTTTTCTCACCTTTTCTCTCACAGAATCAAGTGGAACTTGAGGTTCAACGCCAATTTTGTCCTTAATCCAATTTAATAATAAAATATACCTGGTTTGCAAGGTTTATTAGTGAAATGATGCTGCTTTAATTTTCATAGCTTGCCTAAATTCATGAATGAATTATGAGAATGCTTATCTTTGCTAACCATTAGGGTTTGACTCATATTAAACCAGTATCTTTCCACAACGTATAACTGAATGTAACACTTAATTCCAGTCTTCAAAGAAACCTTTAAATTGGAACAGCTTTATGTGAAAAAAAATCCCAGTACAAAAACTGATAATGTACCTCAGTGCATCCAAATTTCCCCTGAGGATAAATTGCCTTAACTGTCATTTAAGATTTTACATGCTGCCTTTAAATCAGTTACTTCATTTAAATAAAAAAGCACTGATTTCCCATAAAATGAAAATGCAGGTGCTTCATATATCCTTCTAGCATTTTGATTTATTATTGACCATATACTCCTTCAAGGAGAAGGTTCTTTTAGAAGGCATTTCTTGTCAAGTTCCATACGTCTGTGCCACTTTTTATTAATTTCATTCTATCCATAGTCATACAATTTGGAGAGATAAAAATGGATAAACGTGATGATTATCATTTCTGAAAAAAATAGGGCAGGTTGGGAATGAGTTCATTTACAGGACTGAATAGTTCTTGAGTAATACTGCATGTTACTAGGGACATTAAGGGGGATATCATTGATAAAAAAAAACTCTTGATCTCTCCCTACATAGAAAAACTCAATAATTTCAAAGTATTATGCTATACATAAAATTAGCATATCCTATTATACAATTATCCTAGTTATCTGTAGATCTCTCTCTCTCTCTCTCTCATCTCTCTCTTTCCATCCTGTCTGTCTGTCTGTCTGCCTACCTATCTACCAGCTATCTATCTATTTTAATCTATTTATCTCTATTGTCTCTTTTAAAAGCATGAGAAAAAAATCATCCAAATGCATCTGTAGATACAGAAGTTTAGAATTCTTATATTTACAAAGCATATACTTGAAGTGAATAAGGATATCAGCTGAGATATCAATATACTAAAGAACTGATTAAATTTCATGCTGTGAAAAATTTTGCTTGGTGCAAAATGTAGGATCAAACCAGCACCTTTTAAGCATAACACTTCACCCCAAAGCAAAATCCTATAACTCTAAACCCTATATAGCTCTTGAGATTCCTAAAGTCTCAAGGAAACCTAACCATAACCCTAAATTCATTCTAGGAATTCCTTATGTAGGAATTCTCATCCTAAGCAACACACATAAAGAAAACCTGTCCTACATTGTAATTCTAAAGCTATTACTAAACACAAAGCCTCAACCTAAATCAAAGGATTATGCAGGAAACCTAGCTGTAATTGTAAGTTTACTCTTAGTATCAAAATACAGTATTAAGCAAGATTTAATATGCTGTAGGATAATTCAAAGATTACCACTAAGCATAAACTATTATCATAAAGTGAATTAAATCACATTAAAATGTAACTTTAACACCATCTACCTATTCTAGGTCCTTGGAAAGGACGATGTTGTTGTTAGCTGCGAAGTCGTGTCCGATCCATTGCAACCCTATGGACAACGTTCCTCCAGGCCTTCCTGTCTTCTACCATCTGCATATAAGTTAAATAGGCAGGGAAACAGTATACAGCCTTGCTGGACTCCTTTCCCAATTTTGAACCAATCAGTGGTTCCGTGTCCAGTTCTCACTGTTGCTTCTTGGCCCACATATAGGTTTCTCAAGAGACAAATAAGATGGTCTGGTATGCCCATCTCTTTAAGAACTTGCCACAGTTTGTTATGATCCACACAATCAAAGGCTTTAGCATAGTCAATGAAGCAGAAGTAGATGTTTTTCTGGAACTCTCTAGCTTTCTCCATGATCCAGCGTATGTTGGCAATTTGATCTCTAGTTCCTCTGCCTCTTTGAAATCCTGCCTGTACTTCTGGTAGTTCTCGATCCACATACTGCTGGAGTCTAGCTTGTAGGATTTTAAGCATAGGTTTACTAGCATGAGAAATGAGTGCAATGGTGCGATAGTTTGAACATTCTTTGGCACTGCCTTTCTTTGGAATTGGAATGTAAACTGATCTTTTCCAATCCTGTGGCCACTGTTGAGTTTTCCAAATTTGCTGGCAAATTGAGTGTAGCACTTTTACTGCATCGTCTTTTAAAATTTTGAATAGCTCAGCTGGAATACTGTCACCTCCACTAGCTTTGTTGTTGCTCAGCTTTTCTAAGGCCCACTTCACTTTACATTCTAGGATGTCTGGCTTGAGGTCGGTGACCACCTCATTGTGATTATCAGAGATGTTAAGCTCATTCTTGTATAGTTCTTCTGTGTAATTTTGCCACCTCTTCTTAATCTCTTCTGCCTCTGTTAGGTCCATGCCATTTTGGTCCTTTATCATGCCCATTTTTGCATTAAACGTTCCCTTCATCTCTCCAATTTTCTTGAAAAGTTCTCTGGTCCTCCTTATTCTATTGTTTTCTTCTACTTTGGAAGATCACATGGTGGCTGTGACTAGGGGGGCTTTCGCCCAGGTTCGCCTGGTGCGCCAGTTGCGGCCCTATCTAAGCCGGGATGATTTATGCACGGTCACTCATGCGCTCGTGACCTCTCGTCTAGACTACTGCAATGCTCTCTACATGGGGCTTCCCTTGAGGACCCCCCGGAGGCTCCAACTGGTACAGAATGCAGCCGCGAGAGTTGTGTTGGGAGTCTCCCGATACTCCCATGTCACACCTCTGCTCCGTGAGCTGCATTGGTTGCCAGTTGTCTTCCGGGTGAGATTCAAGGTACTAGTAATGGTGTTTAAAGCCCTACATGGCAGGGGTCCGGAGTACCTTAGGGAACACCTGCTGCCGGCATCAACTTCCCTCCGCCCTGTGCGTTCCCACAGAGAGGGCCTCCTCAGGGTGCCACCGGTCAGAGAATGTCGATTGGTGGCCCCCAGGGGGAGATCTTTCTCTGTGGGCACCCCGGAGCTATGGAACCAATTACCGGTTGAGCTCCGGACAGCGCCCGATCTTCGCTCCTTTCGCCGCGATCTGAAAACATACCTGTTCGAACAAGCCGGCCTGGCCTGAGGGGGGATTGGTGGGGTTTTTACTATCATTTTATTGGGGTTTTTATTATGTATCAACTGTTTTTATGGGCATGTATTTAATTAGCTTTTAATTTTTGTAACTCTGTGTTTTATTCTTGCCCTGTACACCGCCCTGAGTCCTTTGGGAGAAGGGCGGTATAGAAATATTAATAAATTAAATTAAATTAAATTATTTCTTTGCACTGTTCATTTAAGAAGGCATTCTTATCTCTTCTAGCTATTCTCTGGAATTCTGCATTCAATTGGGTGTATCTTTCTTTTTCTCCCTTGCCTTTCGCTTCCCTCCTTTCCTCAGCTATTTGCAAAACTTCCTCAGACAGCCATTTTGCTTTCTTGCATTTCTTTTTCTTTGGGATGGTTTTGGTTGCTACCTGTTCTACAATGTTGTGAACCTCTGTCCATACTTCTTCAGGCACTCTGTCTATCAGATCTAATTCCTTAAATCTATTTGTCACCTCTACTGTATATTCAACAGGGATATGATTTAATTCATACCTGAGTGGCCTAATGCTTTCCCCAACTTTCTTTAGTTTAAGCCTAAACTTTGCAATGAGAAGCTCATGGTCTGAGCCACAGTCAGCTCCTGGTCTTGTTTTTACTGACTGTATAGAGCTTCTCCATCTTTGGCTACAGAGCGTTTAGTCAATCTGATTTCTGTGTTGACCGTCTGGTGATGTCCATGTGTAGAGCCGTGTTTTGGGTTGTTGGAAAAGAGTGTTTGCTATGACCATCGTATTCTCTTGACAAAATTCTATCAGCCTGTGCCCTGCTTCATTTTGTACTCCAAGGCCAAACTTGCCTGTTACTCCAGTTATCTTTTGGCTTCCTACGTTAGCATTCCAATCCCCCATGATGATATCATTTTTTGGTGTTAGTTCTATAAGGTGCTGTAGGGCTTCACAGAACCAGTCAATATCATCCTCTTCAGCACTGGTGGTTGGGGTATAGACTTGGACTACTGTGATATTGAATGGTTTGTCTTGGATTCGAACTGAGATCATTCTGTCATTTTGAGGATTGTAACCCAGTATTGCTTTTCCTACTCTTTTATTGACTGTGAAGGCTACTCCATTACTTCTGAGGGATTATTGCCCGCAGTAGTATACCTGATGGTCATCTGAATTAAATTCACCCATTCCTGTCCATTTTAGTTCGCTGATACCTAAGATGTCGATGTTCAGTCTTGTCATCTCTTGTTTGACCACATCCAACTTTCCTTGATTCATGGATCTTACATTCCAGGTTCCTATGGAGAAAAAATCTTTACAGCATCGGACTTTCCTTTCACCACCAGACACATCTACAGCTGAGCGTCCTTTCGGCTTTGGCCCAGTCACTTTATTCTTTCTGGTGCTACTAGTACTAGCCCTCTGCTCTTCCCTAGTAGCATATTGGACGCCTTCCGACCTGAGGGGCTCATCTTCCAGCGTCATATCATTTTGCCTTTTGGTACTGTCCATGGGGTTTTCATGGCAAAGATACTGGAGTGGGTTGCCATTTCCTTCTCCAGTGGATCACGTTTTGTCAGAACTCTCTGCTATGACCTGTCCATCTTTGGGTGGCCCTGCACGGCATAGCTCATAGCTTCATTGAATTAAGCAAGCCCCTTCACCACGACAAGGCAGTAATCCATGAAGGGGAAGGACTTGATAGGTGGATTAAAATGCCAAATCTAGTCTGAACATCTGGCTGATTGTGTAGCGAATCTTAATATTCAACTTGCCTGCTGCCCAACTCCCAAAGACTCTGGCAGCCCACAACAAACAAACAATTGTAATACAATCAATAAAAAATGATAAGTGTGATGAAGTGGAGTTTCATTCTTCCTTGCTAGAGTTCTGGATGAATAGCTAAGTCAGCTCTTCTGAACAACAGCAGAATGGGGACCCTTCATTCCAATCATATGCACGAAACTTTGCAACGTCAAATATCAGTAATCCAAGGGATTCCAATACTATAAATCAGCTGTGTTTTTCAGAATACAAAGGGAAGCTTTGCGCTGTGGATATTATTTGAGCTTTATGAATCCTATCTTTATTGCTCATTACAAGCATCAGTTTCTTCATTTAGGAATTGCTACATTAAATCTATATGCAGAGACAGTTTCACAATCCCTTTGCCAGAGAAGCACCTGTGAATATTTTGTAAGGGATGATGCCAAATTGTGACTGAGTGGGCCATTATTCCTCAACTTCTGGAACATGAAGAATTGCTTTGGAAAGACCCCTGCTCAATTCCTTGGACAACATCCAGTTACAGCCCTGTGGAAGCAAGGCAAGGAACTGTCTATTCTCTATGTGCTACATATGGAACAGATATCTGTTTTTGAGCATGGAGATTTTATTTTTGTAGGCAAAGTTGTGGAATGAGTCAAGACTAATATAAATGCCTGTCATGAATGCATTCGGTCCCTATGAAAGGCATCTATGCATACCCTAGTGGCAAACAAGCTGGGAGCATTGTGGAAAAGTGAGAAGTCTGGAGCACAACAATTAGGAAAGGAACCATGTTTATTGTAACAATTGTTGGATGCTGCTTTACAAGACAGAGGGACACTGAACAAAGGGAGAGCAATTTTTTTTAGAGAGGGTTGAGGGGGGTCTAGGACAACTCGCCACAGCCAACTTTCCATAGCCAAGTTGCCATGGCCAGCTTACCACAGCCAAGTTGCCACAGGACAATTCTCCAGAGCCAACTCACTGTGGGACAACTTGCTGCGGGACAAAAGTTACATTAATATAAAAAAATGGTGGAATAGAGTCATTAAAGAAAGGATGCAAAAGGAAGGACAAAATGAAATGTGAATGGCAAAAATTAAAATACTTTTTAAATTATTTTTAAAAATTAAATAGAATGATTGAATTGTCCCCTAGTGAATTGTCCTGTGGCAAGTCGGCCATGGTGAATTGGCCACAGTGAGTTGACCATAGCAGGTTGGCAGTGGTGAGTCATCCCAGTTGAAGGCTAAAAGGCAAAAAATCCTAGGGATATGATTTAGGGGTATGACCAATTTTAGGGAAGCTAAATAGGTTCTTGTCCACATACATGGAAATATTTGCTACTGTTAAGCAAAGTGACCCTTTCAGGAGAACAGCTGGGGAAGCCCATTATTAAGGAGATGGGAAATACTATAATTTTCACATTATACCTGTGCCTACTAAACAAATGATCTGTTTTAGCACTTCAACCCTATCATTCTGTTTACACAGCTGTATCTTGGAATCTGGCTTTGAGATATCCCTTTTCTATGAGAGCAGCAATCTACAATCTCTTGTATAGCTGATAGAAATTCTCTCTGAAATGGATCATACTATATCCACATATAGTCAGTGTTTGTGTGTATTTAACATACATCAGAGATTCAGGATGTAACATTCACTTTCCTCGTTTTAAATGCCAGGGATATAAACCTTGATTTTTACTTCTACAAAACTTAAAATCAACATCCAAAGTAAGTTCTGATGTTGCAGATGCATAGGACTTTAAGATATGATATTTACAGAATTTTCTGAAGGTACCTAAGTGTAAAGCAAATATCTCATATTACTTGTGATAAATCCTGCGTTCATTCAAACCATGTTTTGTTTCATACCACATAGTTTTCCTGTTGATTAACTGCTAGTTCTATAGAGAACAAAGACAGGAGGCACTAAGGAACTCCCTATATTTATGGCATTTCAAATTAGCTTATCTGATTCAGAAGAAATACATCCATAATGAATGAATTTGGTTCTGCTTTCAAAATGGATTTGGTGGGATGTATGTGTGGGGGTGTTTTCTTCCTGGTGCAAACTGTTGACTCATCTGCTTTCCCAAATTTCCCATAGAACATTTAATTGATAATTTAAACAAGGGGTCTCCAAACTTGGCAACTTTAGGGTTAGGGTTTCAAAAGTGATAAAAGAAAAAATAGCTCACCCATGGGTATCCATAGGTCAGTAATATTTCCCTCCAGGGAATAATATCTTAAGAAACATTGCCAGGAAGTCACATTTAAAAAATAATCTCAGAACCCATCATCTGAGACATATTCCTTGGAAAGTTCTTCTAGAGTATTAGCAGATGACACCATTCTACTCATCTTCAAAAATTCTTAGCTAAACTTTCTATACGAACTTTCAGTTTCATTTTAACATTTGACCAAATTTTTGCTTAATTTTTTTTTACAAGTGTTGCCCAGGATATTTTCCTCTCAAATTATACAGCAGAGAATAGCATGTTAAAAAACCCCCAAAACAAGTCTTCACAATTTTTTTAATCTAAGTATTAAAAAGAACAGTTAAAATACCAACTTTTTCTTTATCTATATGTGATAGTATTGCAACTCCCAGCACTGATAACTCTTTACCCAAAGCTATTAAGATCCTTTTATTTCTGAAAGCATTCTGATGCTAGCTTTAGAACAGGGGTTTTCAAACTTTTTCAAAGTATAGCATTTCTTTCTTTCTTTCTTTCTTTCTTTCTTTCTTTCTTTCTTTCTTTCTTTCTTTCTTTCTTTCTTTCTTTCTAGAATATCTGATCTACAAAATCTTTTCTGATGTACCTTACAAAAATTGTTATAGAAAACCCTGCTGGGTTCAAGGTTTTTTTAATTTTTATTTTCCTATAACCTCTCATAGAACGTCATTATGTTCTCACAGGATTGCTGATGTCATTCTCTTCTTCTTCTAGCAAGAAATGAACAAACTAGGCCATAGAGGAAAAAAATGTGATAATGTACCAATACTGAACTCTGTTGAGAATTTTCTTCATCCTCTGAAGAGATCCAGTAGTTTTTCTCTGCCTGCAGATAGGGTGAAGAATTTTAAAAAACCCATTTCTACGAAGTTCTAGACCAGGGGTAGGCAACCTTGGCTCTTTTATGACTCATGGACTTCAACTCCCAGAATTGATGACAATAGTTCCATACTGGAGAGAATCTATTGTACTGTGTTAGTATAAATCTGCTAGTTTTTGATGTAGAACAAAATTTTTTGTTATGGAAAACTAGAAGTGTTGAATGGCAGGGTTGGCATAAAAAGGTCACAACACAAAGCTCAGAGTTTATCAATCAGTCAATCATTCTATGGCCAATAACATTTTGATGGATGCAGCCAAAGGTATATTCACTTTAGATTAAACATATGAGCACAAATGCCATCTTCTGACAAGCAAGTCAAACCAAATAATTCCTTTCAGATGTTCTGACAGTGTTCCTACCAAAAATGTTTTGGGTTTGGTCTCTTCACAGTATAGTTTTCCCAAATCCTCAGAAAAGGGTTATTTTCACTGTTAGATACCATAAATTGGTTGTTGCTGCTGCTGTCACATTCTTCATTCTTCCAAGTATGAAATACACATCATTTCCAAATGTAGCAGACATTGCCAAAGGTAAGCTACCATTTCCAAGAATAACAGATTGTAATTTCTTTGGCCAGCCAAATGGGTACAATTAGTAAAGGAGAGCTTGCATTTGGCAACCAATTCAGTAAAATGGTAACTTGCATACACAGGAGTCATTTCACCAGTATATAGTCATTTCAAGGTTATTTATATAAGAATATGCAGAAAGACTGGATGTCTCATGAGAAAATTTTATTTGTGATTTTAGAAGAGAGACTCTTCTGTTTCTCCTCCCTTTAAAGCAGTGCAGAAGATCACACCAGCTATGAATAACAAATCTCATTGGCAAATGAGAACTTTTGACTAACTGTCAAAATTAGCAATCAAAACATCTCTGAAAAGTATGCCTGAATAATAAAGTTATTAGGCCCATAAAACCGTAAATGAGGTTACCCATATAGCTCAAAAGAGTACTATATATTCCGTGAATGAATGAATGAATGAACAAATAGCTTGCCTAACAGAGAAGGTCACAGCTGTTGTGATTGTTAATCAAACTCCAATCAGAAGTGATTCTTTCAAGTAGCCTAGAATGAATTCACCAGTTCTGATTCTGCAACTTGTGTGGTGCTATCAAGAACAAGTGGTTAGTGAAAATCTGGCTGAACAGGGCTACTATATTTTGAAGGAACCCATGGATCTTTTACAAGAAGCCCACAATGATACCTTATTATTTGCTTGACTACTGGAAGCATTAAAAAGGAGACTTCATCAGCTATAAATCATAAATAGGACAATCCTGCTATAGGGAACTCCCTTGAGATAATTGCCTGCTGAACATAAGGAGCTAATAAATAATTCTTTCTCATACTTACCTTGAATTCCAAAGCTTACTAGACAGTGAAACTTAGGGACAGGAATATTAATCATATTAATCAAAGAACAGAGCACTTTTTATGTTGCCAAGATAAAATTATAATCTATCCTGTGAGACACACATACACCATATATGGTATTGCACTCCCAACTGAAGAGAGTGAAATATTATTTGAAGCTACATTGTGCCATAATGACCTCATAAAAAGCAATGAATCATTTTAGAAGGAAATAGCACAAGGTGGTCAAAGAGAAAATGAAATCTGAAAAGAAAGAAAAACTGATACAAAACACAAGTGTTGAAAACAATGAATTTGTTTTCAATTAAATATGGCTTGGATGATTTTTTTTTTGCAATTTTCAACTTCTACCTTTGGATGAATTTAAGCAATGTAAAGCAGAACCATTTTGATTGTAGCACTTTCATTTCAAACCATATATTGTATACTGTATACCAGGGGTGTCAAACTGCTGGCCTGTGGGCTGATTGTATCCTGCAGAGGCCGCGCTCACCCCTGCTCCAGCAATTCAAAAAAAGTTGCGATATGTCGCGACACATCACTTGACGGGGCGAGTTTGACACCTGTGCCGTATACAATGACCTGGTTTTGTTTTATTTTATTTATTTTTTAAGAAAAACGTCAAACACTTATACAATTGCACAAAGTTAACAACTTTTTAAATAGTTGTTGTTGTTGTTGTCACTCTCTTCATGCCTGGATTTACATATTTCAATTATAGTAAAATTTAATCTTTAACACTGATTTTTCTATATTTATACGATTGTTTTCATATGTGGGTTTATATATGTTTTTATATGCTTTATTGGATTATTGGGCACTGCCTAGAGTCACCTTTGATAAGGTGGGTGACCATAGAAATCTGATGACTGGATAATAAATAACAAGCATCTAAATACGATGGACTATGTAGTGGAACTATGATGTAAATTGCTCATAGGTCATATCCACAAGGTTACATCTTACAGTGTAATTTTTTTTAAAAAAAAACAACCTGCTGCACAGAACTGAATATAAAATCCATGTAGAAATTGAACAACTATTAGTACATCATAATCCTTAAGGGGCAACAATTAATTTTTGAATACTTTCTCATACAAGCTGCATGATCTCTTTGATCTTACACTGATTCATTTTGCTAGATTTACATAGTTGGAATGATGTTGCAGATCATCAGAGCCTTGGGGGGCTTTCTGTTCCATCCCTTGTCACAATTATCCTCCTTACATTCAGGATTATTTTTTGATGTGAACAGGTTTTTACAAAATGCTGAAGGTAACCTGAAGACAATTAAAGACAGGTATCTCCTGATTTACAACCATTCATTTGGCGATTGTTTGAAGTTACCATGGCATTGGAAAAAGTGTCTTATAATCAGTGTTTTTTTTGTAAGAAAAAAGGTGCCGGAACTCACATCTTGTTAATCTTTTATTTCAAAAATTATATATTCAGTTCTTAACATAAATTTAATTTATTGTATTTAAGGCAAATGTTCATAGTAAATTTTACACTAAAAATTAAAAAAAGAGCAGTGCCATTACAACTAGCGCGGACGAAGTACTTATGCATCAGACTCGACATGCACCATTTTAATGATTTTGCCACTGACCTATTACAATTGACAGGGCAATTCAAGTCCACGAGGACCAAAGATCAATTTTTCAAATTTTCCGGTGCGTTCTATGACAAAAAAGGCACTGCTTATAATCAATCCTCACACATATGACTGCTGTAGCATCCCCTTGCTCATGTGATCAAACCAGCATGTGATCATCATTTTTTTTTTAATTTTCCCAGCTGGCTTCCAACAAGCAAAGTCAAAGAGGAAGCTGGATTTTCTTAACATGTATGTGATTCACCTAACAACCATGGCACAAAAAGTCAAAAAACCAGTTACGAATCACTTAAAACCACCTTGTTTAGCAAGGGAAATTCTGATCTCTGTTATGGTCAAAGAGAATAGTTCAGTAGCAACAGGTGAGCATTCCAAAGCAAATATTCAGAAACATAAAAGTTTGTCCCTAGGTTATTATTAGGGCAAGAACTCTGAAACATGGATGTGTTCCTTCACAAATCATTTTTAAGTGCAACTTATAGTAGAATGTGAAATAAGTATATTTGGCGGCTGGTTTTTAGTAAACTGGCAGGTTAATATAGGTAGATCTTGGAATTTAAAGGACAGATTTCACACTTTGGAACTGTATTTATTTATTTATTAAAAATGGACAGGAACACACCTTCTACCAATATTCCCTGTTCAAATAATGTTTTGCTTTTTGATATTCGACCTTCTTTTAGATTTTCTGCTTTTCGTTTGATTCTACCTGTAAAAGTGTCTCTCTGTATCTTTTATATCAATTCTACAAAAAGCTTAAGGGAGTCAAATTGTGACTGTGATACATCTTCACAGTCAGTGTATTAGATTTCAAAGGAAATGAAGAAAATAATCCAGAAATGGCCATGTCCTGTTGTGACATTCCTACTGAAAAAAAAAAATCAAACACAAACGGTCATAAGATTTGTTCAGTAAAAGGGGGGGGGGGACAGCAACAACAAAATTCTGTAACATTAAGAAATAGGCACTTAAATAGTTAAACTACCTTTATTTATCTTAAAGAAAAACTCAGTGGATAGTAAGGATTTAGAATTTCTGATTTGGAGTTGAATGTTTGTGTTTAGTTACTATTAGTGTAAAGGCATTTATCACCATGCTCCCTTTCTTTCCCAGTGGATGGTTGGGCCACATTCTACATGCTCAAATGAGTGTTTACAGATGGGTGGACTTCAATTCCCAGAGGTGCCTACATAGCCTGGAGATGGCTGAGAATTCTGGGAATTGAAGCCCAGCCATTTGGAATTTGCTGAGATATGGAAACATGTTCTAGTTCAATTCAGGCTTCCCTAACCTTCCTGAACAACTTGGACTACAAGTCTCAGAATTCCCAGCTGCTTCAGCCACATTGACTGTCAATTCCAGCGCAAGACATTGAGAGGGCTGTAGGTTGGCTGTTCTGTACACACTGGCAGTGACTCTCCAATCAATTATAAAGGGTTATAGCCTTCAAATCTTGTTTGTAGTCTTCCTAGAGACATCTCTCTGGTTTCTATAGAAACAAGATGCAGTATCTTGATCATAGCAAGCAGAGCTGCTGTGGTTTTCTTTTTTTAAATGAACCAGAGGTAATCTTGAGTGGGCTGAGGTTGAGAGGTCATGTGTAACAGCATCATTTGGTGCAAGGAAGGCTGCTTCCCAATGATTTTCTTTTTTAAAACAGCAATATTCCTTTTTTGAAAAAAATAATAAAAGGATTAGATCTTATTTTAGCCATGGGGCTACCATCTCACCACCACCATCATCATCTTCACTTGTGGCAGTAAAATCAGAACCCAGTATGGCATTTCAATGCCCACTTGATTCAGCCCTTGCAAAGAGCAGATACAATGGCATTTTTGAATTTATACTGAGGTGAAAATACTTTAAAGAAATTATTTCTGCCTGTTGAATAGATATTTAATCAATGCTAACTGATTGTTAAAGAGGCTGTGCAATCAGTAGGTCTTTGTTGTTATTGTTCAAAGCCATTTCTGCAGTATTTTATTGATATACCCATAATATTAACCATCCATAACATGTCATGAAGTTGCCACCTATTTCTGAAGAAATCATTTTTAACCTTCTACAGCCTCTGATTACATTGAATAACAAAAATGCTTGAAACCCTGTGAAAACACATACAGAAATTTTGATTATATCTCTAAGAGGATAGTTAAGAACTTGTCTTTAAAAATCGCTTCAGTTATTCATTTGTATTAAATATCATCTTAAAAACAAATGAAAAGTTTGCACAAACAATATATTGCCTAACTTAGCATTTAAATTGGGAATGATAACGTGTGGCATATCACCCATATTATAAAGCTGGTACATGTACAAATTTGTTTCACACACTATTTTGGGGGTGGGCTTCCAAGGTATACTATATTTTGTTGTAGAGTGATTGATTACTTCTAAACATTCCAATCTCTTTATGTAAAAATCAATTCGTTTTCAGATGCTTCACTGAATACAACATGAAGAAGTTTTCACAATGGATTAAATAGATACTAAAAGTTTGGTGATTGCACACTGTCATGAGTTGTTGGCTCAACATGCTTGTTTACTTTAAAGAATCTATGGCAGGGATCTTCAAACTTGGCTCTTTTATGACTTGTGGACTTCAACTCCCAGAATTCCTCAGCCAGGCACATTGGCTGAGGAATTCTGAGAGTTGAAATCCGCAAGTCATAAAAGGGCCAAGTTTGAAGATCCCTGATCTATGGCAAGGATTGTTGTGTCCAATAAATAATAGTGACACACTGAAATCTGATGTGACTCACACTGAGGTGCTAGTTTTATTGCTGAAGTTGAGAACCATTCTCCTTGCAGGAAAATCAAGATAGCTGAAACTTATAATTCAGCAACTAGAATATGACAACTTCCCCATTCCTGCATCGTTAGGCCAACTGAAAGTCTCACAAGTTACCTAATCTTCAATTCTATTGAACTGAAAATTATGATATCAGTTGCGATATCAGTTGCACACAAGCAACCAAATGTTTTTTTCCAGCAAGCTATCTTGGCAATACTCAGATAATAGTTTCCCTTGGTTCAAAATCTTCAGCACATTATAAGAATTTACAGGTAATCCTTGATTTATGATCATGATTAGGACCAAAATTGCCATTGCTAAGCAGGATGATTGATTAGTGTGTCTTGACTGATTTTAATGATCTTTTTGCCACGGTTGTCCTAGTCCTATTAGATCTCTCAGCGGCTTTCGATACCATCGACCATGGTATCCTACTGCGGCATCTCAGGGGGTTGGGAGTGGGAGGCACTGTTTTGCGGTGGTTCTCCTCCTATCTCCTGGGCCGCTCGCAGTCGGTGTTGACGGGAGGGCAGAGGTCCGCCCCGAGGCCTCTCGTTTCTGGAGTTCCTCAGGGGTCAGTTCTCTCGCCCCTCCTGTTCAACATCTATATGAAGCCGCTGGGTGAGATCATTCATGGTTTCGGGGTGGGGTATCATCAGTACGCTGATGATACCCAACTTTTTTTCTCCACCCCGAACCAACCCAGCGATGCCCTCGCCGTGATGTCCTGTTGCCTGGAAGCAGTCCGGGTCTGGATGGGGAGAAACAGGCTTCGTCTCAATCCTGCCAAGACTGAGTGGCTGTGCATACTGGCATCTCAGGTCAACCAGACTATTCCATCTCTAATGATGGGGGGTGAGGTGTTACCCCCCGTTGATAGGGCTCACAACTTGGGCGTCCTCCTGGATTCATGGCTCAATTTTGAAGATCATATAGGAGCCGTGACCAGGGGGGCTTTTGCCCAGGTTTTCCTGGTGCGCCAGTTGCGATCCTACCTGGACCGAGATGCCCTACGCACAGTCACTCATGCGCTCGTGACCTCCCGTTTAGACTACTGCAATGCTCTCTACATGAGGACCACCCGGAGGCTTCAGCTGGTGCAGAATGCGGCCGCGCAAGTCATGATGGGGGTCTCCCAATACTCCCATGTAACACCTCTACTCCGCGAGCTGCATTGGCTTCCGGTTGCCCTTTGGGTGAGATTCAAGGTGCTGGTGATGAGCTATAAAGCCCTAAATAGTGAGGGTCCGGGATATCTGAGGGAACACCTGCTGCCAGCATCAAGCTCCCTTTGTCCAGTGTGCTCCCACAGGGAGGGTCTTCTCAGGGTGCTGCCGGTTAAAGATTGCCAGCGGGTAACACCCAGGGGTAGGGCCTTCTCAGTGGGCGCGCCTGCCCTTTGGAACCAGCTGCCTGTGGAGCTTAGGACTGCCCCCGACCTCCGTTCATTCCGCCGGGACCTGAAGATCTGGCTCTTAGAGCTCTCTGGCCCAGGCTGAGAATTTTTAATTTTAATTTTAACTGGGGTTTTTATTTTCTCTCAGGGTTTCATTTAATCTTTTTAAATTGTTTTAACTTTTGTATTGATTTTCTTTTAAATATCCTGTAAACCGCCCTGAGTCCTTCGGGAAAGGGCGGTATATAAATCTAAATAATAAATAAAATAAAATAAATAAACAAATCACCATGGTTGTTAAGTGAATCATGCAGTTAAGCAAATCCAGTTTCTCTCATTGAGTTGCTTGTCAGAAACTAGATGGGAAGGTCACAACTGGCAATCACAGGACCCTGGGATGTTGCAACCATCGTAAATGCATGCCAGTTGCCAAGTATCTGACTTTTGATCACGTGATGAAGGGGATGCTG
Source organism: Vipera ursinii (assembly GCF_947247035.1). Lineage (NCBI taxonomy): Eukaryota > Metazoa > Chordata > Lepidosauria > Squamata > Viperidae > Vipera > Vipera ursinii. The sequence goes on along the minus strand of NC_139517.1, from coordinate 116,986,615 downwards.
CAATCATCATAAGAGTGAGGACTGTCATAAGTATCTTTTTTCATTCCTGTTATAACTTTGAATGGTTACTCAATGAACAGTTGTAAGTTAAAAACTACAGTATCTGTATAGCAAAGGGAGCTCTTCCAGTCTCTGTTTCTGAGCACTCTATGTATCCAACATAGCATTCCTAAAAGCCTGCGAGTAACACACAACACAACAAAATTAACAACTGGGTTGTTTTGAATTATGCACACACACATATGCTCATAATGAAGTCATCAAATGCTTTCCCTGTCTTAACTTGGTTTTTCCACTTATTCTGGCACAGAAATACTGACCTACAACAGGTGTTTATTTGCAATCTTACCCTTATAAATTTCACTAAATTAAATAGGATTAACTCCTATTGCTGCAATTTATAAGCACAATTTTAAAAGAAACAGTACAGTGGAGCTTATTTACTTAATCTACCACTAACACATAATTGAGGCTACAATAGATAATATTCAGAGAAATTTACCAAAAGGTCTCCTTGCATCAATTAAAATCTTCCAGATCAGACTGAGCTATGAGGCCAAAACTCTGAATTTTGCTTCCCTTTAGAAAGCATAGAAATTGAACTTTTTATTATTATATGCTTTCCACCTAATGAGGAGGAAGGACTCACTGGAGAAGAGTCTAATGCTGGGAAAGATTGAGGGCAATAGAAGAAGGGGACGACAGAGAATGAGGTGGCTGGATGGAGTTACTGAAGCAGTAGGCGTGAGCTTAAATGGACTCCAGAAGATGGTAGAGGACAGGAAAGCCTGGAGGAACTTTGTCCATAGGGTCGCGATGGGTCGGACACGACTTCGCAACTAACAACAACAATGCTTTCCAAAAATCTGGATGGGAAAAAATACCAAGTCATTAGCTTCCTCATCTCTTCGGGTCTTCTTCAAAGTACTTAAATTAAAGCACTTCAAAGTACTTAAATTAAAGCACTTCTTCAAAGTACTTAATTAAAGCACTTGTGTAGATTGTACATGGTTAGTTTGATCTGGTATCATTTCGAAATCTTTGGGCAAGCACAACAAAGGCCCTGCTTCTGATCTGCCATAATTCTTTCTTCCTCCTAATCCAGGGGTGTCAAACTGCCGGCCGGCAGGCCCAACACATCACACAGAAGCTGCGGCCACTCCATTGCCGTCAATGGCAAAACAGTCCCAATATGTCGTGTGACGTCACGTGACATCACAAGTTTGACATGTCTGTCCTAACCTGTCTCTGTGTATTGAGAATTCTTGCATTCTCCTTTGCAGTGTGACTTTTAAAGGCATGAAATGGGTTTTTGAGCCAGGGTGATCCAGAGTTAGCTGACAGATGCATGATCACCAGATATCCTAGAGAAGGACTGACTCCTTATTAAGGAACATATGTTTCTTCATTTATTCTGCCAGATGTATTTTAAGCAGCACCTGGGAAGAATGTAATCATTTGATGTCACTCCAAAGCATGGCTGGGCCTAGTGTTTTCTGAATTTGAAAGTTTAATTTATCAGGGTTATGCATAATAATTGCCTGGGAAAGATCAGCAATTATTTCCTTCAAGTTATGTCTTGATATTTAGTTACCATTGCTTTGATACTATACAAAACAGATGTCTGTTGTGGCTTCATTATGAATAACTAAGGAGGAAGAATTAAAAATAAAAAAAAGGAGAAATCCACATAAATTAATTGTTAAAAGCCATTATTGGGTTGGCTGAATGAAGTTCTCTTATTGGCTCTCTGTGTTCATTTCTATTTTCCCAAACCTGAACTAAGCCTGAATTTCTAACAGTGAAGAAAAAAGATAAGAGAACTGATGAAATGAAGGAAGGAAGGAAGGAAGGAAGGAAGGAAGGAAGGAAGGAAGGAAGGAAGGAAGGAAATCAACCCAATGCCTTTCCACTTAGCTTTTGTTCATGCATTTTAACATCATTCTCCAATGCTGCATCTTATTTTAACTGTTAGTCACCTTGAGTGTCCTAGAATGGAAAGGAAAAATGTAAAATGGAAAGAAATATAAATAACTGATATACATTCTTTTATTACCTTCTCAGAGAGCTTATAATTTCATTGTAGGACAGTACATGGTTATTCATTTGCATTTCATTACACAACTAGCTAACATGTTCAGGGCTAGCACTGATGATGTTACCTACGTGGAAATGAAATGAAATGACAACCAGACTCAGAAAGCAGCAAGACCCCACACTTCAACTCTAAGAACTTGGTGGAGCAGTGGGCTAATGCCTCCTTAAGTAACACCAGCTGCCTGCAATTAGTGCAGGTTCGCATCCCACCAGGCTCAAGGTTGACTCAGCCTTCCATCCTTCTGAGGTAGGTAAAATGAGGACCCAGATTGTTGGGGGCAATTAAGATGACTTTGTAATAATGCCGCTTGGGGGTGTGTGTGAAAGCCCTAATAAGCAGGCATATACATAGAATGAAGGCTACTGCTAAGTTTGTAAGCCGCCCTGAGTCTTCGGAGAAGGGCGGGATATAAATGGATTTTTTTAAAAAAAAGTACGAATATTCAATGTTTTAGAGAACAGTAAAGTTACAATGTGGAACTAGCCAGCAATCTGTTAGGACACTGCTGAATTAATACTTACAACACCTAATCAATAGTTTGTGGGTTACAAGGATGACAGGACAGATAGACAACCTGTCCTGTCTCAGACCAAGCGTCCACAAATATAGAGGTGGTTGCAAACTTTACTGGGAAGTTGGTGAAGTACATAACCAAGCAGCAAATGAAATGTGAGTGCAAATGCACCCATTAGAGAAACCACATTAGAGAAACCAACTCTCCAAAAGTCCAGAATTCCAAATCCAAAGCAGCAGGTATAAGAGTGTTCAAGCAAAGTCCAAATGTCATAGAAGAGTCACCAGATGGATCAGGTCTAGAATCATAATAAGGACTTTCAAGTCAAGATGTCAAAGCACATGGAGTCTGGTTAAATGAACAATTGTTACCAACAGAGAAGCTTGAGTATGCTGCACTTCTTAAATAGAAGCAACCCCAGTGTTGCTCATTCAGAAGTGTGTGTTTCCTGTCCTATGAGGAAACTTGCAGTATGCCTTTGCTCTGCTCTCCTTTCAGCACAGTGAGCCCTTATACAGGAAGGGGTGACAGCTCATACTCATCTTGCAAGACTGATGGCAACTGTGTGTCCTGATTACTGGACAGAATAGTCTCCTCTGTCTGAAGTTCCTCAGGCAGTATTTCATCCAGCAATTGGAAGTGGCTTGTTGGTTTCCTCATCAGAGTCTAAACTGGCCAGGACATAGCTTATAAGGTCCAATGGATTCTATTTGGAATTTTACACCACTTGTCCTTGAACTCCTTTCAGAAACTACCAGAATTCTATATATTAAAATACAGCTTTTCCAACTCTTATGCCTTCTAGAATTTTTGGAATGGTAACTTCCAAAATTCTCAACTAGCATGGCCAATGGGATTCTCAGAGTTGTTATCCTAGTACATCTGAAACATATCTCGGAATTGATGGGAGCTCAGGCAGTTTATAAAAATCAACCAATCAAATGATCTATTATTCAATAGATTAGAGTCTAGTATACTATCTTCATGGCAATATAGAAAATAATTATCTTAACAGAAACAACTACCAGCAACAACCATAATGAGGGCCAGCCAAATAATTTTGTAACTAGAAGCAAAGCCACAAATTATATCCCTACAAAATATACAAAGGACAAGTGAATTATTTTGGCACCTGAAAAAGAAATGCCTCTTCTCTGCAATAAAAATGTAGTAATATTGCAAATAACCCTGCTCCATTGATAGAGGTTGGCAACTTTCCATGGGTGATGTTGATGAGCTTGACACTTAGGAAATGGATTGGGCAATCAGCTGTTGTCCACTATAGAAGGCAGATGAGGAGGAGGAGAAGGAGGACCATCATCACCATCTACAAATAGGCCATTTTATGGATGAAGTGGAAGGAGTTATGGTTAATTTCAAACTTGCCAGTTCTACAGCTGGCATAAATAATTTTCCCCATTGCAATCAAGTGGTGGGTATATCAAATGAAATTTAAATGTGAAATTTCCAGGCTGAAAAGGCCATTCTTGCACCTTCTGCCTAGAAAAATTAGGGACATGATAGTCAATTTGTAGCTCCTAAATAACCAATGTTTTGTTGCCTTTTTAATCTCCAAATCAGCTTTCAGAGATAAAAAAGCCACCCAGTGTCTGGTAATGGTTGATCTGGCCTCATTTAACTCAGGTACTAGAGGGAAATGACACGGAAGCATCATCATTCACAGAGGAAACCCTTGCTTGTTCTCAGAAATCAGGCCTAATTAAACAAGAAAATCTACATGGCAAATAAAGCACATCTGTGTTTTTTAGGGACAAAGTTCATTTGTAAAAGAACAAATGATTTTTCAGAGAGCATAAATTCAGTTCAGAATTATTATATTAATGTGTTCTTATTGCATAATTAATAGATGGGATAACCCCAGATATATCATTACATAGTGACCAAAGAGTTTCAATTTAATTTATTGAACTGGCACTTTATGAGCCAAAAGATCAGCACTGTAATAATTGGGGGCCGAGAGCAGATTCCTTTGGCTTTGTTTGGTGGCCTGCTCTCTCATTCTCCACCTGACACTTCATGGGGTCAATTAATTTACTGTTTAGTTAGGATGCTCTGTGGAAAGTCTTCCTAAGATTTCTTGCTGTAGTCTTCTACATCTGCATCCTTTCCCTAGTAATGGAGTGGCTTATAACATGCTTGATAAACATCATTTCTAAAAGGTACGTTAGCTTACCAGATGTCTGGCAAGGAGGAAGCAAAGGTTGATTTGCAAAGGCTTGTGTCATTACAAGTCTTTCTTTCTTTCTTTCTTTCTTTCTTTCTTTCTTTCTTTCTTTCTTTCTTTCTTTCTTTCTTTCTTTCTTTCTTTCTTTCTTTCCTTCCTTCTTCTTTCCTATCTTCTGTCTATGTCTCCTCTCCTATTTATGTCTGACTGTCTCTCCTTCATTCCTCCCTCCGTCCCTCTCTTCCTTTCCAGTCTCTGTCTTTGTCTTTCTTTCTCTCTCTGTCTCTTCTTGTCTTTATGTCTCTCTTTTTCCTTCCTTCCTTCCTTCCTTCCTTCCTTCCTTCCTTCCTTCCTTCCTTCCTTCCTTCCTTCCTTCCTTCCTTCGGCTTTGTTTGGTGGCCTGCTCTCTCATTCTCCACCTGACACTTCATGGGGTCAATTAATTTACTGTTTAGTTAGGATGCTCTGTGGAAAGTCTTCCTAAGATTTCTTGCTGTAGTCTTCTACATCTGCATCCTTTCCCTAGTAATGGAGTGAACTAGATAAAACAAGTTCTGATGTCACTCTTTTTCCTTCCTTTTTCCTTTGCTGCTATTTTAGGAACAATATCTTTTGTTTGCCCAATAACATCTGGGTTTCTTCCTAAGATACACTGGGTGGGATGTACTAGCTAGTAAGGCTTACTTTATAAAAAGAATACCGGGCTGGGAGGAAATACAGAAAAGGTCAGCTTAGGTGTTGTTTTTAAATCTACTCTGATCCCTTTTATGGAGAAAAAGGGTGAAATTCTTTTTGACAGGCTGCACTGTAAAAGGGTGAGGTGATAGAGCAGGTTCTTATGACGCAAAAGCCCTAGGCTGAAAGCTGCAGATTTTCCAAATTACTGGGGCTTATAACATGCTTGATAAACATCATTTCTAAAAGGTACGTTAGCTTACCAGATGTCTGGCAAGGAGGAAGCAAAGGTTGATTTGCAAAGGCTTGTGTCATTACAAGTCTTTCTTTCTTTCTTTCTTTCTTTCTTTCTTTCTTTCTTTCTTTCTTTCTTTCTTTCTTTCTTTCTTTCTTTCTTTCTTTCTTTCTTTCTTTCTTTCTTTCCTTCCTTCCTCTTTCCTATCTTCTGTCTGTGTCTCCTCTCCTATTTATGTCTGACTGTCTCTCCTTCATTCCTCCCTCTGTCCCTTTCTTCCTTTCCAGTCTCTGTCTTTGTCTTTCTTTCTCTCTCTGTCTCTTCTTGTCTTTATGTCTCTCTTTGACCTTCCTTCCTTCCTTCCTTCCTTCCTTCCTTCCTTCCTTCCTTCCTTCCTTCCTTCCTTCCTTCCTTCCTTCCCTCCTCCCTCCCTCCCTCCCTCCCTTCACACAAGAAAAAGTAAAAATGAACAGGACTGGAAAGATTCCAGTCTGAAATCTGAATAGACACCGTTACACCAACAGCTGCACTGTTATGTTTAGATACACAGTCATCTTCTAAAGATCTTCTAGTCATTTTAAAGAGACCTGAAAGAGCACACAGTAAATAAACCTTGAAGTCCATGAAGCTAATTTTCTGACTCAACATTTTCCTCCCCAGGGTTCCTGCTATTCTGAAATACATCTCACTAATGGGCATTCATGATCATGACATCTAGAGCAGATATGTCAAACACAAGGCCCGGGGGCCGGATCCGGCCCGTGAAGTGGTTTCATGCGGCCCGCGAAGCCATCCTGGAAACAGTGAGGAAACGGCCCCCACTGCCTTGGCCCTGGCCCAGAGACCCTTCTTCTGCCAGACACCCTCACATCTGTCCCACTCCTGCCCAGGCCCCCACAGGTACCCTTGATGCGAACGATGTAGAGCTGGCCATGCCCACCCAGTAGGCCATACGCACTTTAGCCACGCCCACCCAGTAGGCCATGCCCACCCAGGCCACACCCACTCGGCCCCCTGAGGGCAACCACAATGCTGATGTGGCCCTCAATGAAATTGAGTTTGACACCCCTGATCTAGAGGAACCCAAGGTATGGAAGGCTGGCTCCACCTGAACAAGTCAGCCATGTGGAAAGAAATTAGAAATATTGTGACACATACCTCTTTCCTAAAATATTTTGTCTGCAATTGCCTTTAGAGCAATGGTTAATTTAGAACTATATTATCAGACAGTGAATACTCAAGCTACTTCAATATATATATTTATTAACATTGACACTTGTTGATAGTGATAATCCCAAATGAATTTGATGGTAATGGAATTATCTTTAAAGTACTCTCATGTTCTATAAATGTTGCTATCATTAACATTGGTCAGAATGTAACTAATGTATGCCCAGAAAATAGAGTTAAGCAATACAATAAATAGGACAGGCATAGTCAAGGCTTCATCTTAAAATGAAAATATCTATTACCTCTTGAACTCTCCTTGTTTCATTTATTTAAATAAGTATTTTTTTTCCTAGTCTTTGCAGTAATCAGAAAAGGCCATCAGGATGATCAAATAAGGAAATATTAAGTTATAAAAAAACCCTACAGTGCTCATCTAGAGCTGTTCCAGATAGAATCATCAGGAATTGATACAGCCTTTTTCGTAGTGCTGCTTAAAATCTGCTTTTGACTTGCTACTGTCAAAGACCTTCAACTCGTTAGACATTTGGAAGACACACTTCATTAGCTGACATACACATCACTGTCTGGTGCAATTTTCTTTGGTGACCTAACAACTGTGTTATGTGTTATGTATCTTTGGCCAAAAATTATGTAATTCTAGCATTGATTCCTTGCAAATAAGTTTCATGTAAGTTTCTGCATTAACTCCCCTTTCTTTAAAGTAAATGAAGCGGCAAAAAGGCAACATGGAAATATGCGAACAGATCACATGCTACCGAATGTACAGGTAGTCCTTGACCTATGACCACAATATTGCTAATCCATATTAAATGAGTTGTGCCTGATTTTATGACTTTGTTTGCCATGACTGTTAAGTGAATCACACAGTTGTTAAGTGAACCCAGCTTTCCCCAGTGATTTTGCTTATCAGAAGTCAGTTGGAAAGGTTGCAAATGAGGATCACATACCCTGGAACCCTGCAAGCATTGTAAATACATTCCAGTTGCCAAGCACCCAAATTTTGATCATGTGACCATGGGGATGCTATAAACAGTTGTAAGTCATTTTTTTCAGTGCTTTTGTAACCTCAGACAGTTGCTAAATGAATGGTTGTAAGCCAAAGAATACTTTTACAAGGCTAAAAGGTAAAGGTTCCCCCCGCACATGCGTGCTAGTCGTTTCTAACTCTAGGGGCCGGTGCTCATCTCCCTTTCAAAGCCAAAGAGCCAGCACTTGTCTGAGGATGTCTCCGTGGTCATGTGGCCGGCATGACTACATGCCAAAGGCGCACGGAACGCTGTTACCTTCCCACCATAGTGGTCCCTATTTTTCTACTTGCATTTTTACATGCTTTCGAACTGCTAGGTGGGCGGAAGCTGGGACGAGTAACAGGCGCTCACTCTGTTACGCAGCACTCGGGATTCGACCCGCCAAACTGCTGATCTTCTGATCGACAAGCTCAGTGTCCTAACCCACTGAGCCACCACGTCCCTTTTTCCAAGGCTACAAAAGCAAAATACATTTATTCTGAAAAGAAAAAAACTGAAAGGTAAGTTGAGATGGTAAGAACTCTTGCTTGGAAATAAGCCCCACTGTATTTATGGGGTGAATTGGACTGTATAGAAACAGGCTGGCAGTTTAATAATTCAAATAAAGAGTAGGAAGAATGAAAACAATACAAGAGAAAAGGGGATTGCAATGAAAATGAACAGTAAAGGAAAGTTATGGACTAATTGGAATAGAAATGACTTAGCTTTCTGGATGGAGCATAAACAGGATTATGTAAATGGGGTGGTTCCGAAAATTTGTTATTGGAGTGTGTGTAAAAGAGAGATTGTTCTCAGAATATCGCTTCTCCCCTCCTAATTGCAAAGAAAGGCTCAAATCATTTCTAAATAACACACATGGAAAAGTCTACAATTCAGTGCCCCAGCAAAATAAAATGTTTGGTCTTTATCACCTTCCATTAGAAGGATAAGGTAAAACGGAAAGGCTTCTACTTGAAAATCTTGAGATCCACTGATATTCAGAGAGATAATCATGGCAAACTAGTCTGACATTTAAACAATAGTTTAGATTGATTCAGTCTACGCAGAGAGGCAGAAGGAGGAGAGTGCAAAAGTTGGCTTGAAACTTAACATTAAAAAAACCAAGACCATGGCATCCGGCCCTCTCAATTCCTGGCAAATAGATGGGGAAGAAATGGAGGTAGTGACAGATTTTATTTTCCTGGGCTCCAAGATCACTGCAGATGGGGACTGTAGCCAAAAAATTAAAAGACGCTTGCTCCTGGGGAGGAAAGCCATGGCAAATCTAGACAGCACACTAAAAAGGAGAGACATCACCCTGTTAACAAAGGTGCGTATAGTCAAGGCTATGGTCTTCCCAGTTGCAATGTATGGCTGTGAAAGCTGGACCATAAGAAAGGCTGAGCACCAAAGAATTGAGGCCTTTGCTGGAGAAGACTCCTGCGAGTCCCTTGGACTGCAAGGCGATCAAACCGGTCAGTCCTAGAGGAGATCAACCCTGAGTGCTCTTTAGAAGGCCAGATCCTGAAGCTAAAACTCAAATACTTTGGCCACCTAATGAGAAGGAAGGACTCACTGGAGAAGAGCCTAATACTGGGAAAGATTGAGGGCATAGAAGAAGGGGACGACAGAGAACGAGGTGGCTGGATGGAGTCACTGAAGCAGTAGGCATGAGCCTAAATGGACTCCAGAAGATGGTAGAGGACAGGAAGGCCTGGAGGAACGTTGTCCATAGGGTTGCAATGGGTCGGACATGACTTCACAGCTAACAACAACAACAACAACCAACTTTTCCCAGTTGCAATATATGGCTGTGAAATTTGGACCATAAGAAAGGCTGCGCGCCGAAGAATTCAGGCCTTTGAACTCTGGTGCTGGAGAAGACTCCTGCGAGTCCCTTGGACTGCAAGACATTCAAACTGGTCAGTCGTAGAGGAGATCAACTCTGACTGCTCTTTAGAAGACCAGATCCTGAAGTTGAAACTCAAATACTTTGGCCACCTAGTGAGAAGGATGGACTCACTGGAGAAGAGCCTTATGCTGGGAAAGATTGAGGGCAAGAGAAGAAGGGGACGACAGAGAATGAGAAGGCTGGATGGAGTCACTGAAGCAGTAGGCATGAGCTTAAATGGACTCCAGAAGATGGTAGAGGACAGGAAAGCCTGGAGAAGTGTTGTCCATGGGGTTGCGATAGGTTGGATACGACTTCACAACTAACAACATCAACAACCAACTTGGAATCTCTGTAACGTGCCCAAATACAGTTTTACTTCCCATCATGATTACATTTCCACTTGCTCTGGCTATGTCCCTAGTATGTAAAAGCAGAAGGCCTCTATGCATGATGGCAGCACCCAATGATCCAGGTTAGAAAGCACTGATATTTATTTTTATTTAAATAAATAAGTTTATTTAAATGTTTTAAAACTACACATCTCACAGAGGGAGTCTGGGCAGTGTATAGATAAAATATCAACACATAAAAAGAATGTATAAAATTTAAAAAGACCAGGATGAATTAAAAACCAGTGTGAAAGTGATTCAGGATACTAGTCAGCCCCATGGCTATGTGTAATTATGTGAAGCCCAAGCAAGTCTAGAGAACCATGTTTTTAAACTGTGTCATGGTGGTGAGTGGTTAGAATGCAGTATTGCAGGCTACCTCTGCCCACTGCCAGGAGTTTGATCTTGACCACCTTAGGTTGATTTAGCCCTCCATTCTTTTGAGGTCAGTGAAATAAAGATTCAGATTGTTGGGGGTAATATACTGATATTTGTAAACTGTTCAGAGAGTGCTATAAAGCAGAGGTCCCCAACCATATGGGCACCAGGGACCGGTTCTGTGGAGAGAGGTTTTTTTCACGGACTGGAGGGGGCATGGATTTACATGCTGTTTGCATCCTGCAGATGGGGCTTTGCTTGTTTGCATGGACCAGTTTCTGGCATGCCATGGACCAGTGCCAGTCTGTGGACTGAGAGTTGGGGACCCTGCTGTAAAGCACTATGACAAATTAATAAATAAATAATGGACAGAGAAAAGAAAGGTAGATTCCAGCTGTTTATTAAAGAAAATTTAACCATCGGAGTAGTTGAGAGTGGAAAGAATTATATGGAGAAGCGGTGGGATATCATTAATTGGATCTAGAAAAGTTCAGAGAAGACCAATAAAGATGATTATTGGGCTGGAGGCTGAAACATATGTCTATTCTAATGAAGAGAAAGACATCATAGTAGTCTTTCAATATTCCAGAAAGAAGAAGGGGTCAAGCTATTCTCCACAGCATCTGAAGGCAGAACAAGAAGCAATGGATGGAAACTAATCAAGGTGGGAATCAACCTAGAACTAAGGAGAAACTTCCTGACAGCTTGAACAATTAAACAATGGAACGAATTACCTCCAGAAATTGTGGGTGCTCCATCATTGGAATTTTTAAAGAAGAGATTCCTGTTATTCTGTTCTGGTCTGTTTGCAGGGAGAAAGCCTGAGTTTGGGCTCCAGGAACTATAATTTAAATCAGGGGTGTCAAACTGCTGGCCCACGGGCCAGATACATTATAGCAAAACCATTGCCAGCAATGGCAAAAAAGTTGTGATACGTCACGATATGACACATGACATTGTGAGTTTGACACCCGTGATTTAAATGGTTCTAGGGGACACAGTGGCTCAGTGGGTTAGGATGCTGAGCTTGTCGATCAGAAGTCGGCAGTTTGGCAGGTTGAATCCCGAGTGCCGCGTAACAGAGTGAGTGCCTGTTACTCGTCCCAGCTTCTGCCAACCTAGCAGTTTGAAAGCACGTAAAAATGCAAGTAGAAAAATAGGGACCACTATGGTGGGAAGGTAACAGCGTTCCGTGTGCCTTTGGCGTCTAGTCATGCCAGCCACATGACCACGGAGATGTCCTTGGACAAGCGCTGGCTCTTCGGTTTTGAAACGGAGATGAGCACTGGCCCCTAGAGTTGGAAATGACTAGCACGCATGTGTGGGGGAACCTTTACCTTTTACCTTAGGAATTATGATATAAATTGCTTTTTCCAAATATGTGATTCTGTGTTTCTATCTATGTCCATCTACATCAGGGGTAGGCAACCTTAGCTCTTTTATGACTCGTGGACTTCAACTCCCAGAATTCTTGAGCCAGCCCTGATCTAGATCAACAAATATCTGCAATACACATTTGCATCTCTGTATTTTGTGCAATTGTTGTCCTTTTTAGTACCTATCTTCTTTTAGCTACCTGGGGACTGATAGGTGCTTTAAAATTGATATATAAAAGTCGAATCTGATCAACATCTTTGTGAAAAAATACATAATTAGATTTCAGAAAAAAAGCAGTAGCTGTTTGAAGCTGATAAATGGTTAAAAACACTTATCTATGATTTCCTTTATTTTCAAGAGAACACCAGATGAATTTAAGTCTAAAATAATTTAGTATTTCTTTGAACTGAAAGCTATCTCTACAATGAGGAGATTTGAGGGATAGTAATATACTCCCTCTGCTGTAATTTTTAAATGCTCCCCCAGTGCAGGGGATTGAAGCTTTCATTGTATAATTATACAGGAATCGAAAAGTCTACTGCACTAATGTATTGAATTACGATGCAGTCTATTTGTAACGGTGAGTTCCTGGGCAATGCATTTTTAATACACTGGAGGGGGGTCATAGCCAGGAATAATCCTATTTACACAGTGGCTTCATGGCTGGAGACAATAATCCCCATTGCATTAATGTTTACAATATTCCTATATTAGTTTTGCAAAACAAAAGATCCAGTCAAATCACAAGACTGAAATCTTGCAGTGCTAGGCTGCTTAAATTCACTTGATTTCAGTGGAATTTAATTAGATGTTGTGTGTGATGACTGCCTAAACCAGGGATCAGCAACCTGAAACAGTGAAAGAGCCACTCGGAACCGGTTCCCTCACAAAAGGAAAAACTGGGAGCCGCAAAAAATGTGTGCACATGCGCGTACCTGCGCGCATGCACAGAACAGGGTTTGACTGAAGAGTGGAGCCAAGGCGAGATATGCACCTACCCTGCATATTTGATTGGTTGAACCACTTTTTTTTTTTTTGGACTGCACATGTCAGAGGACTGGGAGCCGCAGGAGACGGCTGAAAGAGCCGCATGCAGCTCCGGAGCCACAGGTTGCAGACCTGTGGCCTAAACCAATACTGGAGAAACAGAAACTAAACTTCCATGGACTGAAATGCTAGCCAGTATGACTAATGGTTAGGGAAGTTGGAAGCTGATATTCAATCACTTTCTGATATACGTAACCAAATGTTCTTTTTCTCATTTGGTTCCCTTCTTGGCCATAGATTGTTGACAAAATTGTAAATGAATAAAACCTCCTTGTGGATGAGGGTTTCTTTCATTTAAACAATTGGAGAGAATCTTAATTATTAAAAACAGCAATATGTAAACTGGACATATTCTGTCATTTCCATCCATAATTCTGAACCTTGAATCTTGATCACCCATCTCCTACTGAATCACAGATTTACCTTCTTGTAAGAGGATGATCTCCTGAGGTTAAAAACATTACCTGGCACTATCAGTTCCATTTCTTAGATAGGACCCACTGTTGGATGGAGGTGGAGACCTTCTCTAGATTTCCAAGAAACCTTCAAGAAGCAGCATCCAAACAAAGTAACACCCAAGAGAGTGGAGATTTCCAATCATTGCTTCTTCAGAGTTTTTGGAAGTCCCACTCTGCCTCTGAAGGAGCCTTGATATGTATTATTATACATGCATTCTTCTTGATAATTGGTTTTCTGCTTGTTTGTTTAGTCAGAACAGTGGCTTCAAAACATTCTTGGCCTCTAAATGCGTTTATAGCAATTCTGCCTAATCTTTTGGTGTCCTGGAGGCATATTTAACATTTGAGGGGTAGAGAAGACTGAAGGACACAAAGAAGCTATAATAAAGAATGAATGAAAGTTGCCTCTTTCTTTATGAAGCAAGCATTTAGTTCTTTTTACATAGTGCTTGCTCACTAGGTCAAGGGACTATAAGATCCATTTTTAGTCAAAGAGACTGTGGTAAATACATTGTGGAGCATGCAGTTGACCATCCACATAAATATGCCTTTCACTCTTTGAGCATAGGAGTTAAGACTATCCTACATGAGTTAAGGACAGTTAAAATTTGTGTTGAAGACCCACCATAGAAGCTCTATATAAAAGTTTGTAAGTGACATATCCACTGAAAGAAGCCATACCAGAATCACATATTTTTATTAGTGGGTGCCTTATTTTTCAAGCATTAATTTTAATTGCCAGTTGTCTATGGAGATTCTCAGTGATCCAGGTCATGGTTACTTCAAATAGGCTTTTTCAAAAGATAACTGGATTTTGTTTTTTCCTTGGAACTTTTGCTTCTCATCCCAAAAACCTCTTCAGTTCTGACTGGAGTTCTTTGATCAGAACTGAAGAGGTTTTTTGGGTCAGAAGCAAAACACCCAAGGGAAAAACAAAATCCAGTTGCCTTTTGAAAAAACACCTTTGAGATTAACAACAACAACAACAACAACAACAACAACAACAACAACAACAATAATAATAATAATAATAATAATAATAATAATAATAATAATAATAATAATAATAATAATAATAATGTTGGAAGGGACCTTGGAGGTCATCTAATCCAACCCCCTGCTCAGGCAAAAAACCCTATGCCATTTCAGACAAATGGCTGTCCAGTCTCTTCTTAAAAACTCCCAGTGCTGGAGCATTCACAGCTTCTGAAGGCAGGTTGTTCCACTGATTAATTGTTCTAACTGTCAGGAAATTTCTCCTTAGTTCTAGGTTGCTTCTCTCCTTGACTAGTTTCCATCCATTGCTTCTTGTCTTGCCTTCAGGTGCTTTGAAAATAGCTTGACTCTCTATGTGGCAGCCCCTGAGATATTGGAACACTGCTATCATGTCCCCCCTCGTCCTTCTCTTCATTAAACTATGCATACCCAATTCCTTATATGTTTTAGTCTTCAGTCCCCTAATCATCTCTGTTGCTCTTCTCTGTACTCTTTCTAGAGTCTCAACATCTTTTTTACATCGTGGCGACCAAAACTGGATGCAGTGTTCCAAGTGTGGCCTTACCAAGGCATTGTAAAGTGGTATTAACACTTCACGTGATCTTGATTCTATCCCTCTGTTAATACAGTCTAGCACTGTGTTGGCTTTTTTGGCAGCTGCAGCACACTGCTGGCTTATATTTAAGTGATTATCCACTAGGATTTGGAGATCCCTCTCACAGTTACTACTCTTCAGCAAAGTACCACCTATACTAATGATGGTGAACCTTTTAGAGACCGAGTTCCCAAACTGCAACCCAAAACCCACTTATGTATCATTGGGTGCTGGGTAGGCATGGCCCACTGGGTGGGTGTAGCCAATTGAGTGGGAGTGACCCATTGGGTGGGCGTGGCTGCGGTGGTAATGACAGACTGGGTGGGACTAAAAAGTTTAATTTAATTTAATTTAATAATTTGATTTCTATACTGCCCTTCTCCCGAAGGGCTCAGGGCGGTGAACAGGGCAATACACAATAAAAATCAAATACAAAAATTAAAAAACCATTAAAAACCATTAAACTTCATGCCCATAAAATCAATACATATTAAGTTAAAAACTAATTTTAAAAACCCAACCCCATCCCCATCAGACCAGGCCAGCTTGTTCGAAAAAGAATGTTTTAAGATCGCGCCGGAAGGAGCGAAGGTCGGGGGCCGTCCGGAGCTCAACTGGTAAGCGGTTCCAGAGGTCTGGCACGCCCACAGAGAACGCTCTCCCCCTGGGGGTCACCAATCAGCATTCTTTGATCGGCGGCACCCTGAGGAGGCCCTCTCTGTGGGAGCGCACTGGACGGAGGGAAGTTGACGCCGGTCGCAGGTGGTGCCGTAGGTAATCCGGACCCATGCCATGAAGGGCTTTGTACGTCATAACTAACACCTTGAACCTCACCCGGAGAGCAACCGGTAGCCAATGCAGCTCGCGGAGCAGAGGTGTAACATGGGAGTATCGGGAAACTCCCAAGACGACTCGCGCGGCTGCATTCTGCACCAGCTGGAGTCTCCGGGTGGACCTCAAGGGCAGCCCCATGTAGAGAGCATTACAGTAGTCTAGACGAGAGGTCACGAGCGCATGAGTGACTGTGCGCAAGGCATCCCGGTCTAGATAGGGCCGCAACTGGCGCACCAGGCGAACCTGGGCAAAGGCCCCCCTAGTCACAGCTCCAATATGCTCTTCCAAAGACAGCTATGAGTCTCTTTGTGATTGAGTTCAATCAATCAATTCCAACTTTGCGAGATCTTTTTTCCCCTCAAGTTGAAATTGATTGAACCTTTTTTTTTGCACATGGGGGCTGAGGCCTAAAGCAAAAAGGTTTTTATAAAACCCAGCTGAAAGCCTAGGACTGGGGTGATGGTGTGCATGCCCACAGAGAGGGCTCTGCATGCCATCTGTGGCACGTGTGCCATAGGTTTGCCACCACGGACCTATACTATTCCTGTGCATTTGGTTTTTCTTGCCTAAATGTAGAACCTTACTTTTTTCACAATTGAATTTCATTTTGTTAGATAGTGCCTGATGTTTAAGTCTGTCAAGATCCTCCTGTAGCTATCTTCTGGAATGTTGGTATTCCTGCCAGCTTGGTGTCATCTGCAAATTTGATGAGTTCCCCATCTATCCCCTCATCCAAATAATTCATGAAGATGTTGAAGAGGACTGGGCTCAGAACAGAGCCCTGGGGCACCCCACTACACACTTCCCTCCATGTAGATGCGGTTCCATTGAGGACCACATGCTGATGAATCCATCTGGTGGTGATGCTGCCTAACCCACATTTTTCTATCTTACCAAGTAGTAGGTTGTGATCTACTTTATCAAATGCCTTACTGAAGTCCAAGTAAATTATATCCACAGCATTCCTCTGGTCCACTAATTTTGTCATTTGGTCAAAGAATTTAATTCTTAGTTATTTGTTTAATTGATTTTGAAGTATGAGTGATTATTTTGATCCTCTCTTATTTGGAATGTGACTTCTGGCCAATATCTGTGGAGATTCTTAATCATCCAGGTCATGGTTGTCCCAAAGGTGCTTTTCCAAAAGGCAACTGGACTTTCTTATTTTTTTTAAAAAAACATTTCACTTCTCATCTAAGAAACTTCTTCAGTTCAGAAGAGAACTGAAGAAACTTCTTGGATGAGAAACAAAATATTTTCAAACAAAAAAAATACTCCAAGAATTTCCAGTTGCCTTTTGGTCTTTTGGCCAATTTGTGTATACAAACAAACCCTCACATCAACCCAGGAAATATTAATATAAATAAAAAGTCGCTTAGTTGTATCAATTTATTTACACAACAGTTCTGTGTGATACTGAAGAGTTACTTGTCGTATAGAACTTCATGCCTAAGTTGGAGGTGTTATTTGTTGACTGGGCCATTTCATATGGTAATATCCAGAAAATGTTTACTGCAATTTTTCTACCTGCTCTTTCCATTATAATGTTTTCCCCAAGAAAAGAGAATTGGGATGCATTCTCATGTGTAAAAAGTATCCTCATGAGTTGAGTGTGTGTGAATATCCTGCCTATAAATAATCTCCGGGGTGATCTGCAGATTTCCCAACTTCTCACGTTTCCCAACTTCTGCATTCTTAGAATTGCAGTCAGATTCATGGCACAGTAAGGAATTTGAAAAAGAACCACCAAATCTTCCGCCTGCCACTTCCAACTATAAAAAATTGACCTCTGTGAAATTTGAAAGAAATTCTCAAACATCCTGGGAAAAAGGGGAGAAACCCTTTTATTTTGAAAGGAAGAAATTTTCTGAAGAAATGGCAAGGAAGATTTCAGCATCACATTATTCCTCCTTTTGTTTCGTAGAGTTTTTCTCTCTAGTTCATAGAATGCTTGCTTTATGGCTTGAACTGTTATCGAAATATAAATGGTAACAATTACCAATAATGGGAAACAGTTTAATGGATGCAGAACTACTCATCATGCAGTGCTTGGCCTTCTTTTTTGGGGGAGAGGTTGTTGCCAGGCAATTAGCAAGGTGGATGAAAACAGTTTTCAACACAAATTCTCTGCAATTCTCTCTCTCTCACACACACACCCTCCCCTCCCTGACTGCTATTGAGTGCAGTCCTCATTTCAGAGATGAAATTCTAGCCTGTTATTCTGCTGTCCTGCTCTTATTCCTAAAACTGATTTTGCCAAGTTCTCTTGTTTAAAAAAATGACTCCACTACAGGAGAGTTTCAGAGAGAAGACCTGACATGCAGAGAAGGATCTCCGGGGCAGACAGATGCCCCAGCCATGCAGTCCATCATTTCTTAAAAGAAACACACATGGTTTACTACTGTCCGTATTCAGCCAGAAGACATTTACAGGCTCTAGGGCACAACTGTTGTTGGCGGCTCTTTCAATTAACTCCTACCTTTGTAATGCATTGAACCTGGAGAGGACACAGGGGGATATTTCCTCTGTACTCATGAAACATAGTAATTGGAAATGTATCCTTGGTAGATGGTACACCTGAACAATAGGTAACCTTTCCCCCATTCCCTTAAATGATAAATTATTCTTTCTTTAGTGAAATAACTCAACAGGAGCAAGATACATATATTTTTTGGCAAGCAGGTTGCAAATATGGAGGGTTTGGAAATGGGGATGTTTCGTATCAAGACATACTCTCTATGCTGTTTGGGATACTGAGTATTGTCCATTTGTTCTAGTTTGGTTGAAGCAGTCTGGTAAAGGATTTCCAGAAAACCTATCAGAAAATTCAGAAAAATTGAATATGCAGTCTTTTACATACCTAGAACATAGAATCGTAGGGCTGAAAGGGACTTTGGAGATCTTCCAGTCCAATCCTCTGCGCAAGTCTGGAGCTTTATACCATCCCAATCAAATTGCTGTCTATTTTTGAACACCTCCAACGATGGAACACCCACAACTTCTGGAGGCAAGCTATTCAATTAACTAATTGTTCTCCCTATCAATTTCTCCTTACTTCTAGACTGGATAACAAGCTTCCAGCCATTACAGGTAGTTCTTGATTTCTAACAGTTCATTTAGCGACCATTTGAAGTTACAATGAAACTGAAAAAAGTGAATTATGACCATTTTTTCAATTTCAACCCACAGTCACTTGATCAAAATTCAGAGGCTTGGCCACTGACTCATACTTATGACTGATTGCAATGTCCCTAGGCTCATCTGATCCCCTTTTGTGACCTTCTGACAAACAAAGTCAATGGGGAAGCCAGGTTCACTTAATAACCATATTACTAACTTAACAACTTGATGATTCACTTAACAATTGTAGCAAGAAAGATCATAAAATGGGGCAAAACTCACTTAAAAATGTCTCACTTAGAAACAGAAACTTTGGGCTCAGTTGTGGTTGTAAGTTGAAGACTACCTGCCCTCTGGTGATTTGGAAAATAGGTTGACCCCATCTTCTCTGTGACAGCCCCTCACGTATTGGAAGGCAATTATCATCTCCCCCCTAATCCTTGTTTTTGATAGAACATTAGACCTGGACATTTTCCAATCTGATCTGCAGCATTGTGGCTAGGGCTAGGACATCAGCAGTGGTAGGCAGGGCATTGATCAGAAGCAGGGTGTTTCCAGCAGAGAGTGGACCATTGGCAGTGCCAGCAACAGGGGGTGGGGCAGTGATCTTCCACAAACATCCCCATTTCTCAAATGGCCCCTTGGGAAAATTAATTGCCTACCCCTGGAGCAGATATACTTAGCACCCTCAACCATTCATCATGCAATATAGCCTCCAGGCCTGTGATCATCTTCATTGCTCTTCTCTGCAAACTTTCCAGAGCCTCAACATTTTTTTTTATATTGTGGTGATCAGAACTGGATGCAGTTTTCCAAGGTTGGCCTTACTAGTGTACTATGAAGCAAATCCTGGCTAAGGCTCCTTCAGGGGTTGCCACAAAGAAGAGGGAGTCAAGCTATTCTCCAAAGCATCCGAAGGCAGGACAAGAAACAATGGATGGAAACTAACCAAATAGAAAAGCAACTTAGAACTAAGGAGACATTTCCTCCTTCCTCCTTAGAACAATTAAGCAGTGGAACAACCTGCCTCCAGAAGTTGTAAATGCTCCATCACTGGAAGTTTTTAAGAAGAGATTGCACAACCATTTGTCTGAAATGGTATAGGGTTTCCTGCCTGAGCATGGGGTTAGACTAGAAGACCTCCAAGGCCCCTTCCAACTGTTATTCTATTCTATTCTATTCTATTCTATTCTATTCTATTCTATTCTATTCTATTCTATTCTATTCTATTCTATTCTATTCTATTCTATTCTATTCTATTCTATTCTATTCTATTCTAAGCTTGTAAGCCGCCCTGAGTCTTCGGAGAAGGGTGGGATATAAATGGAATTAAAATAAAATAAAATAAATATTCTATTCTATTCTATTCTATTCTATTCTATTCTATTCTATTCTATTCTATTCTATTCTATTCTATTCTATTCTATTCTATTCTATTCTATTCTATTCTATTCTATTCTATTCTATTCTACTCTACTCTACTCTATTCTATTCTATTATATTCTAGCAAGAATGTAAGAAAAATCCTCCTGGAATTTAGATCACTCTGGTATCTACTGCACAAAATATCTTCTGACCGAGACCACCAAAATGCTTCCAGGACCCCCTCAAATATACATACCATTATGTATGTTTGGCCACCCAAGCCTTATATAAAGATGAGCTGATGGTGTAATTAATCCAATCTTATTGTTAAACCTAGCATTGTTAGAAAATAAAAAGTTAAAGCATAAAAGGAAATCATTTCATCATACAGGGGGCTTGTTTTAGAAAATAAGAAGAAAAATAAAAGAAAAAAAATCTAATTTGCAAAAACTGGTGTTTCTATAACCAACTTTCTCTAACTGAAACTTTCTTGAAATTTTGGGATTCAGCTACTATAACTCTCAATAGGAGTTGAAGTTCAGACAGACAGGTTGTTTTAAGATATCTTTGGGTAGACTGAAAAAATATATAGTATGTTACATTTTCTTGACTATATAATCTTGGAAATCTAGGGGAGAATTCAGTATGGAGATATTTGAGGAATTAAACCCTTGCAGATGCTATTATGAATTTACATAATAGCCCATTACAGTCATAAGTCATGATGGTAACAAAGTGGGTCATCACCTGATTGGCCCGATTTTACTACCCATTTTTGCAGCAGTCATTAAGCAAATCCCAGCATGAACGTTTAGTTAATCTATAATTGTTAAGCAAATGCCATTGTCATTTTAAGTGAACCCATTGTTTGCTATGGAGTGTTTTTGATGAAAATGGAAAATAAATGCTTCTTTTGAGGAAAAATGTCATAAATTGCAGTGACCGTGAGATACTGCAAAACGGCTGTAACTATGGGCTGGATGCTAAGTGGACAAACTGGGTCATATGACTGTGAGGAAGGGCGGTGTTGGAACTTGATCATAATTGCCTTTTAGGGATCCCTTGTAGCTTCAAAGAGTTGCTAAGCCACAAGTCATAAGTTGAGACTACCAGTACTTTGCCAACACTTTCTGGACTAGTAGCTCATGGACCAAAATTGTTCCCACAATTCCCATTTTTTGTTCAAGCCATGTCAAACCAATTTATTTAAAATGTATATTTTGGGAAGAACCCACATTTTAAAACATATTTTCCAATGAGCACCTAAATATGAATCGTTGTGCAAATGAAATGCCTTAAAAACTACCACAGAATAGCAGCTAGGAGTTATTGCAAGTGGTACCCAACTTACAACAGTTCATTTAGTGATCATTCAAATTTACAACGGCACATAAGTACATATGACCGTTTTTCACACTTATGATTGTTGCAGCATCCCCATGGTCATGTGATAAAAATTCAGATGCCTGGCAACTGACTCATATTTATGACGGCCCTTGGATCACTCTTTGCAACCTTCTGACAAGTAAAGTTAATGGGGAAGCCAGATTCACTTACCAATGGTAGTGATTCAAGTCAGGTTGTGAAATGGGGCAAAACTCACTTTACAAATGTTTCACTTAGTAACAGAAATTTTGGGCTCAGTTATGGTCATAGGTTGAGGACTTTCTATATTATAGTTCACTGACAGATGGAAATTTTATCAATGCAAAAATATTTTAAAGTGCCATCAAGATTTTATTGGTATACAACCCAGTGTACTTATCACTCCTAGGACTACCACAATTGGTTTATGCCACAATATTTCATCCTCAACTTTCAGATTTTGATACTCTGTGATCTCTTCCAAGCCTCGGTCCTCTATTCTACTATCCCCCAGCATTGTTACATCAATTATCCACACTTTCTTCTTTTATACCACAGTTAATTTAATGTATTTTATACCAAGAACTTCTCAGTTTACATTTGGAAATTCCACAATATTTTAGCCTACTCATTCCCAACAACTTTTTCAGGTCTGTGTTCCCACCAATTTTTTCATTACTGGCACATGTTAATTTTTTTATAGATGTTTCACTTTATGCTTGGTGAGTGTGTTGTGTTATTGTTTATAATCAGTTTGTGTTCTTGCATGAGCCGAGTATAAGATCAATTGTTTCTCTGCTTCTTTGCACAGTCTGCAGTTTCAATCATTTGATGATTTTTCAGTTCTGACCTTGATTGCATTAGTTTGAATACTTTGTTCTTCAAGCTTCTGTTTCCTTTTTTTCATAGTCCAGTTACAAACCAATGCCAGGTTTTATCTTTAACTACTTTCCCCTTGATCTTTTGTAGAAATTAACCAGGTAACACTTTTCCTTATATTATTATTACAGATAATCCTGGACTTACAATTGTAATGGAGCCTGTCCATTATGGTTATAAGTCTTGATAGTTGCAAAGCAGCCAGTTTTATGAACTTTTTTATGGCGGTTGTTAAGTGAATGTGGAAGTTGTTAAGTGGACATAGCCGAAATTAAGTGAACCAATTGTTCGCTGTGGGAAAATTTTGTCTAAAATCGGAAGGGGATGCCAGTTTTCGGCAAAAATGTCATAAAATGCCTTAATGTGATCAAGAGTCACTGTGAAAGGTCATTAATGCAGGCTGGTTGCCAAGCACCCAAAATGTGGTTATGTGACTGCAGGGAGGAGGGGCAGCTATCAGAACTCTGGAACTGTGTCATGAATATCTTTTGTTGGGTTTGTCAGAACTTTGAACGGTTGCTTATTCTCCCTCTCTCTGTCCCCACCTCTCTCTCTCTCTCTCACACACACACACACACACACACAGAATCAAGGTGGATAGTAGGCCTAATATTCTTGACTTTTAGTTTCCTCATAACAACAACCCTGTCAAATGAGTTGGGGCTATGGTTTCAAGAATAATGTCTGTCAGGGTGACGTGAACAGTACTTCCCAGCTACCAAATACAGGAAGTTCATTTAGTGACTGTTCAAAGTTACAACATCACTGAAAAAAATGAGTTATGACCATTTTTCACACTTATGACCATTGCAGCATCCCCATGGCCACATGATCAAAATTCAGACAGTTGGAAAATGACCCATATTTATGATGGTTTAAATATTCCAGTATCACATGATCACCTTTTGCAACCTTCTGACAAGCAAAGTCAATGGGGAAACCAGATTCACTTAACAACCGTGTTACTACCTTAATAACTGCAGTGATTCACTTAACAAGTGTGGCAAGAAAAGTCGTAAAATGGGGCAAAACTCACTTAACAAATGTCTTGCTTAGCAACGTAAATTTCGAGGTCAATTGTGGTAAGTAGAGAGCTAATAGGATATTATTAAAGGATTGTAAATTATAGTTTAAATTTAGAAAACCTGGCAGCATTTTCTTCTATTACAACTTCATTTTATTAGCAGGTTAAGTGGACTCTCATGGCTGGTAATAGTTTGGTATAATTCTCTCTCGAAAGCAAATTCTGTACAGTGTATGAATTTTAATAGAATATCTGAGAACTGGTGAGTTATTTTTTCTCATCAACACCCAAGCAACAGCTGTATAAAGAATTTAGCCAGAAAGCTTTGCAGAGTCATGATCAGTGTGCCTTCATAGCTCAATCTTGTCTAGACCTCATTTAATCCACCTAATTAACGTGCATCATTATTTTAGATTTGGGTTTTCAATGATTTCTCTGAGCTTACATTCAGAATTAGCATTTCCAAATGCAGAACTTGCAATCATTTGTCGACTCAAAGTCCTTGTCATACACTTTTGATGGCCCATTCCTGCTAACCCAGGTCTTTTTGCAAACATGCTTCAGCCAACAAAAGAAAAGTTGATAGACAAACAACACTGGAATAATTTATAGTTGAATAAGATGACAAGCCTTCATTAAGGCATGGGAAATTTCAGTGTAAGTGGAATGAAGGAATGAAACCACTACAGTATGAAACATATTCCCGAGCTAGTTGCAAAGACACCAGTAAATCTTTATGCCCATACAGAGTGTGTTTAGTATATTGTTCCAAAGATGACGTATAGACAAGAAGCACAATTTTTGAACTGCTGCACAATTTCTCACTAAGTTTCAGTCACAATGCATTAATCCTCTGGATATTTCCCAGGACAATATTATCTCTCATGTGCAGGCTATATTTCTCATAGAGGGAGGGAGGAGGTGGATAGAAACAGAAGGGGATGAATCCTTGAGGATATATTTGAAAAGTGATTTTTTTTTAAAAAAAGTCACAGGTAAGTGGCTGTGTTTATGGGATAACTTCCTTTTCAGTGCAGAAATAAATACCAGTTATATTTTGTGGGTGGACTCTTGATCTACTTTAAAATATCATCCCTTTCTTCAGTTAAATATCTTGTATCAATGAAGAAGATTTCCTTAATGGGGGAGGCAGAAAGTGATGGCCTTTCTCCTTGCTCAAAGGAACATGTCACATCTTAAAAGCTTGCCATAGTTTTTCTCGCGTGAATGTTCAAGGGCTTATCTACCACTGCATTAAAGGACCGTGCAAAATGCTTCGTGGTCTCTGCCTTGCCGCTGCTGACAACTGGGGTGCCTTTTAACCCACAAGGTTACAACTCTAACTTGTTCTTTCTAGTACAGACAGCTTGCAGTGAAAAATGCTCCATTTAAACATAATGAAAGAATATTCTTTTTATAATCAACTCTAAAATGTTGAAAAAGAATACTTAATGTTCTAAAAACCAAAGCCTGGTCCCTTTGCCTTCTTTCCCAGTTAATAAAAGGAAATGTAAAAAAAAATATGTAAAGGAACATGATTTTAAAAATTTATACTAGAGGCAGCTGGACAGAACTGATCTTGGATGTTGAAGTAAAGGACATCATTGCAGCCTTGCAATGCTCCTTTAGATTTTAATCCTTTGAGTAATCAGCTATACCCATGCTTTTTTTTTTCATTTTTCATTTTTTGTCATGGTGGGATATGGTTTAGAGTTCTCAGAAAAGAGGTAATAATAATCCAGAATATTTTATTTTTTATTTTTATTTTAATCCCATTTATATCCTGCCCTTCTCCGAAGACTCAGGGTGGCTTACAATTTAAGCACAAACCAATGTGCTTAGCAATATATAGAATATATTTTATTTTATTTTATTTCATATATTTTATCTATTTAAAATAGAATATATTTTATTCATCCTTGGTGTTAGAAGGGAGTGTATTTATATGCAAGTGGCTTTCCCTAATATGATTATGTTTCCTTGTTGGGTAGAGAAATATCTGCAAGAAAACCAACCAAGCTCAGAGAGCATCAAGGACCCCACAGTTTGACCATGAGTTACAAATATTCTCTTCTACTGAGAGAATTTCCTAAAAAAAATTCTTCTTAACAAGCTTTTCTGTTTCATTGTTTCTGCCATACATTTGTTTTATTTCTCCTTTTCTACTATGTCATTTATTTATTTAATAAATGTTTATACTGCTTGTCTCACTGTCCAAAAGGATGAAAGGTTGAGCAATCAGAGAATTTCATTGTCTCTCCTAAGAAGGAGGAAGAAACAGCAAGAGGAAACTTTTGAATTCATTCAGATATAACTAAGTCTATTGTCTAATGATAATAAAACATGACCAAACAATATAATCACATTATTTATACTTTATCAAATCTAGTTGGCCCAAAAAAGTAAACAAGAGCTAAGCACGCATTGTTGTTTTGTTTGTTTTTTATTTTCTCTTGCTCACATGGGGGAAGGCAGCCTGTGAAGTACCAGAAATAAGAGACAAGGAAGTTATGTCTATGCTCTATGACAAGGGTAGGCAACCTTGGATCTTTTAAAACTCGTGGACTTCAACTCCCAGAATTCCTGAGCCAGCATGGCTCAGCTTGGAAACCTCTCCCTTTTCCCTCAGCATGGCTGGCTCAGGAATTCTGGGAGTTGAAGTCCATAAAAGAGCCAAGGTTGCCTACCCCTGCTCTATGACAACAAATCTTTATGATAGTTCCTCTCCAAAAGCCTATGAATTCTGCAAGAGAGTTCAAAGGAGAAAGAACATTAATACCCTATCCCTGACATTTCACATACTGCATTTATCTTTCTTTTATTGCTTTACGTATAGTAAGGGAACATAGAATAATCTTCATTTTCTGCTATGACAAGAACACAGAATTTAAATTTTAAAGCTGTACAAGACATGCCACATCAAAGTAAACCAAAGGACATCAAAGGGATGCGTAGGGTAGAAGTATACAAAACATTCCGTTATGCAGCATTGAGCTATGCCATGCCAAATGATGTGGACAATCTGACTTTTTACTGAATTTTAATTTTATGGTCTTTATCTATTGTTTTAATATTTGATATGCCTCCTAGAGTTGCCTCACCGAGATAGGTGGTATAGAAGTTAGACAAACAAACAAACAGCTAGAAAAAAGAGGTTTTTCTGACTGTTCTGGTACCTTCCTATCTGAATTGGGATGAGCTGTGTTTTTCCCTCAACCCTTCTGAAGATTAAAAAAAAGTTAATAACCTTCAAGCTTTTCTTAGAAACCCTGCAAAGCATAGAAATCCAAACCATGAGGTATTCATGACTCTTTCCCCTTGATTTTACACAGAGTTCAGGATGCTTTGCAGACATTGTTCTAACAATATTACAGTTCTGTGTTAGATGAAAGATTTCTGGCTAAAACCAAACAAAGAGGAATCCAACAAATTCAATGTTTTAGATTCCTATTATAAGAAATATGGGAAAATGACCTCTCTGTGTTCTTCATATCATCAAATGAATCACCTCCTTAATTCCCTACAGACTTCCTATTTTCTGACGGACCAAAACTGAAAGGAAGTTAATTTGTTAGGTTAGAGCAGACATGTCAAACACAAGGCCCGTGGGCTGGATCCAGCCCACGAAGTGGTTTCATGTAGCCCCTGAAGCCATCCTGGAAACAGTGAGGGAACGGCCCCTGCTGCCTTGGCCCTGGCCCAGAGACCCTCCTTTTGCCAGAGACCCCCAGATCTGTCCCACTCCTGCCCAGGCCCCCATAGGCACCCTTGATGCCAATGATGTAGAGCTGGCCACGCCCACCCAGTAGGCCATATGCACTCTAGCCACACCCACCCAGTAGGCCACACCCACCTTGGCCATACCCACCCGGCCCCCGAGGGCAACCACAATGCTGACGTGGCCCTCAATGAAATTGAGTTTGACACCCCTGGGTTAGAGGGTTGGGGAACATTAAATGTAAGACTAGCCAAAGTAAGTTGCTACTAGATAAGACAGCCAATCCAAGCTTCTACAGAAAAGTTGATCTTTTCTTTCTTTTCTGATAGTTTGTTTATATTCACTTAGTGACTTTTCAAATTTACAAGGGATGCTGAAAAAGCTATTTATGCTCTGAATATAAAGTTCTGGCATCTGCCCCTCCATGGTCACATGACTGCATTTCGGCAACCAACCTTCATTTATGGCTGATTTGCAGCATCCTATGGTCATATGACTGTGAAAGTTTTTTGGGGGAAACTTCTGTTTCTGGCAAAATCCACCCCATAGTAATTAATGGGTTTGCTTAACAACCCCTGCAAAAAAGATAGCAAAATCCGATTGTCATGTGGTTGTAGACTCAGTTATGATTGTAATTCAAGACTGCCTTTAGGAATATATACCAATCCAACCAAGTCTGAAAAAATTATGGTTCCTGCTTTTGAAATCACATTACTTTAACTTGATCTATTCTTTCTAACGTGACAATTAAAAAAGACTTTAAACAACAACTGAGTTGCGGATTAGTAAAGTTTTCCAGAGTTGCACAGTTATTATTTTGGTTGCTGTAATTAGGCAGAATTATTCTGAATAGATTTGAAATCAGTTTCAAATCAGTGAAAAATCAGTTTCACCATTTAGCCATCACTATAGCTACTGGCGTTACAGAAAAACATTGCAATTGAACAGTAGGGAAATCTGTAGGGACATTATATCTGGATACTAGGCTAATCAGTCTAGAAGGATGTTATAATAGCTCAAAGGATGAGTAGCAATTCCTTTTACTGGGTCTGAATATGATTAACCTTTGAGGTCAATTAAAGAACTTTTGGTTGAACATGCTATTATGCTGTTTAGTTGTTGTAATTATTATTTTTGGTGACAATTTGTCATTTTAACCTTCTAAACTTGGATGATATCCCTGTTTTGTTTTGCTGTATTAAATGTGTTTGTTTAATAAAAAGTTGGATAAGATTTTCACAAATAAAGAGATAATAAATATTGTAATAACAGCCACTGTTTACATGTATACCCCTACTTTTTCTTGAAAGGATTCAAGGAAAGAAATACAGTTAATCTTTTCTCATTCTGATTTTCACAGTGATTCTGAAATATATTGATTTGAAAGCTAAATGGTAATCAGGAAGTTAATTTTAGGCCTCAGTGGGGATTTGACTCTGACTTTCTATTTTCCTTATCCTTTAACCACTATATCACACTGGATTTGACTGTGTAGCTCCAACTCAAATAGATCCGCATTATCCAAAGAAGCCAACCTGCCTCCAGAAACGGTGAATGCTCTAACACTGGAAATTTTTAAAAGACTGGACATCCATTTGTCTGAAATGGTATAGGGTTTCCTGCCTGAGCAGGGGGTTGGATTGGATGACCTACAAGGTCATCATCATCATCAACATCATCATCATCATTATCAACAACAACAACAACAACAACAACAACAACAACAACAATAATAATAATAATAATAATAATAATAAACAGTCAGCCAGATGTTCAGACTGGATTTGGCATTTTTGTCTACTTATTGAGTCCTTACCAAGGACCTGGGATAGGCAGATGTGGATGTTTGATAGTATTATAGATCTCGTCACAGGATGGAAGCAGTTCCTAGTAAGGCCACCTTTTGCAATTGACTAATGGCAAATTTGTCAATGCCAATGGTGTCCAAGGGGTGCTCCAGTTGTTTTGGGATTGCATCCAAGGCTCCTATTACTATTGGTACTACCCTTGCTTGCCTTTGCCACAGTCTATATTATTATTATTATTATTATTATTATTATTATTATTATTATTATTTTTATTATTATTATTTTTATTGTTGTTGTTGTTGTTGTTGTTGTTATTATTCCTCCATCACAAAAGAAATTTCTCTCTCTATATATATATTGAGTTATGGGTCAGATGCATGCTATAATCCAAGCACCTTTCAGTCAATAATATGTTTCACTATGATCTTTCTTTGCTTGTATTTTAAACAATTCTGTTTGGTTGCAAAAGCATCTTCTTTTCTCCCAGTAGTGGGAGATTCCAAAGAGCTGCATTTTTAACCTCAGTGTCAAATGATGCTCAGCTTAACAAAACCATCTAATTTTACTCCTATCACATGACTCAGGATAGTCAATGATTGGTAGCTGGACTGCTCCAGTGTGATTTATGATAGTTCTTACAATTTGCTGCAGGCAGAAATCTTAATTAGGGACTTTCTTGAAGAGTGACCTTCAGTGACAGCACCACTGAACTGGTGTAAAAATAGACAAAAGACCTAAAACTGTGAGAGAAGCTCTGCTAAACGCAGTCCCCAGTTGTTATTTGCTGTCATTACCAAATGACTTTCCTGATTGTTTGCTAGGGAATAGATGCATCCAGTTTTTGCAAGCCATCTGGCACTCATTTTTGCCTCAAATTGGCCATTTGCCCACCCCCACCACAGTCTCCTCCCTTCTCTCTGTGGGTTGGACAAAGGCAGACAAAGGCAGTGGGGAAGGCTTCAATTCGGCATCTGTTTCTTTGCAGCTTGACCCTATGAAGACTTTCCAGCAGGAGCTTAATGCAAAATGCTTGGGAACTCTGAACATTTGGTACTTTTATACTGCTTAAATCAGCACTGCAAAATCAACAGCACCAACACGCAAAAATACACAGCCTACTATCTTATTCTTTTCAGCTGAGCGCTCTTTGGTGGTGAACCAAAGGGTGACATACATTCCGGGATAAGGAAATCCGATTTCAGACACCACTGAGTTTGATAAGCCACTTCAATTTTGAAGATGAAAGAGAGGGGGGAAAAAAACTTTGAAAATAACTTTGCAGAAGTTTCCAGCAGACTCTTTCTTTTCCTGTGCCCTTTCTCCACACCAATTCCTCTGTAAATGCTCCCATCCTACAGCTTTTCCTTTCATGGAAGGAGAGAAACCAGAATAGCTCTAGCAGATCAGACAAAGCTCCCATCCTCTTTGAACTTTTTCATCTACTTTTTCAGGATAAAGAAGATTTAGGTTTTAAAGCCCAACTTTCATGTTTTTTTAAAAAAAAGATAAAACAAAACAACATTCTCTACCTGTTTTTAGCAGCCTTTTATCTTCCAAATCAATAGGAGCCCACTACTAATCTAGATTATATTAATATCTGGTATTATTGCATTGCCCAGGATCAGTTACCTTTCCCATCGTAGTAGTAGTGCACACATTATAAATTTTACACCATACGCCCTGTGCAATTATTTTTTTTATCAATAGTCAGGTTTCATTCCTCAGGCTGAGCAGTGTGGAAAAGAAACAATGGATCGTGCACTGTCATGTCTATGAATTTCTATTTTGAACCCTACTGAGCCAGACACTGAGATTTAAAAAGCTTATGATTCATATCCTATTTCTCACAATAAGTTTTATAAGAGTTAGGAGAGTTAGGAACACAATAGCCTCATGAAAATTTTCACCCCACTCATATACAGATACAACTGAATTTGTCACCCCATAATGAATAACTATTAGATAGTCCTCAACTTAAGTAGTTCATTTAACAACTATTCAATCATAATAGCACTGAAAAAAGTAACTTATGACCATTTTTCACATTTACGATGGCTGGGATCAAAATGTGGATGTTTGGCAACTGGCTCTTATTTTATGAGGGTTGAAGTGTCCCTGGGTCTTGTGATCACTTTTTGTGACCTTCCGACAAGCAAACACAATGGGGAATCACTTAATAACTAAAGCTTAACAACTGCAGTGATTCACTTAACAACCTTGGCAAGAAAAATGGTAAAACAAGGGAAAATTCACTTAACAACTATCTTGCTTAGCAACAGAAGTTTGGGGCTCAATTGTGCTAAGTCAAGAACTACTGTGTATAATCGTATTATTCATGTATACCTTTCTACATTGACCCTGTAGAATTTTCTCTCATTCAAGATGTTCCATCCACAAAAATTCAGTTCTGTCCTCCACATAATCCAGTATAACCAGTACTAAGAAGAGCTAGTTGTGATGGGCCTACAGCTTTTTCACAGCCAATAAAAATGTGCTTATGGAAATAGACAGTTCATCAGAGGATTTGCACTAATCTAATATTATAGGAGTCTGAAACCATGGTTTACACAGAATCATTTTAATGAATTTGGTAACTTTTTCACTTTGATCACAGATTCTCTTACCCAAGCTTTTCCTGAAATATTTTTGTATTAATGAATGCTAATCACAGGGCTGCCTTGTTTTTAATAGTTGTAGAATGGAGGAGCTGACCTTATCTGCACCTTCAGCAATGCCCTCTTTCTATTGATAAAATCTCTTTTCAGATTTGTACATGAAGATAACCACATTGTGTAATCTTTTTTCACATACAAATATCCTTACATGTGGAAAATTATATAGTTCTTAGTCAGAGACAAGATGGTGACATACCAACAGCTTTTGAGGGCAACAGGTCTGATCACGTGTGAATTAACCCAACACTCTTTTCCAAGGGCCAGAAAAGAGCCTGGTCCAGCCCTTGGTGGATATTTACTGGAATCCATAAATGTAACAAGGCACAAAAACAGATGAGGATCAATTCTTATATCCCACTGGCAGAAGTAATTAAAAATTTGAGTATTGGATCTATGGCCCTGTTTCACCAAGTGTCAGGACAGTGATCAGATGCCCAGGAAATTGGCTATTTTGGATTTAGAGACAATGAACACTGCAGTAAATTAAGGGATTTTAACATTTATTATTAGTTCAAACAGAGTTAAAAGAGTAACATAAAAAATGTACATACAAGCAAGATAATACCCAACTATCTTACACGCTGCTAGGAGCTCCTTAATAATGATAGCAGAGATACCCAAGAATGGCCAAATTCCAAGTACCCAGCAATAGGTTTTGTAAAGAAGTTCCCAACAAAGAACAACAACACTAACAAAGTTTTAATCAAGACCAGGTATCATGACTTCCATAGCTCTTCTATGGTCAGGAGATGGCAGGACCTGACTTTGACTTGGTGGCACATGGTCTGAGATGGGAATTGAAAGACTGAGTTTTTCACAGTAGGAAAAGCTTTGAAGCTATGTAAAGATTCCATCCCCCTTTCAATAAACAAAGTGAAAAACAAGCTGGTTAGTTCTGAATGAGCCCG
The DNA here is from genome assembly GCF_947247035.1 of Vipera ursinii. Lineage (NCBI taxonomy): Eukaryota > Metazoa > Chordata > Lepidosauria > Squamata > Viperidae > Vipera > Vipera ursinii. The sequence continues at coordinate 116,953,880 of NC_139517.1, read as the reverse complement.
AAACATCTAGACTTTTCTTAATATGAAGGAGAAATAAAAAATGTCACTAAACTCCTCAAAATAACAATGTCTTGCCATTACAAGTTTCAGGATCCTTTGCATCCCCTAAAATTGTAATAATGCAGGCATAAGACAGGCCAACTCCTCAACTCTCCAAAGATACTGCCCAAATCATTCCTGTACCAAGCTTTGGTGACTTCTCCCCATAACAATTATATCATAAAATTATATAGTTCTCATCCCAATTCTTAATTTTTTAATTACAGAAATTATACCTGCAGTAAAAAGCAATCCAGTGGGAATCCCAAAGATGCTTTTTGAAGGGGCAACTGGTCTTTCTTGTTCTTCTTTGAAGACGTTTTGCTTCTCATCTAAGAAGCTTCTTCAGCTCTGAGTGGACTTCTTCAGCTGCTTTCATTCCCTGGATGACTGAGAATCTCCATAGACAATCCAGTGGGAACAACTGAACACATTCTCTACTAAGGGAAAGAAATTTACTCCGCTAGCCATTGCTGACTATAGGGGGTGGCAGCCATCTCTGTTTCAAGGCCATGAGCCAGCACTGTCAGAAGACATTTCCAGTCATGTGGCCAGCATGACATTATGAAGCACTGTTACCTTTCCAACAAAGTTGTACCTATTTTTCTATTTGCATGCTTTTAAAACTGCTAGGCGGTTACTCAACCCCATCGTGTGATGTTCAGGTCTCGGACACAGACTATTGGCTTTCTAAGCCAACAACCTCAGTATTTTAACCACTGAGCCATTGTGCTGCCAGCTAAGTGTGGATACTAATTTAAAATTATAAACTAAATGGTGAAACTGCTGTATTCTTATCACAATAGATGCCATTTGCCCATAACCTATTAACCTATCCTTTAAAGCAGGCATGTCAAACTGCTGGCCCACGGGCCGGATGCCGGCAACAATGGGGGGAAAGTCGCGATACGTCACGCGACATCATGAGTTTGACATGCCTGCTTTAAAGCCTGAAAAAAAAGAAAGGGGAAAGGAACATTTTTTTTTACTTCTTTTAAGCATTTTCTAGATTGAATCTATTGTTTCTGACCTATTTTTTTCTCTTGCAATAATCAGGCATGAATCCCTGGATCAGCCACCACTTCTTTTACTTATTAACCTTGGTTAAGAGCAACTTGCAAATATCTTTTAGCCTGTTTGGTTCTGAAATAAAACAATAGTATTTCCTTTTTCTTTTTGCATATTCATAATTATACCCATATATTTCAACCTGGTTAAAGTAGCAGCATACATTCTGTTGATAAACTCATAACAATAAAAAAAGAATCAGCATCAAACCCAGCTCATTCCTGCTTAAAAATATTTTCATGAGCCAAGGCTAACATCAAATCAGACCAGCATAAATACATAATAATTTATAAATTCAATATAGAAACCTTGGATTTTAAAAGCATGGTTTAAAAAGCCACCTTGAATATAAGGATATTGTTATTGGTATAGCTCCGTTGCATTCCCAACCATCAGTGGCTGAATTGTAAGTGGAAAGTAACCTTTTGTTCTTATATTTTCCCCTTATCTGCAGTCATCTTAACAGCCCTCCTGGGGACAATAACCTATGAAATAGATTAAAAGCCTGTTAAAAGCTATTTTCAGCTTGGCAGATCACCAAACCTTGATCGAGCCTTAAGCTCTGTTTCCTGGCTTACTTTAGCCTGATGACAATAATGTGCCATAATGAGGATAGTTAGGAAACTGTACCAACAAAATACATTTAGATCAGTAAGTTACCTTATCCTGTCTAAAGGTAAAAAAATAGGACACACAACAAAACAGCTCTAATGATTTCTACTATTAGGACAAAAGTGAGATATCGCTGCCTTTTCCATTCCCTCCGCTGTAAGTAACAGCCTTCTGTGTTTTTACTGCATATTCACTTTTCACTGGGCTGCATAATAGTTAGTACATAAAGGTGGTCCTCACTTAACTAGTGTCCATTTAGTGACTGTTCAGAGTTACGATGGTGATAAAAAAATAACTGTATGGCTGATTCTTGTGTTTACAGGCATCACTGAGTCCCATGGTCATGTGATGACCATTGGATTGTTTCACAACAGGCTTCTGAGAATCAGACCCAGTTTGGTTTAGTGATTAAGGAACCAGGCTAGAAAGCTAAACACTCTGAGTTCAAGTCCTGCTTTATCCTTCAAATCCAGCTGGGTGACCTTGGGTCAGTCACTCTCTCTTAGCCTAACTCTCCTGACAGCCTGGTTGTTGTGAAGAAAAGAGGAAGGGTTTTGGGATATTTTTGCTGCCTTGAGCTGTTGGTAAAGGAATATAAATAAATAAAACAAAAAGTCAGTGGAGAAGTCAGCAGTATAATTGCAAGTCGTGATGATCTGATCTGTTGCTTAATGACTGTGCTGCTTATTCAGCTCCATTTGTGGTTGTTGAGCGAGACGGCTTGTACTATAATGGGAAGTAGAACTGAGAGGAAGAGTTGCTACTAACACAAATAAAAAAACCTTGAATCCTAAGAAAACATCTCGGACAACATCCCCAGTTCTCATTCAAAAGAGAGAATAAAAAAGGGAAATGAAAAGACCCAAACACCTCCTTGCCAGCAATAAACACTCAGATAAACAGGGATTAACACCAGGATTAATACCAGACAAACAGTCAAGCAGTAAACAATAACCCAATCAAGGAACTACCACCTCAGGCAAACAATCAAGCAGTAACAACAACCTAACCAAGGACTCATCAAGAACACTTTGCCAACCCAGACAGAACAAGCCACTTGAATATAAACAGAAAGCAAACCCCACTCCCTTCTAGCACTGATGATTTTACCTAGTCAGGTAATGAGATATCTGCAAGAAAACAACCCAGCTCAGAGCATCAAGGAATCCATATGAAATTAACAGTCACAGGTATTTAAAACTTTTTCCATTTTTTAAATCTTTTTTTGAAAACTTGGGATTTTATCTGAGTTTCCATTACCATCATTTTCAAAGTGGTCCAAATTGGGGGACGGAATTTTTTTCAGTCACTGAATGAGGCTTAACCCTTCCCTTTTTAATAAATCTTTCAGTCCTAAAACTATTTTAAAGGAACTCCAAGGTGACTTTTAATATTGTCTGCACACCATATTGGTTTTGGAGCTGTTTACATAAAAGTGATGTCTTTGAGGATAACTTTTGAAAACTGGTTCTTAACATTCAGCTTTTTGCCAACATAAACAAAGAGTTTGTGCAGTAAGCCATAATATGTTTATATCAACAGAGCTACATTTAAAAACCAGCTTCGGGTGCTAAGCAGAATTTGGAGTTTTTACATTGTCTATTCCATCAGGAAAACAACTGCCTTCCAACCAGACCATTTTATCCATTTCTTCAAAATATGTGGAAGTGTTTACTCTAGTGGCACCTACTTTTAATATCAGGCACGGATCGATTACTGTTATTGATCTATTTCTCCCTTTCTGCTTGTATTGAGGTGCCTTAATAAAAATTGTTCTGTTCAGCTGCTCTGAAGTCACTCTGGAGTCTAATTATGAAGTTGGTGGAATCTAACGGATAATATGCTGGATTTGAATCTCCTGACCACTTCAAAACCTTATTCAAGCCCATTATCTTGCCTTGGGAAAACTACCACTTATTTATCCTTTTCTAGCAAAATTGCTGTAGGGATATGGTGCTTCACCGAGGCTCTTTAAGAGAGGGGGGACATACAGTTGTGATAATATTTGAAGGATTAATATCTGGGGTGGAGGGTGCAAAGTTAGTATATTCAATAACTACAATTGAAAACTATCTTTTCCACTCAGATTTAATTCTGAGATTCTTTTCTTACATTACATATGGATAATCCTCAATTTATAACCATTTGTTTAGTGACTGTTTAAAGTTACAATGGCACTGGACAAAGTGACTTATGACCGTTTTTACTGCAGCATCCCCATGGTCACATGATCAAGATTCAGATGCTTGGCAACGGACTCATATTTATGATGGTTCCAGTGTCTCAGTGTCATGTGATCATTTTCTGCGACCTTCTGACAAGCAAAGTCAACGCAGAAGCCAGATTCACTTAACAATTTGTTACTAACTTAATGATTGCAGTGATTCACTAACAATTGTGGTAAGAAAGATTGCAAAATGGGGCAAAATTCACTTAGCAACTTTCTTTCTTAGGAATAGAAACTGGGCTTAATTAAGGTTGTGAGTGGAGACCACCTGTAAACATTTACACTTAATTTTTATGACTTGCAGACCTTAATAGATGATACTGGTAGCCCTTGACTTACGGCTGTAATGGAGTTGGGAATTTTCATTGTAAATCATCATAGTTGTAAGTGGAGTCACCCCAGTGACTGAACCTGAGTTTATGAATATTTTGCAAGAATTGTTAACACCGCAGTCTTTAAGCCAGCATCTCCCAACCTTTCTTTACCCCGTACCACTAGAATGCTTCTGATATATTCTCGCACCCCTTACAAAAGTTCAAAATAAGGGCAAGAAATTATGCATATACACTATAATTTTGAAAAACCAAGTTTTCGTACCCCTTGGAATATTGTCTTGCACCCCCAGGGGGTGAGAGCACCCCTGGTTGGGAACCCCTGCTTTAAGCAAATCAATGTATTGGTAGGGGCATTGTTTTGCCAAAAAAACAGCTGAAAAGGCCAGAAACTAGCAAAAAATCTGACCATGAAATGCTGAACTGACTGTAAAGGTAAGTCAATTGCCAAATGCCCAAAATGTGGTCATGTGACTGTGCTTTTGTGGTTGTGTGCAACTGTCAGAAATCCACAACTAGGTCATAAGTAGCTTTGGAGAAGGGGGTCCATCGTAACTTTGAATAATTGCTATGTAACTTGGTCATAAGATGAGGACTGCCTGCATGCCTGCAACAAGGCCCATGTGATATTGAAACTAACAGGAACAGGTTGATTCACTGATAAGCACACAACAGAGGATGTTGAAATGTTCTTTCAGACAAATTATCTTTTCCATCAGCATTTTCCAACCAGGATATCTTCCAGTTGCATAAATTTCAAATTCCATCCTATTGCTAATAACTCTGAGAATTGAATTTTACAAACATAGGGGAAATGTTTGGCTTGGGGATTTTTTTTAAATGAACCTAGTCAGTTCCTGGATTCATTCATGTCTTGGAACAAACTATGTAAGTTCAGAAATTTTATTCCTCAGTACCTGAAATAAAATTTTTCAGCTCTTCCTGGTATCATGGGAGGAGAGGAGGGGACAGAACTATAGGTGGTCCTCAATTTATAGCCATTCACTTAGTGACCATTTGAAGTTACAAATGCACTGAAAAAAAAGTGAATTATGACTGTTTTTCATACTTATTGCCATTGCATCCCCATGGTCAGATGACCAAAATTCAGATACTTAGCAACTCCTTCATATTTATGACTGTTGCTGTGTCCTGGGATCACATGATCACCTTTTGTGACCTTCTGACGAGCAAAGTCAATGGGGAAGTCAAATACACTTAACAACTGTGTCACTAACTTAACTGCAGTGATTCGCTTAACAACTGTGGCAAGAAAGGTTGTAAAATGGGGCAAAACTCGCTTAACAACTGTCTTGCTTTGCAACAGAAATTTTGGGGTCAGTTGTTATTGTAAGTCGAGGACTAGCTATACTATGGGCTTCTTGAGGCCACGTGCATTATGACATCATCACATGAATAATCCAAATGCTAAATGCACATCCTCTGATTTACAACATGATGCACAAGGTACCATCAGGCCTTGTACTGGACACCTTTGGGCCTTGTTACACCTAAATGTGACTAATGTGTGATCACATAATGCTTGACAAAAACTATAAAGTCCTTCGTGAGGTAGGAAACATTTCTGATTTGAAAAAGATTAAGCTGGATGTTTTCCAAAGTTTAAACAAAATGCATCTGTCTGTATAATTTAGGTTTTGCTCAGATGCTTTCTAGCCTGAGTATTTATTCTAGTATTTTTCCAGTAGTTTCGGCTTTTATTTCTTTATTTTCTTGCTGTTAGTTGGAGTTGTTTTGTTAAAAAGGCAGGCTAGAAACCTTTTAAAATAAAAATAATGTTTGAGACATCTAAGCTTGAAAGAACGAAGGCACAATAAACATCTCCAAAGTAGGAAGATGCATATCTAATAAGAAATGATAACAGTCTTTTTTTTTTCAAAAATCGTTGGTGCTTAACACTGAAATAAATACCATTTTCTTGCCAGAGGGACCTAGTTTACTTGTTACTCTAATTGTTCCTCATCTAACAATGGAGAACTAGGGCACTGCTTATATTACAACCAGTACTTGCAAATATTGTATACATTGGTAAGGCAAAATTCCCTTTTCAAGAAAGAAAAAAGATAAGTCACCAGCTGGTGCTGTTAATATGGATGAAAATATAGGCCCTTAATATTCTCCAAATAAGCCTCCAAAGGCTTTCCAATGAAAGAATGGAGAAAGTCTAGTATATGAAGTCCTTATGTGCATAGTTTATGACTAGCTGTTATCTTCCAATATTTTTAAAGCAGGCAAGCTTTAGTATTCTTCAAACTTATTACTATATAGGTAGTCCTCGACTTATAACTACAATTGGGAACAGAACTTCTGTTCCTAAGCAAGGTGACAGTTAATGTTACATATTTTATGTTATATGTTATAAATATATCACAAATATAAGTTATGAATATAGAGCAGAGGTCCCCAATCTCTTGTGCCCCAGGGACTGGTTCTGTGGAGAAATGTTTTTCCATGGACCAGAGAGTGTGTGGTTTTGTGTGCTGCCTGCATCTCACGGATGGGGCTTTGCTTGTTTGTACTGACCAGTTGTTAGTATGCCACAGTCCATCCATGGACCAGTGGTTGGGACCCCTTATATAGGCCTGTAATACAACCATAGCTAGCCTTTTCATGACCTCACTGGAAAGCTACATTGCTGGAATGTGTGTACTACTGATAAGGAAAGATTCTGAGTGCGTGTATGAATGATTTATTATTGATGCTACCAGGTGGGCATAAGGAGTATAATGGATTGCGCTTTTCATGGAGTCTTGGAACAAAGTGTGAGGATGTAAAGTTCTGTGATGACTCGGGCAAGATGTATCATACATGTGGATTCTGAGAAAATAAGTTGGGTATAAAGAGAAGACTGGAATGGAGCCTGAAGTTCAAGACAACTCTTGTTGTGGCAGGGGACACCTTGAATTTGCTTCCCAGCCCACTCTAACACAGCCTGCTCCCCTGTGTTGAGAGTGTATATGGGTATCGTGTGAATGAGTAGCCTAGTAGGACAGCAATACTTACAGCAACTTGAGTAGCCTTTTAGGACACAGTTGTTTGAATAGCTTTGTTGGGCAAAGTAACCTGAATAGCCTTGTTGGGCATAACTTATTGTAGTAAGATAACTTTGAAATTAGACAAGCATATCTACAAATATAAAGGAACTAATTAAGTTTAATTGCACACTTGCCTTGCTTTTTGTTCAAATAATACAAGAATAAAAGAACTATTGGATAACTTCGTTTTGAGTAGCTTGAACTCAATTTTATGACATTAAGTGAGGCATGCCTCATTTTTTGCCACAGTGCTAAGTGAATCACTACTGTTATTTGTGAACCACGCATATGGCTGTTAAGCAAATCCAGCTTCTCCCATTGATTTTGCTGATTAGAAGCTGGCTAGGAAGGTTGCAAATACATGTGATCCCAGAATGCTGCAACCTCATTAATACACATGGGTTGCCAAGTGCCTGAATTTTGATAATGTGACAGTAGGGAGTTCTGTGACAGTTGTAAGTGTGAGGACTAGCCACAAATAACTGCTTTTTAGTGTTGTAACTTTGAATGGTTGTAAGTTGAGAAGTTCCTATCGGCACTTCTGGAGACCTAGCTTGAGTTGGGATCATGATGAGAACAAAAAGTTAACCTTTTCATTAAAACCTATAACTGCTAAGATGAGATAACAGTACCAGTTGTTATCTGGGAAGACTTAATAGCTTTCTGAATAACTGCTCCACAGATAAGCCAATGTGAGGCACTGTGGTGAGGTGGGACTCTTAGAGACCATTTGGATTTGCTGCTGCGGTGTTGACAATGACCTCCTTTCTTGGCTGACAATGTCAGACTCTCTTGCCTGGCTGACAGTGGAATCTCCAAGAGACTTCAGCCATCCTTCATGGACCAAGACTATAGAATGGCTTAGGAATTAACAGCCATCTAGCAACCTTGGCCACGAACTGAGTTACTAAGGGCTCAGCACACAGCACCAGCAACATTAGGTTTTTGCTTTAGGGCAGAGTTCCCCAACTTTTCTGGTTTGGCAGCTAGGAGGCGGGGCAAAGAGGGGATAGTTTTGTGGGAGGGCAGGTGCATACAAGTTGCTTGCATGAGTGGAGCCGAGAACACCTGTGATGCTCACACAAATAGGGCCCAGGGCACCCATGATACTTGCCTGAGTGGGGGCCGAGTGCTTGTGATGCTCACTTGAGTGAGGCTGTGTGCATGCACCCATGTGTGCACACCAGCCAGTCACTCATGTGACCTGGTTGCAAATAGGCCATGGACCGGTAGTGGGCTATGGTCTACAGGTTAGGGACCCCTGCTTTAGGGCACCTGTGACATGTTTTAAAGATGGAGGGTATTTCCACCAATCCTTTGTCATAGTCTTTGGGTGCTTTTCAGCTTCCTTAGGCTGGTTTGGTTATGTCCACTTGGATTATATTATATCTAGCATGTTTAGAGTGTATATCTTTTTCTTCTATTACAAAAATCTTTCGTTTAAGATACAGTGATTCTGTTTTTGCATACTATAAAGAATTGTCCATAAATTGGCAGTCTTAGAGAGCTAAAGAAATAAAGAAATGTAGAGTGTTTCACTGATAGTTAAACAGGGAGCTTGGAGAGGTGCACTTGTAAAAGAGATGGATGCATACATTTTTCTTTCTCAGTGTGTATGAAAGACAGAGAAATAGAAAATTTAGTATTTATGCTTTCCTACTAAGCCAGTGAAGATCTGAATAATATAAAAGACACGTTCAGCTACATATTCATTCTTGTAACTCACACTGGAATTGTTGGATATCACAGTGGATTATCATGTTTCCTTTCAACTCAGCCAATGTTGCTCCATTTTTCTCCACTTTACAAGCATAAAAGTTATGATAAGAGAGCAAATTGCTTCAGGGCTGTTTCCAGATGCAGAATTAATACCATATGTTATGCCCTTGATATTTCCTCCTGCCTAAAGTGCCCTGTACTACAATATCCTCTCCAGCAGCTTACAAAAGAATCTAAGCTATTTTACTCTTATGTAAATTTGCTAGGTTATTACCTAATTTGGCCTTTCCAGAAAGCAGATTAATGCCAATAATATTCTATCAAATGAGTTGTTAAGAAGAAATTAACTTAAACCAATATTTCTCAACCTTGGCTACTTGACAATGCATGGACTTCAACTCATGCTGGCTGGAGAATTCTGGGAATTGAAGTCATCAAGTTGCCAAGGTTGATAAATGCAGACCTCAAGGGTCAAATTTAAGGGACTATTCTTTTCAACATATTAAAAACTTGGTTATAATATGTCCATGTTCCATTAGTCTTGATGACATTTTCCTGATAATTCTCACCCAAAAATTATGTAGGTTGCCTAGTAATGATGCATCTTCTTTAAAACAGTCCATCTTCCCTCCATTTTTCCTCTAGTGAGCTAAGCCTGAGTGTCTGATCCAACTGGTCAGATTAATGTACTAAGGTTTTGGTACTTTCAATCAGCCCTTACCTTTTTGCTATGGCTCCTTTTCCACTCCAAACTGATCAGCTTTATCTGTATCGTAATACATGGAACCCTTGTTACTATTCAGTGAATGCATTTCTTCCCTATGATGACATATCAAACGCATGATGTCAAATGAAGTCACCAAGAGTTTGGCTAACTTATTATGAGATATTAGAATTTTGTTAAAGGTAATATAAAAAAAATCAAGATAAGAATTATTGGCAGAGGTTTATATTTGTCAATGATTTTCTTATTTGCAATTATTGATGATAGCGATATTATTCATTCAATAATAATAATAATAATAATAATAATAATAATAATAATAATAATAATAATAATAATAATAGGTTGGAAGGGACCTTGGAGGTCATCTAGTCCAACCCCCTGCTCAGGCAGGAAACCCTATACCATTTCAGGCAAATGGCTGTCCAGTCTCCTCTTAAAAACTTCCAGTGTTAGAGCATTCACCACTTCTGGAGGCAGGTTGTTCCACTGGTTAATTGTTCTAACTGTCAGGAAGTTTCTCCTTAGTTCTAGGTTGCTTCTCTCCTTGACTAGTTTCCATCCGTTGCTTCTTGTCCTGCTTTCAGGTGCTTTGGAGAATAGCTTGACTCTGACTCTTGGTGATTCTGTGGGTCAGGTCTGTCCACATGTTCCAGTCTTGTACTACTTCTTTGAGTTTTTATTATTTATCATTATTAGAGAGATTTAAAGTAAGCAAAAGAATTAATGGGTTTTTTTTGAAGATTGAAAGACAGATTGAAAAAGAACTCGATAAAAATGATGAACATGTAATCTTTATTAAATATTGAAATAGAACAAGAACAACTGAAAGAAGGTGTGATAAAGTTGGCCATAATTTTTTTTATAAAATGATGTACTGTTGATGTATGTCACCATGGAAATTGTCAAGCACTTCAAATTCATGCTGGAAATGTAAACAAAGAAGAGACATTTTATCATATTTGTTGGCTGTGTAAAAAAAGGCTAAAAAATTCTGGATTCAAATACATACCATGATTCAGATGAGTTTAAAAATTGCAATTGAGATCAGAGGTTTTTCTTTTTAGGATTAATGGATAAAATAACTACAAAAAGGTCACAAAACTTTGTTTACATTACTGCAGTAAGATTATTCTATGCACAAAGATCGAAAGATTGTGTCAAAGTCATTAGCTGGGTGACTTTGGGCCAGTTATTCTCACCCAGTCAAACCCAATACATATTGAATACACCCAAGAAGGTGTATTCAATATGTGCGCTGCCTTGGGTTGTTTATAAAAATAACCATGGGGGGTAAAGGTAAAGGTAAAGGTTCCCCCGCACACGCGTGCTAGTCGTTTCCGACTCAAGGGGCTGGTGCTCATCTCTGTTTCAAAGCCGAAGAGCCAGCGCTTGTCCAAGGACGTCTCCGTGGTCATGTGGCCGGCATGACTAGACGCCAAAGGCGCACGGAACGCTGTTACCTTCCCACTGTAGTGGTCCCTATTTTTCTACTTGCATTTTTACGTGCTTTCGGACTGCTAGGTTGGCAGAAGCTGGGACAAGTAACAGGCGCTCACTCTGTTAAGCGGCACTTGGGATTCGACCCGCCAAACTGCCAACCTTCTGATCGACAAGCTCAGCGTCCTAACCCACTGAGCCACCTCCCATGGGGGGAGGTGAGTATAAATAAATAAATACATAATTTTTATTTACTCATATTCCAAGAAGGGTTAGTGAGATTATTAGCTGAGACATTCAGAAGAAAAAGAGATAATATTCTATATTTATTGCTGGCTGAAAATTCTTTATGACTTTTTTTTTCATGAAAGTAACAAACTGGACACTATAAAGAATTACACCAGGATGACCATGGAGGATGTGAAGGAGGCAGTCAAGACAGAGGGGCCTAGAGAGTCCTGATCATAGAGTGGCTAATGGTCAGACATGACTGAATGGCTGACAACAAAACATGAATTTATAATTTTGTTTTGGTTTTTGAGGGTTAGGCAGAAAAGATCAAAGGAAAAAAATTGAGTTATGTTGTAACCTTAGAGTAAGAAGAAAATTTGTAATTGTACCTATAACTGCTGTAAAAAATATTGAAAGCTACTTCTTTGTATCTTTTTTCTTTTTTTCTGCTTTTCTTTTAGTTTTTTTGCTTTCTTGTACTTATAGCTTTCTTTTTATTTCTTCTTTTCTTTTTATCATTTTATATTAGTCTGTATTAATTTTTATTTTTTTTATTTTTTTAAATATATACATAAAACCCAAGGGCATCTTTATCTTTTAAATTACTCTTATTGGTGGAGAGCAATTATTTTTACCTGGTGACAGACTCATCTATTAATTTAATCAGCTAAAGTCCACTCCATCATTTAATCACATGAGAGTTCTAGATAGTGCTTGCAGGGGAAGGGTGTTATATTTTGAAAATGTTCTGAAAATATTTATGTAGATATAATTTTTTTAAAAAGATGAATAGATTCATACATTATTCTCCCAGTATGAATATTAAGAGATCCCCAATAAAATGAAATATAAAAAGAGTGAATCTTATTCTAGGCTACTAGGAAGAAGTACGTTTATAGAGAAAGGATGAAAAAAAACTTGATCTCTTCATGGGAAGAAAAAAAAGATATTCGTTATTCTCTGTCATTAATAGTTCACAACCAATTTTTATTTATGAGCTGACAGTAGCAACAGTGTTGGAATAAGGATGTGAAATAATTCATTCCTGTGTTAAAGTACTTTGACTGTCTGTGCTCTTTTATATGGATTGGTTGAGAATAAATCTTCTAAAATAGAAAAATATTCATTTAAGGGGAATAGTCTGGTAACAAAAGTTTTATATCTATTATGTTTGATCTATAGGCACTTCATGTCAAACGGAATAGCTTTTTTTCCTAAACAGTTATAAGAAATCTGTTGCTTTTGCTTAACTTTAATGGATTCAATGGGACAATTTTGTTAGCAAGAACAGAGGCAGAGTAACTGTAAAAATGACACATGGACTTGGGTGCCATTCTGAACGTTAGTGGACTTCTGAAGCTTTCTCCACACCTAGACTCTTCTTGCAAACCTGGTAGCCAACATTACCATCTTAAATGTTGGTTATACAGCCACATCCAGACATGGAGACCTATGCTAGATATCTTGGAACTGTATCCAGCAATGGTTATGATGACTGGGTGTTTGTGGGGGTGGAAATCCACTCATCAGACTGGGGAAGACCGGTATAAAGTTCAAATAGTTGCTTATAGGATTTTTCTGCTTTCTAGACTGGCCCTGTGGAACAGGTTCCTTTGATAACTCTACTCTACCTTTGTAGTGGGAAAATCAATTAGTGTTGGAGGTAGAAGTGGACAGGAGCATTGAGATAGTGAAAATATAACTGAGTACAAGATGATGAAGGATCCTGAGTCTCCCACTTATGGGGCATGGGAAATATGTGAAGTCTCTTCATATATTTGCTGACCCAGAGTTGTGAGCCTCAGATGACAGTGGTATGGTACCACAAATCTCAGTAGACTTCAGATATCTTTTGCTTTTCAGACAATTTGTTCAACTCTGGGTATCTTATACTGTTCTATAAAGGAATTATTGAGTCTGTCATTTGCTCCTCTATAACTCTGGTTTGGCACTGCAACCAAACAAGACAGACACAGACTTCAAAGGATAGTTAGAACTGCAGACAAAAACAATTGCTACCAGCCTGCCTTCCACTGAGGACCTGTACACTGCACAAGCAAGAAAGAGGGCTGTGGAAATATCTACATAGTGCTCACATCCTGGACATAAACTATTTCAACTTCTTCCCTCAAGACGACACTATAGGACATTGCACGCCAGAACGACTAGACATAAGGACAGTATTTTTCACCATGCCATCACTCTGCTTAACAACTACTTCCTACAACACTGTCAAACTAATTAGTAAAGCTGATTATTATGATACTCATCTTTCCTATTACCTATCTTTATCTTCTTATGACTATAAAGTTGCTCCTTGTATCTTACAATTTATATTGTTTTTTGTACCCTAGTATAATTTATGTTCTTTGCTTAGCTAGTACTCTATGACTATCACTAAGTGTTGCATCTTGTGATTTGTGATGAAGTGTTGTATTTCATGATTTATGATGAATGTATTTTCATATTATTTATGATCATGACTATCACTATTACTTATATGTAAACTGACAGCTTATGCACTGGAAACAAATTCCTTGTGTGTCCAACCACACTTAGCCAATAAAGAATTCTATTCTATTCTATTCTATTCTATTCTATTCTATTCTATTCTATTCTATTCTATTCTATTCTATTCTATTCTATTCTATTCTATTCCATTCATTCTATTCTATTCTATTCTATTCTATTCTATTCTATTCTATTCTATTCTATTCTATTCTATTCTATTCTATTCTATTCTATTCTATTCTATTCCATTCCATTCCATTCCATTCCATTCCATTCCATTCCATTCCATTCCATTCCATTCCATTCCATTCCATTCCATTCTATTCTATTCTATTCTATTCTATTCTATTCTATTCTATTCTATTCTATTCTATTGGCTAATATCATGTAACAACTAAGAGGATGAGCAGTGAACAAAGATTTCCCCAGCTGAGGTCACAGCAATCCCAAGAAATTTCAGTTTCAGAAAAGCTGTTCCTTATCTAAAATGTGAGATTAAATAATAAAGGTAAAGGTGCTCATCTCCGTTTCAAAGCCGACGAGCCAGCGCTTGTCCGAGGACGTCTCTGTGGTCATGTGGCCGGCATGACTAGACGCCAAAGGCGCACGGAACGCTCTTACCTTCCCTATTTTTTTACTTGCTTTTTCATGTGCTTTTGAATTGCTAGTTTGGCAGAAGCTGGGACGAGTAACAGGCGCTCACTCTGTTATGAGGTACTCGGGATTTGACTGCCGACCTTCTGATCGACAAGCTCAGAGTCCTAACCCACTGAGCCACCGCGTCCCTTGATTAAATAATATTGCAGTTGTAATCACTGAGCTGAATTGAGTGCAACAAGTAGCAACTCCATGGGCATGTCTTGGCAATAAGGGAAAGTAGCTTGCCATTTCCTTCTTTGCGGATGTCTTTTGATTCCCCAATCCAACCTACAGGTTCTAATTCAACCTTCCTATTGGTGTCCTATCTAAGAACGGATGAAGTGCAAATGTGACTAGCTTTTTGAGATTCTAGGGGTTTCATATAGGTTGTAACTGAATAATTGATATATCTCAAAAATACTAATCAAGTGCATGTTATTATTAAATGTCATCACAAATCCAGTGACAGCTCTGAATCAAATAGTGAAGGGGGAGTGCAAACAGACTGAAGCTTGGTCAATAAGAGCAGTTTCTTGTTACCAATAGTCCTTCATCTTGTCTGGGTTTAATTTCACCATTTTTCCCCACATTCAGTCTAGTGATGAACTCAGGCAATGTTCAAGGGTTTTGGCTACTTCTTGAAAATTGATTGGAAAGGAGTAATAGAACTGAGTGATATGAGTATGTGACTTTCAAAAACATAAATTATTTCCTGTTGGAAGTTTTACAAAGATGTTGAACAGCACAGGAGATAGCATCGAACATGGTTAAACACAATAGATCTTGCCTTCAGAAACTGCTTAATTCCTGGAGGTTTTGGGGAAGAGACTGGACAACCATTTGTCTGAAATGGTATCGGGTCTCTAGCTTGAGACTAGAAGGGGTTGGACTAGAAGACCTCCAAAATCCCTTCCAACTCTGTTATTCTGTTATTCTTAAATTCTTTGATCCAGTTACCCTCATCTCAGCCTTGAATAATATTATTGCTCCCACAAAAAAACATTTTTCATAGTTTTACTTAAAGATCTCAGCGGAGGCAGTCCCAAACTAGATCCTTGACTTATAAACAAGTAATTGCAAATTGCTCCATTAACTCAGGATATGTCCAAATTAAAGTTCCATTTAAGTTCCTTGGGAGTTTCAATTTTTTTCTCCTGGATTTGGAAAAGGGAACATTGCTTTTTATACAGTATCAACTTAAGAAGCCCAGGTGAACTCCATAGTTTTATAGTTTCCCATAAAAATGGAGGGGAGCCATGCTTCTTAGTTTTCACATTTATGGTTAGAGTTGCTCAGAGCTCAAAAAAGAATCACTACTCTGTCTTTCATCAGCATTTTGGCACTTCTGGATGCTCAGGTGCTCAGCTTAATAACACCTATAACATTGCCTGAATCTTTTTAGTCATCACTTTAAGACTTTGGATGGAAAACTCCCAATAAAATTGTTTATTTACATAATTTACAGAGAATTCTTGCTACTTTGGGGGGGGGGATACTCTATTTAGTGAATCTCCAGAACTTTATATGGACTCCAGCTTTAAGAAATACATTTCTAAGGTAGATGCAAATTTTTGAATAGGACTGTTTCAGAAGGGGAAAGATCAGTTTCATTCACATTGTGATGACTTTAGATATGGTGGCTGATGTGGTTAGGATACTGGGTTGAAAGTCAGCTAATGCATGTTTGAGACATGAAGACTGCTGTGTGAGAGGATGAACTCCCATCATTCACTCCACCTCCTGCTGATCTAGCAGTTTGAAAACATGCAGTTGCAAGAATAGCTACCACTTCGGTGGGCACATTAACAGGAACATGAAAGGATACACAACCAGATGTTCCTGGGCAACAGTGATGTCACCAGCTAATCCTTTCAACCAAGAAGTGCCTTGGTGCTTCCAACACAAAAGTGAGTGTGAGCATCAAAACCAAATAAACAAAGCCATCCATCCATCCATCCATCCATCCATCCATCCATCCATCTCAAGAAATTAATTATTTTACATAATTATCTGTGGAAAAACTGTGGCCTTTTGGGATGAGAATCATTGGAACTAAATTCTTCAGACCTTTCTATTTATTTACCCCAATGGATCAATTTAACCTAACAAACAAATTAGCTCTTTACATATACTTCTTATAAACCAGAAATTCCTGTCATTTCTTTTAAAAGACAGAACTCTTAGCTACCCCACTGCACACTTCCCTTTAGATAGCTCCATTGAGGAACATACATTGAGTCCAGTTGGCCACTCAACTGTGAATCCATCTGGTGGCCTTTTGATCTCATTCTATGGTGGTCTATCCATCTCATTCAAGCTATTATTTTATCCACTCTACTTCAACCAGTATAACACAAAAGAAATGCATTCAAGGATATACCATAAACATAATTGCCAGCATGGCACAACTTGAATTTTGGCCAAGTAAACCTTTATAAACCTTTTCTAACAATCAGCAAATCACAGACTTTTTGCACTGAAGGTTGCCCTTCCAACACCTTGCATTTTTGGTCACCACCTTCTGGGGTTAACAAAGAAAGGACATTATGCTTGGTTTTGTTGACTTGGGCCTTAAACAAAGCTCCTGATTTTCTCTTATCTATCTTTCGCTGCTGTCTTTTTCCTCCTGGCTGAACAAGTTCCAGCT
This sequence comes from Vipera ursinii, assembly GCF_947247035.1. Classification (NCBI taxonomy): domain Eukaryota; kingdom Metazoa; phylum Chordata; class Lepidosauria; order Squamata; family Viperidae; genus Vipera; species Vipera ursinii. Next base: position 116,936,635 of record NC_139517.1, on the reverse strand, counting down.
AAATGACTCATTTATTTTCTGGTTCCCGTAACTACCTTTTCACTCCTGTTTAAACTGAAAAGGGAAGCAAACAAACAAGATTGCAAGAGACGGTGCCTGTTTCCATTTCAATCAGTTTTGCTATATTATATCCCATGCTGATTTTTCCTTACCGGCTGCGAGATGTGCATAAATGGAGAGGTAAGTACTGAAAGATGTTTGGTGATAGAACCTAGAAAATTATCTTCAGGTAATAATCTACATTATTTCCAACAATTGATTTAAGCAGGATTGATATCAGCTAGGCACTTAATGAAGCTTTTGAGGTCGCCTCTGGAAAATTGCCTTTAGGCCTCATTGTCCCTTAGCTTGTTAGAGGGGGAAAAATCCTTCTTTTTGCTTTCATACTTGTGTATCTAACAACTCTGGCAAGATCATATTTTAAAAGCCCTACTTTCAGGTTACAAAAAGGTTATCCTTCCTGTGCATCACAACAGCTGTTTATGGCAGCTATGAATTTGATTTAAGTGACAATAAAGTTTATGTGGCTAATGCATTACACTTATAGTTTTCCTTTTTTATTCATCAAGGGCCAATGAAAACATGGAAAAGCATGAGAGGTAGAGAAACCCATATTTCAAAAAAAATATGAAATAGATGTACTTATTTTATTTAAAAAAAAATGAAAGATCATGCCAACATTTTGTAACCAGCTGTAGAATTGGAAAAAAGAGCCTTGGTGGAGCAGTGGGCTAATGCCTCCTTAAGTAACACCAACTGCCTCCAATTAGTGCAGGTTCGAGTCCCACCAGGCTCAAGGTTGACTCAGACTTCCATCCTTCCGAGGTAGGTAAAATGAGGACCCAGATTGTTGGGGGCAATTAAGCTGACTTTGTAATAATGCCGTTTGGGGTGTGTGTGTGAAAGCCCTATTAAGCAGGCATATACATAGAATGAAGGCTATTGCTAAGCACATTGATTTGTGCTTCTTAGATTGTAAGCCTCCCTGAGTCTTCGGAGAAGGGCTGGAAATAAATGGGATAAAAAATGGTTTTTTGGGTGGAGGGGGAGAAGGGGGCACTTTTGAAATATATGCCAGAAAAAGGAGATTGTAGGTGGGGCTTCAACTTGAATTTAATCTAACATTTATCACAGGGGAGTTTCTTTTTTTTTCTCCCAGAAGTAGATGGCATTTAATTATTAGATCACATTTCAGACAATTTACATTGCAAGAACCATGTACTTCTGTGACTAATTGAATGGGTGTGCAGTCTTAAAATGTCACTTTGCAGATAGAAATGATTCATCTCCTAGACTTTGCTTGTAAACATATTTCATTGGGGGTCACTAATATGCTTTTATTGCCTCTCTGTCAGAGATGATGCTATTACCAAGTCTGATAAAGTATTCTTCAGAGGCCTCTCTTTAATTCCTCCCCCCCTTTATATAATCATGAGAGACTATAAACAATAAATTTAGTTTAAAGCTTCTCTGTGTTAACTAATTCTAAATAAATCTATCAGAGTCGGCTAGGTAAAAATATTTCAAGATTATTTTCCCCACCCAGCAAATACTGAAGTTGATGGTCTCTTTGGGATGATATTTTAAAATACTTTTTATTTTTTTAATTAAAGTTTATTGTAAGATAAAATATAAATACAACTAAAAATTAAAGTAAAACAATAAAAAGAAAGAAAAAAGTAATGATTTCTGACTTTTTTCAATGCAGTAGGATACAAATAGAATTGCAACATCATACTTTTTCTACATATATATACATATACATATGCATACACATATACACCTATACTTTTTCTTTTCTTTTTTACTGTGGGCACAATGGCACACATCAAAAATGAAATTTAGTTCCCTGCTCTCAAAGTGGAACACATACATGACACATACCTAACCATACACACATATGTATAGACTCACACCCCTACATATACATAACAAATAAATATTACATACTGTACATCTTGAATATATAATGGAAGGAGGAAACTTGAGAGTTCACAAGGTTTATGCTGTATGGAATGAAACTATGGTTGAATCTGGATGTTCTGTTGCGGATACCACGAAGCCCCCTCCCAGAAGCTAACAAGGAAAACAGGTCGTGAAGAGGATGAGTAGTGTCCCAGGTAATCTTACGGACCCTGCTCAAGCAACGCTTCTGTGCTATGTCCTGGATGGGAGGGAGGGAACTGCCAATGATCATCACCACTCTCTGCACTGCCTTCCTGTCTGAAGCAGGGATGCTTCCAATCCAGACTGTGATGCTGTATGACAGGATGCTCTCGATTGTTCCCCTGTAGAAAGTGGTCAGGACAGGGGAAGGAAGACGAGCTTTTCTCATGCGACACAGAAAATGCAGGCGCTGCTGTGCCCGCTTCACTAGTTTCTCACTGCTGAGCGACCAAGCTACCCTACTTGTTAGCTGCACGCCCAGGAATTTGATGCTGGTAACCATCTCCACAGGTGAATCATTAATGTACAGAGAAGTGAGACTGTGCCTGCCTTTTCTGAAGTCGACAATGATCTCTTTAGTTTTTCTGGTATTTAAAACTAGGCTGTTTTCCTTACACCAGTTCACCAACCTCTCAACCTCCTTGCAGTAAGCACCCTCACTGTCATCATGAATAAGGCCCACTACTGTTGTATCATCTGTGAACTTCACAATATGGTTGGTGGCAAACCTAGCACAACAGTCACGGGTCAACAGGGTGAACAGCAGCGGACTTAGGATGCAGCCCTGAGGAGAACCTGTGCTCAAGAAAATGGTATTAGAGGTATTTGTTCCAACTCACACATATTGGGGCCTGTTGCACAAAGGATTGTTTAAGCCTAAAAAGCCCAGTTTGTCTACTAGATGCTGGGGAATGATTGTGAAGTCGACAAACAAATGCACATGAGTTTATATATATAGCAACCAAAACCATCCCAAAGAAAAAGAAATGCAAGAAAGCAAAATGGCTGTCTGAGGAAGCTTTGCAAATAGCTGAGAAAAGGAGGGGAGCGAAAGGCAAGGGAGAAAAAGAAAGATACACCCAATTGAATGCAGAATTCCAGAGAATAGCTAGAAGAGATAAGAATGCCTTCTTAAATGAACAGTGCAAAGAAATAGAAGAAAACAATAGAATAGGGAGGACCAGAGATCTTTTCAAGAAAATTGGAGAGATGAAGGAAACATTTCATGCAAAAATGGGCATGATAAAGGACCAAAATGGCAGGGACCTAACAGAGGCAGAAGAGATTAAGAAGAGGTGGCAAAATTACACAGAAGAATTATACAAGAATGATCTTAACATCCCTGATAATCACAATGAGGTGGTCACTGACCTCGAGCCAGACATCCTAGAATGTGAAGTGAAGTGGGCCTTAGAAAAGCTGAGCAACAACAAAGCTAGTGGAGGTGACAATATTCCAGCTGAGCTATTCAAAATCTTAAAAGACGATGCAATAAAAGTGCTACACTCAATTTGCCAGCAAATTTGGAAAACTCAACAGTGGCCACAGGATTGGAAAAGATCAGTTTACATTCCAATTCCAAAGAAAGGTAGTGCCAAAGAATGTTAAAACTATCGCACCATTGCACTCATTTCTCATGCTAGTAAAGTTATGCTTAAAATCCTACAAGCTAGACTCCAGCAGTATGTGGATCGAGAACTACCAGAAGTACAGGCAGCATTTCAAAGAGCCTTGGTGGAGCAGTGGGCTAATGCCTCCTTAAGTAACACCAGCTGCCTGCAATTAGTGCAGGTTCGCATCCCACCAGGCTCAAGGTTGACTCAGCCTTCCATCCTTCCGAGGTAGGTAAAATGAGGACCCAGATTGTTGGGGGCAATTAAGCTGACTTTGTAATAATGCCGCTTGGGAGGGGTGTGAAAGCCCTAATAAGCAGGCATATACATAGAATGAAGGCTACTGCTAAGTTTGTAAAACCGCCCTGAGTCTTCGGAGAAGGGCGGGATATAAATGGAATTAAAATAAAAAAATAAAAAATAAAAGAGGTAGAGGAACTAGAGATCAAATAGCCAACATACGCTGGATCATGGAGAAAGCTAGAGAGTTCCAGAAAAACATCTACTTCTGCTTCATTGACTATGCTAAAGCCTTTGATTGTGTGGATCATAACAAACTGTGGCAAGTTCTTAAAGAGATGGGTGTACCAGACCATTTTATTTGTCTCTTGAGAAACCTATATATGGGCCAAGAAGCTACAGTGAGAACTGGACACAGAACCACTGATTGGTTCAAAATTGGGAAAGGAGTCCGGCAAGGTTGTATACTGTCGCCCTGCCTGTTTAACTTATATGCAGAGCACATCATGAGAAAGGCAGGGCTAGATGAATCAAAAGTTGGAATTAAGATTGCCGGAAGAAATATCAACAACTTAAGATATGCAGATGATACCACTCCAATGGCAGAAAGTGAAGAAGAACTAAAGAGCCTCTTGTTGCGGGTGAAGGACAGTGCAAAACTTGGATTGAAAGTTAACATTAAGAAAACCAAGATCATGGCACCCAGCCCTCTCAATTCCTGGCAAATAGATGGGGAAGAAATGGAGGTAGTGACAGATTTTAGTTTCCTGGGCTCCAAGATCACTGCAGATGGTGACTGTAGCCAAGAAATTAAAAGACGCTTGTTCCTCAGGAGGAAAGCCATGGCAAATCTAGACAGCACACTAAACAGCAGAGACATCACCCTGTCAACAAAAGTGTGTATAGTCAAGGCTATGGCCTTCCCAGTTGCAATGTATGGCAGTGAAAGTTGGATCATAAGAAAGGCTGAGCGCCAAAGAATTGAGGCCTTTGAACTGTGGTGCTGGAGAAGACTCCTGTGAGTCCCTTGGACTACAAGGCGATCAAACCGGTCAGTCCTGACTGCTCTTTAGAAGGCCAGAACCTGAAGCTAAAACTCAAATACTTTGGCCACCTAATGAGAAGGAAGGACTCACTGGAGAAGAGCCTAATGTTGGGAAAGATTGAGGGCAAGAGAAGAAGGGGATGACAGAGAATGAGGTGGCTGGATGGAGTCACTGAAGCAGTAGGCGTGAGCTTAAATGGACTCCAGAAGATGGTAGAGGACAGGAAGGCCTGGAGGAACATTGTCCATAGGGTCGCAATGGGTCGGACATGACTTCGCAGCTTGAAATAAGAAAAACTAAAACAGTTTTTATTGCTTGTGTCATGCACCCTAAAGATCCACTCCCCAATGAAGAAAAATCCTCAGTCGTGAACAAGATGTCATGCCAGAATTGCAATTGCAATTACATTGGGGAGACAGCAAAATGACTGAGGACTAGGGTGCATGAACACAAGCTCGCTATTAGTAGACAAGAATCACATTCACAGGTGTGGGCACACATGGCTACACACAACCATGTGTTTAATCTAACAGGGACCGAGGCAATTGCCAGTGACAACTCTAAAGGCGGCCGCTTGTTTAAGGAAGCTTGGTTTTCAAACCACTCCTCTATCAATCGGCAGATAGACCTCCCCACTGCATACCAGGCACTAAGGAATTGGGAAGAGGAACGATGTGCACGATATGAAGGCAAACAGTGCAAGCATTCACAGAGCGCCTCATTGTATCAAAATCAAGATTGCACAAATACACAACCACCCTGCATTGTAGAACACAGGGAAGAAGAGCAACAACTATTTAGAACCTCTGGTATGAGAATACGGGCAATGACTAGAGCTATGGGTACAACACAAGGAACTATCAGCAATCTACTTTTGACAACAGACACTCAGAGAAAAACTACATCCCCCAAAAACGGATGCGTGACAACTCAGAGAAATATGACAAACAGACCAGTGATGCGCTCCATGAGCAGAATGCAGACACCAACAGTATAAATGCGATCTCCCCACCCCAGCATTTCCATCCTGATGACATTGCCAACGAAAGCTTATTCTTTTAGCAATAAAAACTGTTTTAGTTTTTCTTATTTCATCCCAGTGTTCGCTTAGTTTGTTAATTTTAATATGCCTGGGATTTGCATTTTTAATCTTATCAAGGAATATATATACTTTTGAGCATAAAATCCAGAAATGGACTCCAAACAAAACTAGATAAACTCTAATTTTTGATTAAAACAATTTTTCCATCTTGCCAATTCCATTACCATTATCATTCACTGTACAATTGTGGATATTAGTGTAACTTTCCATTTTTGTGAATATGGGATTCTTATTATTGTCAACACATGCAATAATAAAATTCCAAATTTTCTTTCATGCTCTTTGTCCAGAATGATGTTTTTAAATACTGGTGAATTTTATGTTCTCTGTTATCAGCACGACTTCCCTGCTAAATATTATTATCCAAAACACTGCATTTAGAAAGCTTTGTACCATGAGTTGACTATTTATCTTTTGGGAAAAGAAGAAAAAATTATCTTATGTGTATGACAATATCCAAAAGCTTAGTGAACAGCAGTATAACATGTATGTATGTGGAGATACTAGACAAAAAAAAAGTACATCAAAAATGAGGACGTTGTGGACCATAAAAGATGTAAGTCATGATTGCCACTGAAAATGACAGTTTTCTTGGCAACATTTAGGCCAGGAAATCAACTTGCTTCAGATGTTTCTTTGTCCTAACTTGCAACACGAATCTCCTCAGATATGTGGCCTTTCTATATTTTATTATTTGATTAACATTATCATGCTCCATTTTTCCCCAGGTCCATTTTTTCCAAGCAGAAAACCTGGACAGCCAGGAAGAATAGTGTCCAAAATAACTACATGGAGTTATTGTATTGTATAACTGTTTATATGGTTCAATCACTGCTTACAGGAAAATGTCTTCATAAAATTGTACATATGTGATAGTGCTTCCTGACTGCCAACTTATGGTCTAGCCTTCAGATTCAAGGCATTTTCATGAACTGAATATTCTGTAACCTTGATATGGAGAATTCTCTGGTCTTGAAATGTTCAAATGTTATAAGAGATCCACTTGTTTATATTACAAACCAGATAACTTGGTAACTTTTAGGCATGTTATAGTCATGGTATTTAAGTGACTTCAGTAGCATCATCTATTCCAGACATGTCAAACACAAGGCCCGGGGGCCAGATCCGGCCCGCGAAGTGGTTTCATGTGGCCCACGAAGCCATCCTGGAAACAGTGAGGGAACGGCCCCCACTGCCTTGGCCCTGGCCCAGAGACCCTCCTTCTGCCAGAGACCCTCAGATCTGTCCCACTCCTGCCCAGGCCCCCATAGGCACCCTTGATGCGAATGATGCAGAGTTGGCCACGCCCACCCAGTAGGCCATACGCACTCTAGCCACGCCCACCCAGTAGGCCACGCCCACCCAGGCCCCCTGAGGGCAACCGCAATGCTGATGCGGCCCTCAGTGAAATTGAGTTTGACACCCCTGATCTATTCTGACCAGTTTAGTTTAATTCTACCAAACAATAGCTGGGAATATCTAAAGTTACCATTTATCTCACAAACTATAGATTCTTTCATTATGCTTCATTCTGAGCCCATCCTCACAGCCGTGGACACCTGCGCATTCTGCCCTTAAATTAACCGCCCTGAGTCCCCAGGGAGAAGGGCGGTATATAAATTAAATAAAACATAAAACATAAACAAAACATAAACATAAATCTGAACATAATGTTTATTCTTTGCATTCTGATTTGAGAAAGAAAGGAAGATAGGAAAGTTCACCATTACAGCTTTTTAGCTCCACTCTGAGGTTAACTCAATATTCATTTAGTCTCAGATCCATTCTGTGTCAGCCTTTTGTGTTCATTAGTCTCTACTGTGATAAGTGTGGGTGAGGCTGTTTCTTGGCTATATTGATTGTGAGATGCTGTGATTCTCGGCTGCTACTTTTATGGGTTTTTTGTGTATTTCTAATTATTGGTTGGTGGTGTTTTTATTTTGTTTTTCCCTTTTCTAATTGAGTTATGTACAGGTAGTCTTTGACTTAAGGGACGCGGTGGCTCAGTGGGTTAGGACGCTGAGCTTGTCGATCAGAAAGTCGGCAGTTTGGCGGGTCGAATCCCGAGTGCCACGTAACAGAGTGAGCGCCTGTTACTCGTCCCAGCTTCTGCCAACCTAGCAGTTCGAAAGCATGTAAAAATGCAAGTAGAAAAATAGGGACCACTACGGTGGGAAGGTAAGAGCGTTCCGTGCGCCTTTGGCGTCTAGTCATGCCGGCCACATGACCACGGAGACGTCCTCGGACAAGCGCTGGCTCTTCAGCTTTGAAACGGAGATGAGCACCGGCCCCTAGAGTTGAAAAATGACTAGCACGCATGTGCGGGGGAACCTTTACCTTTACCTAGTCTTTGACTTACAACAGTTCATTTAGTGACCGTTCGAAGTTACAAAAGCACTGAAAAGTGTCTTACGACCATTTTTCACACTTATGACCATTGCAGCATCCCCACTGTCACATGGATGCTTGACAACTGATTCACATCAAGATGGTTATAGTGTGGTGGGGTCATGTGATGACCTTTTGCAACCTTCTGATAAGCAAAGTCAGTGGGGAAACCAGAGTCACTTAACAATCATGTTGCTAATTTAACAGCTACAGTGAGTGATTCAGTTAACCAATGTCACAAGAAAAGTCATAAAATGGGGCAAAACCTACTAAACAAATTTCTTACTTACCAACATAAATTTTGGGCTCAATTGTGGTCGTAAATTGAGGACTATCTCTATATGATATTGTAAGCTGTCCAGAATCACTCAACCGTGAGATGAGCAGAATATAAATAAATCAAAATATAAGATGGCAGGTCATGTAAGTTTAATAAATAAATAAATATGTGTTGCCCAAATATCCACTCTAGCCATTATACCTTTTTCCCAACTGGAATCTACTTATTATCTTGTTTTTCTGTAGAGAAAACTTAACTTTGTCTTCTCCAGCAAAAGGCTTTTTTAATTAATTCCTTATCTGCATTCAAAATCTGGTGCGATATCACAACCTGCCAGAACCCTACTAATTTTTATGGAATTTAGAAGGAGTTATGTCCTATACATGAGGTGTTAGTTTGGAGATTAGTATAATCAAAGAAGGATTCAAAATACTATTGGATTTCAGCTTTTAATCCTTATGAAGAATCACTCTTTTAATCACTCAATACTGTTAATTAAAAGGTACATCTCTCTCTCACACACAAACATGGACACTCACACACATGCACATGTGTGCATGCACACATAAACACACATGCACACACACACACACACACACACACACACACAAATACTTATTTACTCCCAGTCCAGCTTAACCACTACCGTTGCATCTATTTGATCATAAATGTGTACAACAGATACATCAAACTCTAGATAGGATAGTGATGTACTGAAGATTTAAGTTAATTGCAGTGAAGAAAAAGAAACCAGGTATGAAGAATGGAAACAAGCTAAATTACTGAACTAGTGTTTTGCTATATTTACCTTTTATTCCAAAATAATTTTTATATTCTTTCATATATTTTTAAAAAATATTTAACATACAACTGAAAGTAATTTCATACTACCTTGTCAATTTGTTTTGTCTAATGCTGACTTGGAAGAATTCAAATTTTTAAGGTCATAGATTTATCTCCTACTGAACCATGAAATAAACTATTTAGTTGCATAACTTCATGAAATTTGAATCGATTTTGACTTCATGGAATTGCCTTAACTCTTCTTTTAAAGGAGATGTTTCTTTCATAATCACTAAACTAGTTTTCAACTAAAAGATGTATTTACCAAATATATAAAAATGGTCTTAACCTAACAGGTAACTAGTTCTATTTCCTCAATGACACAAATATTATACTGGCTTTTATATTGAGAAACTAGAAGCAACATTAAAATTTTCAATACACTTTGAGGAATGACAAAACCGGTGCACCTGATTAGTTAAATGGTTGAACAGAATCTTGGTATTAGTATACTACAATTCATCAGTACATCAAATATTAAATATGAAATGCAAATTCATGAATGAATTCTGGTGATCTATAATAGTTTGTAGTATTTTTGTGGTTGCAATAGTTATTCAGATGATGTATATTTGCATTTGGTAATACAAGAAACTGAAATTATTAAGAGAGAGAGATGTTGTGTATGCATTTATCTAATTATTTGAAACTGTAATAATTCTTTCACCTCCAAAAAAATTAATGCTGCTGGTGAGTGCACCTAGTGCCTTTTTAAAATTATATACCTTAATCCTGTCTTGGAGAAATTCCATAGTTGGAGTTTGAACTTTTTAATGAACTTTTAAAGGAGAATTACTTTATTCCCAATGGTTTTAAATGACAGAATGACAAAACAGACTCATGTTTGGGACCCCACTGCCAAAGAGTCACAGGACCAAGCAGGATACTACAAAGACAGCCTCTGGAGTTGATATTGAAGGTAAGCATTGAATCATCGAAGAACAGTGTACCCCATTCCACCATCAGATAGACCTGGAGAATGTCATGCTTGATGATAATCAAAGCTGTAAACAGATCCAGGAAGATCAAAAAAGCCATATTCCTCCCATTTATTTGCAGTTAGAACAATTAATCAGTGGAACAACCTGCTTCAAGAAGCTGTGAATGCTCCAACACTGGAAGCTTTTAAGAAGAGACTGGACAGCCATTTGTCTGAAATGGTATAGGGTTTCCTGCCTGAGCAGGGGGTTCAACTAGATGACCTACAAGGTCCCTCTCATCATCATCATCATTGTTGTTGTTGTTGTTAGATCTTTTCCCCCAGACCAGGTCATCTGTCAGTGTCCAAGACAGTTTTGATGCTGAAACCAACCCCTATTGTAAAGGGTCCAGTTAATTTGTACTTTCCAGGAAAGTGCATTCTTGATAATTGCCACTATTCCTCCTTAGATACATTGCCCAAAATGGGAATACTTGTAAAGAACCATGGACGTGACCTTCATGGAAATATTCAGATGTGGTTACAAAACCAAAACATTTTTCTGTAATTTCACTGTTTTCAATCCCCTCCTAAATGTTTACACATTCTTCAAATGGAAAGGGAAGCTCACACAAGGAAAAATAGCACAAGGTGAGGCAGGAAATACAGTGATACTGGAATCTTTCTAATGTATAACAGAGAAAAAAAATGATAAAAAGAGTCAAGATTATTGTTGCATTGGTAGTTGACTATTTATATGACATCAACTTGGTATCAACTCCAGCTATATCACATAGATTTTCTCTGCATTGGTAGACTGTCAGGTTAACATTTTCTATGTCTTTAAAAAGAAATGGTAGGTCTTAATATATTTGTTAATCTTGTTAATTTTATATGAATAGAGTACTCAGAAAAGAGAACTCCAAAATTATGAAAGATAAAAAACTGGGAATATGCAGGAGACAAAAATTTAGCCCATGCTTTTCCTGAAAAAGTGTTATCTGGATATTTCCATCCCTATCATAGTTTGATGTAAGGCAGGGGTGGGCAACCTTGGCTCTTTTATGACTCATGGACTTCAACTCCCAGAATTCCTGAGCCAGCCATGCTGAGCGAAAAGGGAGAGGTTTCCAAGCTGAGCTCAGGAATTCTGGGAGTTGAAGCCCACGAGTCATAAAAAAGCCAAGATTGCCTACCCTTGGTGTAAGGTGAACAAGAACCACAGTGTTTTCCTCTTTCCTTCCAAACTCAACACAATTAGATGAGTTGAAATTTACCTGGATAAATAACCTTCAGCGAGGTGAAACCTCATTCTATAGGAATTTGGCTTTGATTGGATTCGATTGATTTCCATCCAGCTTATCAGCATGTGCACTGAGCACTTTTCCCTTTCCTGGGACTTCCCCAGCCCCGACAACCCCTGGACTCATAAAATTGATGGCTAAGGGAGACTGCACCACATATATTTAAAATTATATGTGGGATGATATATATTAATGGCTTCAGAACCTACTAGCTGACAGCATCAAAAACATCTGGTGTGCAGTAGTAAAAATGTATTCTTTCCACAGACTTTCTTCTTTTTGTTTAATGCAAGAAATATAGATCACGCTGTGTGAATTTCAATAAAGCACATGACGGGAGAAAGGCAGAAAGCTCATATTAAATTCACAACTTTTTATATTAAAATTCCATTACAATGAGCCTAAATATTGTACTGGAGAATGCTTTTAAGACATTTGTTCAGACCTGGAGTTTACAGGGTCTGAGTATTTGGACAGTCAATATTAATTTGAAATGAAAAGCCACTTCATTTTGTAAAACCCCCAGGCCCTGTCCCCCATTTCCATTTTTACCCCCTCATGAGCAGCTTTGAGCAGATGTACGCTCATGAGCTCAGTCAACCCACCACTCAAGAAAAATATCAGATCTGGAGTTCTGAAGTCAAAGTTATGAATCCTCAATACTGAGCACATGAGGAAGCCTGTCACTCAAAGCTTGAGCCTAAAAAGAGATGAGATAAGATGGCTGAAGAGACTAATTTTGAAAATGGAAAAATCTAACATTCATTCTTATAGATGAGACAATTTCGTCTATAAAGAGAACAAAGGGAAAATGTGCCATTTTAATTCTCCTGACTCAATAGGATGAAATAAAATGGTTTCCAGTAAGAGGCAAGTAAATGCAACATTAGAAATTAAACAACATTAATAACCGCAACATTAGAAATTAATGGGAACAAAATTAAGGCCTGGGTTTACACTTCATACAAAACCATGTTGTGAGTTGCTTGGCCAAACTTAGACCTTGGTTGATTTGAAAAAAAATCAAAAAGTCTAAGCAGATTGAGACACAGTTAGTATAGGAAATCACCTGAAAACACACACACACGCACACACACACACAAACACACACACAGACACACAGAGCATTGAAAGAAGACAATGACAAATCAGCTCCATATGGTACATGGACATGTCCATGACAGCACCAGGAGGTAACTTTTATTCACGGAATCTCTTTTCTTGGCATTGCTGTGATGCTATGTGAGCACGTAGATATTGTAGGTTATAAATCATGATTTATGGTTTAATATTATATGTGAATCCAGGCAACCATTATTTGATGAACTACAGTTAGAAAAAACAACCCCATGGCTTAGCATGACATCTGAATTTATTTGTATATCAATGGTTGCAGCTGTGACAGCCAAGTACATCTGCAGTACTTGGCATCAGGAAAGTGTTGGGCAGCCAGAGAGAAAAAAAATGGCAGCAGGGACACACAATTGCCACTTCAGCACTGTTCTGTAAGGAGCTTGGAGGTGAAACACCAAAAGCTACTGGATTGCACAGAGTGGATACAGTATGAAATTGGTTTCCTGCATTAGATGTCTGGATTGGTGTTTGCCAGTGAGATTGAAGTGGGTAGAGAGGATTAGGATGGTGATAAATAGAAGAATTTACATGGTGAAAGGCATGGTCAATTAGAAATTTGATGGCAGTTATTGCTTACAGTTCTATGACCTCATCTTGAAAGTCAAGTCACAAGGAGTCTTGTGCTCTGGACGGTGGCTTTGAATGCCAGATTCACCTATAACCATTTGGCCTCCATTCATAGTTTGCATCACTAAGTTCTGCTTCAGTGAGGATGGGGGTTCTCTTCAGCATGTTTTAAATTTTAGCTCAGTTGCAAACATATGACAGTGAAACTATACATGGTTAAAAGTACTGTTATGCAAATACAGATGGTCCTCATTTAACAACCATAATCCAGTCATTAAACAAAGTGGTCACTAAGTAAAAGTATGACTGTACTTTTGATTTTACTTCATGTTTCTTTTGCTGCAAAGGTTATAAATGTGAGTTTTATTTCTTTATATATTAAACTTTGTAACAGTTCATCTTGCTTAATAGAGGGGCTCTGCGCAATGATAAATGTTATAAATGTGTTATAAAATGTTATAAAGATGAGTTTTGTTCATAAAAGTTAAATGAAGGGAAACTAAAGTAAAATCATAAGCTAAGTCACAGTTTCATTTAACAACCACTTTGCTTTTATGACTAAGTTGCCAGTCCAAAACGTGATTGTTAAACAAGGATTCCCTGTACAAGACTATTTCCTTCTTTCCAGTCTCTTAATTTTTCTTCCGAGAAACAGATGCTTTTCATGGACAAACCAAGACTGTTTCATTTTCTTCATGTTTCGGGCAGAATTCCATTATCCAATACTGATGATCCTAGTTTTGTCTAACTAGATTGCATGTCCAAATACCTTTTCTAATGCCTCTTTTTTTTCAACAAGTATCCCCCTGACCATGATGTTAAAAGAAATAAAACTTACTTATCTGTATGAGGCATCCACCATAGATCAAGCTCCATCAATACAACACTCAAATCCTTATCACAGCTGGGAGGCTTATGCATTGAGAGAATGCTTTTCAGATCTTCACTTGCAAGTTGTTATAGTATGTCCTGCTAAGCAATGGAGTATGATTGTGATGTTGATGTTCTTTGAGTTAGGTTGTTTTCTTGCAGACATTTCATTCCCCAACTAGGTAACATACCAAGTTGGGTAATGAAATGTTTGCAAGAAAATGATCAAGTTCAGAGAGCATCAAAGACTCCACAATTCAACCCTGACCTATAAATATTATGTTCTATTGATAAATAAATTTGAGCGCTTAACTTCCACGTATTTTCCTTGGTGAAACTTTTTTTTCCTGCTAGTAGCTTCCTGTTTACTCAATTTGTTCCTCCCTGACCCTGTATTATTTGATTGGCATAATGGACAGAACAAGGCCATTGAGAATGTATTGTGCTGTCATGGTTCCTGTGTGCAGTGGACAGATTTTTTTCGTTTCATACATCATTGAGCACTTACTCTGAAACAGGCATGAAAGCCAATATATTTTCCCTTGATACACTGAGAGGGAGAAGGTGGTAAAATTCTTTTTTTTTTTTAAAAAAAAAACACCTCTCTTTTGACAGCCAACTTCAACCTTTGCCTTTGGACAGGTAGGTCATCCAAGACCCCATCCATCATGCACCACAACCAGGTAAACAATCATTTCCATAAGGTTTGCACAGGTTGCTGTACAAGCTGAGCCTGATGAAAATAGATGAAGGCTGTGCAAAAAAAGCATCATTGATGGATTGCTTCTTATAGCAACAGCATGAATATAACGGCCGGTGCACCTATACATATTCATTATTTTCAAACTTGAGCATCAAAGTGGGATGTATATAGACTGCATTAGAGTTATCAAGAGACGTTTCTATTGACATTCCAGTTTTATTCCTTTTGCCTTGCCCACTAGAATAGCACCACAGGCTTTTAGTTTACCTGACTTTTCTACAGATCTACTGTATAGCTGAAGCAGAATCTGGGCATCATGGATGACTATCTCTATTCTACATTATTAAATTGATGTAGAATTTACTTGGTTATGCTGCTTATGTGCTATACATAAACAGCAATAAGCGCATTGGAAATGCTTACATAGTTAGGATAGACAGATAACACTGGTTTGTGTGGCTGTCAGGCCTAAATTGCAGCGATGATACTTTATTTGCTTACACCTAACAGACAGAATCTTACATACTAAAGTTGTAAGCTTCTGATCTAACAGATATGCCCTGGGAGATTCTAGGATTTGGCTACCCTGAACCTTTTTCTTCTCACCCACATCGAGTTCAGAAGTGGCCAGTCTCTTGTCCTGGGCCTCTCTAGAATCTGCTGCCTCTTCTTTGGAAAGCTATGATGCCACTGCTTATATTTCTCAAATTCTCCTTTAGCTACACATTCCATTCTACCAGTTGAGCAATAGAGTTGTGCTCTTGATCCTTCTTTAGATAACCCACAGTAACCACCCATAGCATCATGACACAGCCCTTCTAACTCGCTACGGAATACTGTAATATAGTTACATCATTGCGATCGTTCTGTGGCTTCTAATAGATTGGAATCACACAATGGAATAAGAATTACTGTATTATTTATTTACTTATTTTTATCCTGCTTTTATTTTTTTATTTTTTTATAAATAACTCATGGGAGTTAACATACATAACTCTCTTTCCTCCCATTTTCCCCACAACAACTTTATGACATGGATTAGGCTCAGAGAAAGTGAATGGCCCAAGGTCACCCAGCTGGCATTCATGCCAAAGCAGAACTAGAACTCATAGGAAGTAGGGAACTCTATTTATAAAGTTGGATAGTTATGTTATAATAATAATAATAATAATAATAATAATAATAATAATAATAATAATAATAATAATAATAATAATAATAAAGTTGGAAGGGACCTTGGAGGTCATCTATTCCAACCCCCTGCTCAGGCAGGAAACCTTATACCATTTCAGGCAAATGTTGGTTTTCTGTGGCTCAGCACAAACATCATACATTTTCAGGCCCAAGGAACCGGGAATAACATAAAGAGATACTTCTGAATAGTTTTCCCAAAAGTTTTTTAAAAAGGCAACTGGACTTTCTTGGGGTTTTTTTTGAAGATGTTTTGCTTCTCATCTAAGAATTCATCTCTGACTGAATGGTGGGGAATGGAAGGATTTATAGTCCTTGCAGACAGCTGATCATTTGCATTCTTTTAGAGAGTTATACTGCCTAAGCGCAGTACAATGCATTGAGACATGTACAGGTCTGTACATTGGAGAAACAAAACAGCCACTTCACAAATACATGGCACAACATAGGAAAACAGAACCATTAGGACAAGATTCAGCAGTCCATCTGCATTTAAAAGATAAAGGTCACTCTTTTAAAGACAGCGAAGTCCATATTTTGGACAGAGAGGACTGCTGGTTTGAAATATTTTTATTTTTTTCATTTTTTAAAATTTTAATTCCATTTATATCCCGCCCTTCTCTGAAGAGTCAGGGCGGTTTACAAGCTTAGCAGTAGCCTTCATTCTATGTATATGCCTGCTTATTAGGGCTTTCACACACACCCCAAGCGGCATTATTACAAAGTCAGCTTAATTGCCCCCAACAATCTGGGTCCTCATAGGGGTTAAAAAAGTCATTTATGTCAAAACTGAACAGCCCTCTCTCAATAGAGGAGGAAGGATATGGCACCATCTCTCTCCTGTCTAAAACAAGTCCTTTCAACAGTTCCAAGAAGGCTCCAAACCCATTTGCACTACTCATGTGAACCTGAGGACACAGGTAAACCTCCAAATGCCTCAGCGATTCTCTAAAATAATGCAAATGACCAACTCTCTGCAAATAATATAAATCCTTCCATTCCCCACCATCCAGTCAGACCTGGAGAAGCTTCTACAATGAGAAGCAAAATGTTTTCAAAGACAAACAAGAAAATCCAGCTGCCTCTTGGAAAAGCACCTTTGGGATAACCATGACCTGGATGATTGAGAATCTTCATAGACATTCTAAGTGGTTTATTTATTGTTGTTCACCTATAGACAGAAATCTTCCCAGACTAAAGCAACTAAAGTTATCTGCATAACCATTAGTCTCTTTGCTCTCTGGGAAAGAGCCCTTCCCTTCTGTGACTCTGGACTACAATCCACCACAAAGACATACACAATGAATCACCTTGTGATTTAATGAAACTAAAGTTGTAGAACAATCAATAGTGAAAGAAAGAAAAAATGATATTCCAGAGGAAAATATTTTTTTATTTCATCACCAAATTTGCATTTTTTCTCTTAACAATTATTTTTTTTAATCCCATTTATATCCCGCCCTTCTCCAAAGACTCAGGGCGGCTTACAATCTCAGCACAAATCAATGTGCTTAGCAATAGCCTTCATTCAATGTATATGCCTGCTTATTAGAGAATGTCGTTTGGTGGGCCCCAGGGGGAGGTCCTTCTCTGTGGGCGCCCCGGATTTATGGAATCGTTTGCCGGTTGAGCTCCGGATGGCGCCCGACCTTCGCTCCTTCCGACACGATCTGAAGACACATTTATTTGAACAAGCCGGCTTGGCCTGATGGGGGATGGGTTGGGTTTTATTGTCATTTTTAATATATGTATTTACTGTTTTTAGCTTGGGCATATGTTTAATTCTTTTTAATTTTTGTATTTTTGTATTTTTATATGTCTGCTAAGAAACCAGGAGACCATGAGTTCTAGTCCTGTCTTAGGCACAAAGTCAACTTGATGACTTTGGGCTAATCACCCTCTCAGTCTTGGGAGGGCAGAGACAATGGCAAACCTCTTCTGAATAACCTTGCCAAGAAAACAGCAGGGACTAGTCACCAAGAGTCAGCAATGACTCAAAGCTGTACACACATACATTCAACAATTAAAATCAAAAGGCACGAATTCAAGGGCAATCACTATGTAAATTTGAATTCTGTATAGATCTGAGTTCTTCCTTTGTACTCATCTACTGTTTTTCTGTCATCTAATTTCTTGAATAGAAGCCTTAACATTTCATTTAAAATTGAGCCCAGATCAAACCATGAACGCATTTTTCAGGGAGGCAGTGTTCGTGCTCTCAGTTACTGA
Organism: Vipera ursinii; assembly: GCF_947247035.1. Lineage (NCBI taxonomy): Eukaryota > Metazoa > Chordata > Lepidosauria > Squamata > Viperidae > Vipera > Vipera ursinii. Next base: position 116,918,259 of record NC_139517.1, on the reverse strand, counting down.
CACAAAGTCAGCTTCTCATAACACACTTGTTGCAGTTGTAAATCTTTAATTAAAATGACAGGATGCATACAGCAAACTAAAAGCTTTCTGCATAAAGAAACAAGCACAAGTTCTTACGTGCAAAAGACTCCATAAATGTAAATATAAATATCCTTTTTCCAGTTCTAACTTCCAGATATTCCAACAACATAGAGTGAGTCACAGGTAGGACATAACATCCATCTCTTTTATACCATTTTATACAATGGTAAGGGAGAATGACCTTGGGAGACAGAGGTAAGAGCTACAGCCAAAGAAATTGTCAGATAAAGGGCAACTTAGACTGCAGCAGAAATGTGGACAAGATGTGTTGTTCAGAAACAGCCTTCCTGTATGTTCAGATTTACAAGATTCTGTTAATGTAGGGTTAAACAATAAAATAGAATTAGTTCAAGTACTATGCTTCCTATCTGGTTTATCTTGCACGTCTGACAAACCCTGATTACCAACTAACTGGTTGTGTCATGTTTTTGTGTTTCAAGGAACTTTTCCTCTGCTCTTCATAATCTGTGATGTGTTGCTGAATTTGGGTCAAGATGCTCAACCTGTTCTTGAGTCTTTTTGGCTTAGGTTCTCTTCAGCTAACTCCCGTGGTCCAGGCTAAGGCATAGGTAGTCAAGCTCTTTGGATTCAGACTGATCCCAACAGTTCAATTAGCAAAAATTGAACTAACTCCCGTGGTCCAGGCTAAGGCATAGGTAGTCAAGCTCTTTGGATTCAGACTGATCCCAACAGTTCAATTAGCAAAAATTGAACTATTCCATCAGAAGGGAATTAAAATGACTTTAACCAGTGGTGGGATTCAAATATGTGACAAACCGGTTCTCTGTGTGGATACTGCTTTCAGAAGTCCATTCTGGGCAACAAAAAAATTAGTTACTGGTTCTGCCGAAGTGCTGCGAACTGGCTGAATCCCACCACTGACTTTAACCAATAATAACTGTCATTTTCAAAAGTTTGACAAGGAATGTCAAAATGTTGGAGATGTGGTTGTGATGATGCAACGTATTATCATGTATGGTGGACTTGTAAAAAAGTTAAAGCTTTTTGGATTAAAGTTTGGTGGAACATGCAGAAGATTTTTAAGAAAAAGATAAGATTTTTACCACAATTGTTTTTGTTGGATATTATCACTGATTGGACTGCTATAGAAACTAAATTGATGCTGAATTTAATAACAGCTGCAAGACTTTTGGTAGCACAATACTGGAAGAAGGAGGATCTGCCTACAATTGAAGAATGGTCTTTGAAAGTTTCAAACTTGGCAGAAATGGCTAAAATCTCGGCATATGTGAAAGATCACTCGCAACAGAGATATATAGTGGAATGGAGAAGATGGATTGATTTTATTCAGAACAAATATGGGACTACAAAGTATCATTTAGCATTTGAATAGTTATTAGTTATTGTAATTAAAGGCTATATTATTTTTCTTTTCTATGGCTAAGGAGAGTTAAAGTGAGATAGGGTTTAAAGAGTAATTATAGTAATTAGAATATTTTAGAGTAAGATGGTGTGATGTAATATCCTGTATTTGGCTCTGGAAAGTCGGTGTGTGTGTGTGTGTGTTGGGATGGGGAGGGTGGTGGTGTAGATGGGGTATATGTTTCAAAAATGTATTTTAAAACTTTTCAATAAAAAAGTTTGACAAGGTGGAGAAGGTATTTCCAGCTTTAATTTATCCACCACTTCTTTTAAAAGGCCATCACAAAATTCTTGGCCTTTTCAAAGGAGATGGAGAAAATTCAGATGTGGCTTTACTGAATTTACAGCACAGTGTATTTTCTACTGTATGGCAATATATTGCCAAGCACCTAACTGTCAGACTGCAGGAAGAAACAAGAAAATTAAGACTATCTGGACTCTAGTGTATCCCATCTTTGCTAACGCAAAAGATAAAGTAGAAAATCTTTAAATTATTACTGTTGTGTCTTCAAATATTTAGCTTTCATTTTTTTAGTAGGATTAAGTGCTGCTTGAAAAATATGCATGCTAATGTTTCCTTGAGTTTTATAACAAATAAGTAAAGGTCCTGTGATGAAATTACTATTGTTGATATACTTAACCCACTTTATCATTTACTTTTGTTGTGTATCCTTATTTTTTAATTTTCATTTTGTGTCATTATATTGATGTATTTAACTGTGCACTGCCTACAGTGATTTTTTTGAGATGATCAATCATATAAATTGACTAGAATTAAAAATTAAATAAATAAATTTAGTGTTAAGATGACAGATGGCAATTTCTTGGAACTCAGGAATGAATAATGGTAGCTAAGATGTTATTCAGGTTTTGTACCACAGGTATGTTTCAAAAGTACATAGTCTACCTTGTTACAAGAAGGAATCCCGATAATTTTACCTCATTGTGTTTTGCTTTAAAAGGCAGACATTTCCTCTGAATGAGCCAATGCCTGCAGTTTTTTTCCTTTACCAGAATTTCCTATCTGAGCTTGGTTAAAGTGTACATCGAGGTTATTTTTTCCAAAATATTTTCCACTAGCAGTATGTCCGCATTGTATAAATTCTGCCCCAGTGTTTCTTTCTGTGGCATTTATTCACTTATGTCAATATTTAATTTGCTCTGGTTCTAGACATGTTGATACTTTGTGGAAAAAATAAGAAATATTCTTCCCTGTTTCCCTTGTATAGAAAGCTGCCTCTAGCATTTCTTTACCATCTTTTATTAAATTGCTCCTTTATGCAATTACATTCTCTTGGTAGTGATGGATAGGGAAGTCAGTATATGTATGTTTTAATGATTTTAAAATAAACTCTTTTCCCTTTTTCAAATCTAGCTCATTCCTTTTTCTCTTTCCAGGTACACTTCATCAAAAGGATTATATAATCCTACCTTTACATTTGCCCTATTTTGTTGAGTTACTGCTTGAATTTACAACAGGTTGAAAGTTCTGGTTCTATCATTTAATGAGTTCCACAGCCGAACAAAGATGTGCATATAGATCTTTTAGATGATGGAACCCAACACTCCTATCTGTGAACCTTAATTGACTGTTGAGCTGTTTCACATCCATGATGGACTTAGAATAAAGTTCCAAAATTCTGATATAATTAGAATAAAAATTATTATTCATAAATCAATGTCTTCTTTCTTTGCCCTGTTTTGCAGAGTTGCTTTAATTATTGTCTTATTTTGTTTAATCCTGGCTCTGTCTTCTACTATGTATCTAAATGGATGGTTCATTAAATCTATATATGTGTTCAATACATACCCATTCACATTACTAACAGCAAACCTATGTGTTTTCAAGGGGGCTAATGTAAAGGAATAAATAATTTCAGCCTATTTAAAGTGCTTAAGAGAAGACTATTAAAAAAACTGGTTGAAAACAATTATTTCAAATATCTTAAAGGTAAAGGTAAAGGTTCCCCCGCACATGTGTGCTAGTCGTTTCCAACTCTAGGGGCCGGTGCTCATCTCTGTTTCAAAGCTGAAGAGCCAGCGCTTGTCCGAGGATGTCTCCGTGATCATGTGGCCAGCATGACTAGATGCCAAAGGCGCACGGAACACTGTTACCTTCTGACCGTAGTGGTCCCTATTTTTCTACTTGCATTTTTACATGCTTTCAAATTGCTAGGTTGGCAGAAGCTGGGATGAGTAACAGGCGCTCACTTTGTTACGCGGCACTCGGGATTCGACCCGCCAAACTGCTATAGTTTATCATTCATTCTTACATAAAAGTCAAATGAGTCCCTGAGGATTTTACTCTGCTAATCATAGCCAACTATTGGGGGTGGTGCTCATCTCCATTTCAAAGTCATTGAGCCAGTGCTGTCCAAAGACATTTCCATAGTGATATGGCCAGTAAGAAGTCATAGAGTGCTGTTTCATTCCCACCCTGGTGGTACCTATTTATCTACTCACATTTGCATACTTTGGAATTGCTAAGTTGGCAGGAGCTGGGGTAAGGATGGAAGCTCATCCTGTCATGTGGCAGTTGGTCTTGAACCTGGGTTGCTGGCTTTCCAGCTGACAAACCCAGTGTCTTAACCACTGAGCCACTGCGCTGCTCCATTCTTACATTATCCCTTACATTTATAGAATACTTGACATTGGTTCAAGTATTGGCTCAAACACTGGTTTGAGTTCAAACCACTCAAACTGTATCTTTGTTCCCATTTAATAAGCAGAATCAAGGCTGAAAATGAGAATGACTTTCCCAAAGCTATGGGTCCAGATTTTATATTGACTAGAGTAATTATACCACATTTTTGCAAGCTTATAGGAATGGTGAACTGCATTTGGGGATATATATATACAACTGTGGACCTGAGCATTAATAACTTTTTAGCAACAATCATAAGGATCTTTTTCTTATAGTTGCTAGAAAGGTAATGTCCATTCTTAATTTTAGACTCAGTTATCGATGGTACATTTGCATTTCTCTACCAAACTAAGGAAAACTTTTGTAAGCATCACAGAGGCACAGCATCCTTCAGCAATTCAGCTACTGCCTTCACCACCATCTCTAAAGCAATGTGAATCCTTTCTTTGAGGCTTAGGAAATGGACTTGCTGGAGAAGCACCTTAAGAAAACAGCAGTAAGACTGAAGTAACTGAAGGCTAGCCTGGCTATCAAAAGACAGGCCAATTTACCATGCCATTTAGCATTGTGTTATTAATCCATATTGCTTCCATATTATACGGACAGCGACTTCTTCTTTGGCAGCTGTGGTGAAGCCACTTAGCAGATAGAGAGGGGATTCCTTTCAATAATGCATCTTCTTTTTTTCAACACCTTAAACCGTAGATTGCTCCTCCTTTCCCTTGGGTGCAGCATATAAAATACAAACTGTTGTTATTTATCGCAGACCTCTCCCTTTGCTTTTGATATACACTTCAGCTGTTCCTCGGAAATTCATCAATTCACAATCTTTAACTCCTCTGTTATATTTCAGTTTCTTTATAGCATCCACTTCTCAGGAATAGCATTTACGTTGAATGTGATATAGATTGTTTCCCTTTGCTGGTTCACCATTTTGTACACAGCAAATTACACATCTGAAATGTTGTAATGTAAACATTGCTGTTGCTTAAGATAGCAAGCAATTGAGATGTATTGTTTAAACATATATGAACTAGTGAAGTACAAGAATTATTTTCAGATGGAATATCCTGTTACCCAGAGAAGGAAGTTTGGGCACATATATTCAAAAGGAAAGAAGTAATGATCCGTAGCAAAGTTCCTGAATATTATGAGCATTTGCTAATGATGAGATCTAGTGGAGTGTAGAACAATCTCCCAGTGGATACAGTATTGAAACAAAGGGACTGGAGAAATCCAGCTATTAAGGTGACCTTGCTCTGGTCATCATATTTCAACTTAGTGGATTTCATGTGGTTGTTGTGAAGAGGAAAGAACTAATGTACAGGTATTCCTTGCTTGTAGACTGCCTAGTGCTGTGACCATTTAAAGCTGCAATGGTTGATTTTTTTTTGTGACCAGTACTTGCATTTACAGCTGTTATAGCATCTTGCAGTTTATGATCACAATTTACGGACATGCATTTTCACTTGTGACCAGCATAATGAATATAGATGACCCATACAAGTTAACCCTTTGCAACCTAAGGATTTCACAGAGGTTGGTGAGATAAAATTTTCTGCAAATAAAACAAAGAAATTGCAATGCTGGGCAGTGTGTGTGTGTGTGTGTGTGTGTAAAACAACAAGGGAGGACACACTATGGTTTTGGGGGGAAAGAGGTGGATGTGAAAGCCTTGACACTGAATGAGGATGCAATATCTGCCTAGAGTGTGCAAACAATCATCCCATATTCCAAAGTCTTGCAAAGGATGCCAAAACTTAGTTAAAATAATACTGTATCGAAAGCAAAAGTAAAGTCTTAAGTCGCATGATTTTTTTGCTTAGCCACTGTGGTGCTTTGCTTAACAATTGAAGGGGAAGTAAGGATATTAATCTCTTGTGGTGACATGTTTTTGTATTTGATGACCACTTTGCTTACTGAGTAAGTTGCTGGACCCAATAGTGATTTCTAAGTGAAAACTAACTGTATGCTGATTCAAGCTCCTTGGCAGAACCATTCTACTCCATTAAAGGCCCATGTCTTTATTTGAATTATAATTACAGAAATCTTCTCCTTGGACATAGATGAGATCAGTATAACAATTCCAAGATAAGTAAGGGACAATTGTAAGAGACTAGAATGGTGACCCATTGCAGACTCCATCCTTGAAATTGACTTATGAGAAAACGCTTAAAATTAATATTTTATGCTTAAATCCAGTGGCACAACCCAGTTAAGAAAGATTTGTACATGCTGTATTACAAGAAAATATTATCTGATAGGTGAGTCAGTATGCTTATCAGCTGCAGTTTCAAAAGTGTAAGCTGTACATTGAGGCAGTTTTTTGATGTACATGGACCACATTGGACTTTTCTAAATGTGGACTTGAAGACTATCTCAAAGCACCCCAAGAATATCAATGCTGCTTAGAGATATAGTTTAGCAAGGCAAGGGCTCTGATCCTATCATCACTAAGAGAGAGAGGGCACACTCAGGCAGCTGGTTGGAAATTACAAAATATAATGGCCTAGACCAGATCCTCTCTCCAACCTGCCACTTGAAACATCTAGGATGCAATATTGTGCCTATTCCTCTGTACAAGTCATCAGAGCAGGCACACATCTCTCTTGAAGAGAGATACTCCCTGGGACCTTATTAGGCATGTCTTCAAAGCATGGCATGTGGACGGCCAATAACTCCAGTGATACTATTTACTTCAGCATATGTTTGGATATCTCCATGTATCTACTTTTCAACTGTGAGTATGTGGGGAAGGTACAAATGGCCTCCCTATCTCACAAGGAATAGAACTTCATTTGAGTAGCTGAGGTTGAGTACACAATTGTTGAAGAAACATTTATTTGGATTTTTGTAATGAGTAGGGTGTCGACCCAAAGAGATGATTCTATGATTCAATCTGTGTAAAGGAATTTTGACTTGACCTTGGGGAAAGTAGGAGAGAGCCATTCAGGAGGATTGGAGAATAGATTTCACAATCCATGAAATGTAAGAAAGAAATTCAAAATAACAATGCCTTGATTTTGTTTAGTATAAGAGGAGGCAGAGAGAAACTTGGACAGGCTCTAAAGATTCTATTTCTAAATAAATTCTACAAGAATAACACAGCATTCCTGGAATCATGTGGCCTAGATTCAAGTTAGGCCAAGATCAAGAAACAAGGTCAGGTTAGGATACTAGTACAATGTTGAACAAATTGTGAGTTAACAAATCTAAATTTTTACTCTAGCAAAACACTGTGGGCCAAGGAATAAAATAGTCATTCCATCCCACTTACAAATTTAGGCCTTTTATTAGTGAAAAGCAAAATCATTCTTTTAAAAATGATTAATTGTGAATACATTTGAGACTTACAAATCTGAACAGATATTACAGACAGTCCTTGACTTATGAGCGTTCATTTAATAACCGTTCAAAGTTACAACTGCTGAAAAAAGTGATTTATGACTTGTCCTAGCACCTATGATGATTGTAGTGTCTTTAAGGTCATGTGATCAGAATGTGGGCACTTGGCAACAGGTGTGTGTTTACAATGATGCATTGTCCCAGGAGTCACATAATGGCCACTTGCAATTTTCCTGGGGGGGGGGCGGCTTCCGAGAAGCGAAGTCAATGGAGAAGCCAGATTTGTTTAACAACTGTGTGTTTTGCTTAACGATTGTGGCAGAACAGCTCATAAAATCATTTGTAATTCATTAACAACTATATAACTTGGCAATGAAAGTTCCAGTTTCAACTGACGTCATAAGTTGAGGACTAGCTATATATTAAGGCTCATAAAGGCAGATATTGCATAGCAGGAAGTCCATATAGCTCATCGGCAAGTTGCATCTTCTTTATGTCTCCATCTCCTTTTTTCTAGCACCTTTTTTTTTTAAAAAAATAATATCCACCCTCCCATCTGCTAGTCACAAAGACTTCTCAAAATGAGTGACCCAAAAGAGTTTGAAGCATTTTCTGTATTATTTCTTCCACTCAGTTTCCTTACTTTCTTGTTGACATTGCCCCCAAACCATCTCAAGAACCTTTACATGGTTTAGCAACAGCTTCCAAAAGGTGACACAACTGTACAGTGGCGTAGCCTGGGTTGTCAGCACCCGGGGCAAGGCAACCGGAAGCGGAAATAGAGGGGTGGGCGGGCGGTGACATCACGGCACTGCTGAAAAGACGGGCCCCGCAGCGGCGTAGACTTTCCAAGAAGAGTTGCACGCATGCGGGATGCTTCCGGGTCCCTCTCGAGGGCGGCTGGGCGGGGCTCCGACCTGCAAGAGCCGCTGCATTCAAGCTCGCACGTGAGCCCCGCTAAATAAAGCCACGCATGCGCACGAAGCTAGGCCGGCCGGCCAGCGGGTCCGTCTTCGCTCGGCCAAACCTGCCAGGGCGCCTGCGGGGCGCGTGCGGTTGGCCTGAGCCTGGGCGGAGAGTTGGCCGCTTCTATTTATTTTATTCAGTTTATGTGGCCGCCCATCTCACCTGCCGGACTCATTTCGCTTTGCAAGAAAGAGCAGCTCGAGAGCGGAGCCAAGCCAACTCTGTGCAGCCCTTGGGGCTCCCTGAGCAGCTCAGTGAGAGTGCCCCCTCCAGATGTTGTGCCCGGTGCGGCCAGCCCCCCCTGCACCCCCCACGCTACGCCACTGCAACTGTAAAGCTGTACCTGCGCCTTTCCCATCTTGTTTACATTTGATGGCAGTTTAAAAATATGAAAGTTACCTTCCACAGTGAAAAAACACGGAAGCAAAAGGTTGTTTGAGTCCTGAGGGTTAGGAAAGGGAGAAAGGCAAGTGGTTAATGGTTTGCACAGCATGGGCTGACCAGCTGATGTTTAGACAGACTTGCAGTTTGTGCCAGATAAAGTCACCTCCATCCCCAGCACATTCCATTAAGAACAGTGCCTCACTTCAGGCAGGCTCCAGCATGGCAATTACTGTTCTCACACATGGAGTTAAAAAAATACTCTTCAGGCAGTCCTCAGGAGGAAAAGGTGTGCCAGAGCAGAAAGGATGAAAGCCAAGAGGAGGGCAACAACCAGCTAGCTATTAATGAGGAAGAACATGGGAGGTGGCTCCAGGACAAACTAGGGGAGCGATGACGTCTCCAAGGATAAGGTAGCCATATTTGAATCTTAGAAAGGTCCACAACTGTTGTTACAAAATGGCAGCCAAACAGAGGTGGCTGCCATGAGAAACATGGGTGACCACACTGTAATGTATTGGGCTTACTTGTTAACACCACATGGTAATGGCTGGAAGGCTGTTTAAGCAGGGAGCTAGCTAACGGCTCCCAGCACCTCAGACAACCTGTCTCCAGCACTGCTATTGGTTGCCCCTAGGGCGGCAATGGGTTGCTTCAAACCTATTGGCCACCGCCTAGGGGCCAGGGTATAAATTGCTGCATCTGCAGCTCAGTTCTCCAGTTCAGATCCTGCAAGCAATAAACCATGATCTTTGCTGAACTCACTCGCCTCATCTTCATTCCTGCGCAACGAACCTAGTACACAACACTGGCGATGAAGGTGGAATCCTGCTTCTCCATCAGAGCTGAAAGTCACTAGGGGAGAGGCAGTGCACACCTGGTGGGAAAAGCAATTTCCCGCCCCTACGGTCAGCTAGCTAAGCCATGCTAGTGACCATGTGCTCAAAGGACCAGTCCCTGAGCAATGGAGAGGCAGGATTCGAAGACGCAGAAGCCAGCCGCGAAGACCAGCAGAATGCCCAAGGTTGGAAGGCTGCGAGAATTCAACATCAAGAAATCAGAAGGATGGCCCTCATACCTGTCCCAGGTCAAGACTACCTTTGGGTGAACCAGGTGGCAGAGGATGGACTGAAGGCCGCCATGCTCCTCTGTGTGTGCGGCCCAGCCACGTTCGATCTGGATGAAAACCTGTTTGTGCCCATGCCATTGGAATCCATCTCCTATGCCGAACTGAAGAAGAAGCTCGGAGAACACTTCCAACCAAAGATGTCAGTGATTGCATGGCACTACGTCTTTGAACAACGAATACAGCAGCCGGGAGAGACTGCATCAGAATACATCGCTGCCTTGAGGCAGGCCACACACCTGTGTTGATTTTCAGACCTCGAAGAGCAACTTCGAGACTGGCTCATCTGCGGCCTCCGCAACCAAGAGCTGCAGCAGAAACATTTTGCTAGAGAGGTCCTTTTGTTCGCAGATGCCCAGAACGAAGTCATGGCAGACGAAGCTGCTGGTGGAGCTGTCCGAATGATCTGGCCCACCAAAACTATGCAACGTGAAGAAGCCATCCACCACGAGGACACAGAACTCACCGAGGACTCAGAAGAAGACACGTTGCACAGACAACCCGACCAACAGCTCCACAGCAGCAAGCAGCAAGAGACTAGCAGCAAGCAAGCAGCATCTTGCCTAGATGCCCAGGTTGTGGCGGCCGCCACCAACACTCGGACTGCAGGTTCCAGACAGCCACGTGCCAGGCCTGCGGAAAAAACGGCCACATTGCAGCAGTTTGCAGAGGTCACCAGCCATCGAATCGCCAGTCGGAAAATCCGACCAGGAGAGGTACCGGGGCCCTGGGGCCATTCAGCATGGGGTTTTGCTCAAGCTGTAGAAGTGTCTGCTGTACCAGGGCCCGACGCCCCCTTAAACCCAAGTATAGACTTCAGGTGGAGCTTCAAGAGGTCCCCTGTAAGATAGAGGTGTACACAGGCTCTGCCATTTCCATTATTTCTCTGGACACATTTAATTTCATTTGCAGTTGCAGTAGGAGATGGGCCAAGCTGAGGCCCTCTGACATACTTTTAACAGATTTTCAGAATGCAAAAGTTGCAGGCAAGGGTGAAGCCACCTTGGCTGTTAAATTTAAGTGGTTTTCAGGGAACCTGGATGTTGTTGTGGTAGGGGGCCAGAGAACAAGCCTAAATGGGCTCTATTGGTTTGATGCACTAGGCATCCAAGTAACTGGTATCAACCGGACACAAGTGGCAAGTCTAGCGCCACTTTGCAAGGGCTTCGCAGATGTATTTGATTCAGCCCTAGGAACTTACACGGGCCTGCCCATAGCATTCAAACTAGACCCAAATGTGGTTCCAGTCAGGATTAAGCCTTGCAGGGTCCCCTTTGCCCTCAAGCACAAAATAGACACAGAACTAGACAAGCTTGTAGAACAAGGCATTTTGCAACCAGTAGATGGTGGGGAGTGGGAAACTCCTATTGTAACACCACTTAAAGCCAATGGGGAAGTCAGAATATGCGCAGATTATAAATGCACAATTAACCGGGCCCTTAAACAGCACACATACCCAGTCCCCATGGTGAGTCACATCCTGGCATCGTTGCAGGGTGGCACCATTTTTGCGAAGTTAGATTTGGTGCAGGCCTATCAGCAACTATCTGTTGATGAGGCCACGGCCGCAGCACAGACAATCATGACCCACAGGGGGGCTTTCAGAGTTAAGCGCTTGCAATTTGGGGTTAGTGTAGCCCCGGGCATTTTTCAGGGAATCATGGAACGCACACTCAAAGGCATTCCAGGGGTTTGCTCCTATTTTGACAATGTGCTTATTGCTGGAGAATCCACAGAGGTACTAGCAAGGAGGCTCAGAGCCGTCCTGCAAAGGTCGCGTGAAGCAGGCCTCAAACTAAAAAAGAGCAAATGCAGTATTGGGGTTCCCTCAACTGAATTTTTGGGTTTTCGCATTGATGCTAATGGCATCCACCCAACTGAGTCCAAAGTGAAGGCCATTCAGATGGCACCTAGCCCTAAAAGGAGAGCTGCAAGCATTCTTGGGTCTCCTCAACTTCTACCACGCATTCCTTCCTAACAAGGCCGCAGTGGGAGAGCCGCTTCACAGGCTCCTAGATAAAAAAGCTTCTTGGAAGTGGACCAACATTCATGAAAAAAGTTTTCAGGACCTGAAGGCACTTCTGTTGGTCAGTTCCACTATCACTCATTTCAGGGAGTCTAAACCAGTCTGCTTAGTGTGTGATGCATCCCCATACGGGGTGGATGCAGTCTTGAATCACTTAGAGAAAGATGGAACCCAAGTTCCCATTGCATTTTATTCAAGGACATTGTCCTCTGCCGAGCATAACTACGTTCAAATTGACAAAGAGGCATTGGCCATTGTAGCTGGAGTTAAAAAATTCCACGACTACTTATATGGCAGGGACTTCACGGTCTTCACAGACCACAAACCGCTACTGGGGTTATTCACCACAGACAAACAGACACCCTAGAATGCTGAGGTGGTCTATTTTTTTATCAGTGTACACGTTTAAGCTGGTTCACAAACCCGGCAAAGAAGTGGGTCATGCAGACGGCCTGAGCAGGCTTCCACTGCCACAAATCGAACCAGATCTGGACCCAGTGGCCCACATATTGTCCATTCAGGACTTGCCAGAGTTTCCCCTCCATGCTGGGGACATAGCTGCAGAAACAGCAGCTGATAAGACACTAAGTAGAGTGCTTTCTTGGGTGCACAGAGGGTGGCTGGAGAAAAGCCCAGGCCCTGAATTTCAGAGTTATTTTACTAGAAGACACAAGCTATTAGCTCACAAGGGTTGCATCCTATGGGGGAACAGGGTCATAGTCCCCACCTCACTAAGACACAGGGTCTTACAATCACTGCATGAAGCCATCTGGGTATTGTCCGTATGAAAGCTTTAGCTATAAGCTACTTATGGTGGCCAGGATTATATAAGGCCATTGAAGCCCAGGTGCATGGATGTTACATATGCCAACAATCAAGGCCTGAAATGCCGCACGCTCCAGTTCACAGGTGGGAGGAGACTCACACTCCCTGGTCTAGAATTCACATAGACTTCGCTGGGCCCTTGCAGGGCCAGCTCTTCCTTATAGTGGTCAACAGCCACTCTAAATGGCTAGAAGTAATACCTGTTGCAAAAATGACTACTGCTAGGACCATCCAGGTGCTTAGGAAACTCTTTGCCCCGCATGGGCTGCCAGATGTCGTACTATCTGACAATGGAACCCAATTTACTGTGGCTGAATTTCAGGCATTCCTGACAGCAAATTTCATCAGACATGCATCGGCCCCCTTTCACCCGTCCACCAACAGTCAAGCCGAATGCATGGTCCGGACCACAAAAGAGTCACTGAAGTGTATAGTGACTGGGGACTGGCATCACAGATTGGCAGATTTTTTACTTTGCCAGCATGCCATGCCCTGCACAGCTACAGGGAAAAGCCCAGCAGAGCTGCACTGGGGGAGGTGGCTGATCACGAAACTGGACAGGTTGCATCCAGATAGAGTGGAAGCAGAAGCTTCGCATCCAAAACCCATGAGGGGGCTGCAAATGGGCGATGAAGTGTGGGCCAGAAACTATGGGCATGGGAATCTGTGGGTACCAGGAAAAATTACTAAAATGTCAGGCCCCCTCTCTTACGAAGTGAGGGCAGGCGAGTTGTCCGGTGCCACATCGATCAACTCAGGAAGCGTTTTCCAGAACAGCCACAAAGCAAGGACTTCATCACAAGTCCGTACCAAGGTCCACAAACTGGCAGCCAAGCTGGCCCATGCATAGACTCTGAAGGCTCACACAGCCCAAGCAACGAGGAGTTGGCCATAGAGAAGGGGAGTCCGGAAGTGCAACATGGATCCCCTGATGGAGAAAGCCAACCAGACTTTCACAGCTGCTGTGCTAACTGCTGAACAAACTTACTCTGGGGTGGGCCAACCTGGAAGGGCCAGCCAGAGAATACCAAACCATCATGAATCAATTGAACCAAGTGACACTGCTCTACCCAGCCCGGTGGGCAAGCTGGTAGGCCAGGAAGTGCCTGGGTCCCCCAAGTGTTCCACAAGGGCACACAAACCTCCTGCTTATCTGTACTTATGTTAACTGCTAACCTACAAGATTGTACTAAACAATGGAGCTATAATGTTGTAAGATAATTTATTGTGCTGCTAAGTGGAATCTATTCACACCAGTGTTAAATCTTTGTAAATTGTATTGCTGAATCACTTCTGTTGTTGCTATACTGTTGTTCGTTCTAAGGGGGGAGGGGTGTAATGTATTGGGCTTACTTTTTAACACCACGTGGTAATGGCTGGAAGGCTGTTTGAGCAGGGAGCTAGCTAACAACTCCCAGCGCCTCAGACAACCTGTCTCCAGCACTGCTATTGGTTGCCCCTAGGGCGGCAATGGGTTGCTTCAAACCTATTGGCCACCGCCTAGGGGCCAGGGTATAAATTGCTGCATCTGCAGCTCAGTTCTCCAGTTCAGATCCTGCAAGCAATAAACCATGATCTTTGCTGAACTCACTCGCCTCATCATCATTCCTGTGCAACAAACCTAGTACACAACACACACAATGCACCTTTTACCAAATGGAAATCTGAAAGCTATTTGGAAGAGATTTTTTTATAAACCAGAAAAGGGAACTGAAGATCACAATTCGATCCCATTTTCTTCACCTCCTCAAATCTTCTACCCCTTTCCCATCATTCTCTATTCCCAGAAGACAATAACCATATCCTGGCTTCTTATCCAGCTACAGCAAAACAGGGAGTTACTTGAAGTATTTCTGGTTACTTGCCTTTTACTTTTAAGAAAACAGAAATACTTTAAAAAGGAAATTATCAACAAGGTATTTCCTGAGCGATTTCCTGAGAGGTTGTGATACAGAAGTGCTTACGATGAGTGAGACAGAAGATAGTAGAAGTAGTCCTCAATTTACAACAGTTCATTTGGTGACCGTTCAGAGTTACAATGGCTCTGAAAAAAGTGACTTATGACTGTTTTTCACACTTTTGACCATCCCCACAGTCACGCGATCAAGATTTGGATGCTTGGCAACTAACTCACATTTCTGATGGTTGCAGTGTCCCAGGATCACCTGATCCCCCTTTGAAACCTTCTGACAAGCAAAATGATTGGGGAAGCCAGATTCACTTAACAACTGTATTACTAACTTAACAACTGTAGTGATTCACCTGACAACTGTGTCACCAAAGGTCATAAAATGAGCCAAAATTCACTTAACAAATGTTTCACTTAGCAACAAATATTTTGGGGGTCAATTGTGGTTGTAAGTCAAGAAATACCTGTACAAGTGTTACTAGCGCCTCTCTTTCTCTCCCTCCCTCCCTCCCTCTCTCTCTCTCTCTCTCTCTCTCTCTCTGTGTGTGTGTGTGTGTGTGTGTGTGTGTGTGTGTGTGTGTGTCTTCAGTTGGTGACTGCCTGGACAAGTCTGTGCAATTTTTCTGGAAACATTTCAGAATTTCTCCTTGCCTTTTTTGTAGGGCTGAGAGAAAGTGTCTGGTCTGATCCAACACCACTCATCTAGCCTCATGGCTATGGCAGAAATAGAATTTACAGTTCCTGTTTTGAGCCTGGTGCCTTTAACCAATACATCAAACTGGCTTTTGCTGCTAATTTGTATCCTTTACTCTTTACATGGTTGAACCAAAGCATTTATCTTCAACTTGCATTAACCCAGCTCTTTGTTCACACTACAAACTGAATTTCCATTATACGAAGACACACATACTCTGCACAACCATTCCTCATTTGCTACTGTGAAGCTACTTCCTCATTAATGCCCATTCCTTCCATTCTTGAATCAGCAGAAAAGTGCATTATATGACATAATTTGCTTTGCCCGCAAGGCCAAGCTTTACTTAGTCTCAGCAATGAGGGCAGGCAATGATGTTGTCCCTACAGTTTCAATGCAAAATAGTTTCAGAACCGCTCTCTTTCCTCTCTCACCCAGCATGTTTTACTAGCAGAAAAAGAGCACAACTTTTACGCAAAGCGAATGGTAAGGTTCAATGAGAGGACTTCACGATCTGCCTCTTCTTCATCCTACTGATTAGTCAGCCAGAATTTATTTATTGGACAATCAATCTCCCCTGTTCACATATATATGTAAATTTAAACCTGCGGGTTACAATGATGCTCAGATTACATCAATAGTTCCTTCCTCATATATCCAACTTGGGACTCCAGGGGAATAGGCCTATCATTCCCCCAGAAGATCAACGGTTCTATGGCAAGTGTGAAAGGGACAACCTGCCCTAGTTAACAGATCTATTCTGTTCAAGCAACGTGTCCTGTCTCTCCTGCACCCAACTTAAAAAGTATAGAAGGCAGTGCTCAGAATGTGTGGACAAGAGAATTACCAATGCTATGTTTAAAAAAAGAACAGCAATTTTTAAATGCTGATATTCCAAGTGGTGGATATTCCTGAATCAGAGACAGAAACAAAAATAAATGCTCCACAAACAGAGGCTGTCCAATAGAAGCCAAGACAGTTAGAAAGGGCAATACCTATTGATCAGATGTAGGCAATCAATAGAATATGGGTATCATTACTGGTATTATCACTGGGTACAGGGAGTCTTTGACTAATGACCATAATTGGGATCAAAATTTCAGTTACTAAGTAAGGTGGTGTTTAAGTGATTTGCACCAGATTTTACAATAGTTTTTGACGATGCTGATTAAGAGAATCATGGAATTGTTAGATGAGTTGTGCAGTTGTTCAATGAATCTAGCTTCCCTTATTGACTTCGTTAGTTGGAAACCAGCTGGGAAAGTTGTAAATGGCAATCACATGACCCTGGGATGCTGCAACCATCATAAATTTATGCTGGTTTCTAAGTGCCCAAATTTTGATCATCAGGCCGTGGGGATGCTGCCCAGCCATAAGCAAGATGACCACACATAAAACATTTTTTCAGTGCTGTTGTAACTTCTACTGCTGTCATTAACCATCACTAAATGCAGGGGTCTTCAAACTTGGCAACTTTAAGACTTCTGGACTTCAACTTCCGGAATTCCTCAGCCAGCCACAAGTCTTAAAGTTGCCAAGTTTGAAGACCCCTGACTAAATGGATAGATGTAAGTAGAAGACTATCTGTATATGGCAAGACTTGTGTGGGAGAAGAAAAAATATCTCTCTCTACATAGACAGGTGGTTCTCAGACTGCATCTGGAGTGGTCAAAGAATGGATAGAGTTGATGTCATGAGAACATTCTTCTTAAAAATAATTAGTGAGGCAATGGCATTCTGTGGTAGGAGAGAGATGAGGATGAAACAGTAGTATAATGACTCTTGGCTTGGCAACTGAATGAAAATTGGTTGGAATCTGGATAGAGCATAAGATGGCTGGGCAACTCTTTCCTACTTTGGTGAGGCAAATAGAACTATTTCTCTACTCAGACGATCGTAATTATTTCTAAATTAAAATTCAGACCCACACAAAAATGAGCCTGCACATTTTTTCATACAAAACTGTACCTTGTTTTGTCTTGTTTGGGATAATGTGAACTTCCCTACCTACCGTATTTGCAAATAAAATAAAAAGAATATGATCATGTGGTCAGAAAAGCACAACAAGATTCATGATGAAATCCCTGGGCATTGTTGTGCTGCCAGGTTTATAGTTGTGTTGCCCTACTTGTGTGTCTAAGGAGATTAAACCAGGGGCTTAAGATCCTTTTCTCTTCAGGTTTGCCTTGGAATGTTTTGGGGGTTCTGTAGCATCTTTTGGGGATTTATGAAATTCTTGATTAACTCTAAATACAAACCAGAGAAAATCAGTTCAGCTTTCTTGGCTTAACTGAGTTGAGTGAGAACAAACAGGAAACTGTTTCAGGGGGAAAAAACAAACCTGTGAAGCTGCAAATGCTTTTAAGCTATTTTTTATATATTTTTTCCTGCTTGTTTTTTGTTACAGTTGCAAGCACTTTCTCCCACAAAATCAGGTATCAGAAATGTGTAGATCCTATAGTATGGGGAAAAAGCTAGATTATATAATTTATTTCTCTGTCAAGAAATAAGTACTCCTTATATAGGATAATATGAATATGGTAATATGAATATGATAATATAGAAGTGGAATGGAAAACAAGTTATCACCTACAAGGTTTTTTTAAAAAAGAAAATGCTGCTGCGTTTTGTGGATTTGATCAAGTGTTTGTGGATTTGATCAAGATAGTGCACATAAGTGTTGTTTTGTGAAATCTTTGTTTCTGTTCAAAACCACTTTAACTAAGATGTTAAAAGCTTGGATAGGGCATTTTGATCAATAAAATGCTTACAACCAAAGGGCAAACTTCCATGTAGAATTTTCTTTTGATCAAATTCAAAGCAACTGTATTATAAAAACAAACATAGATGAACCATTTTACAAATTTTACAGATGACATTTGCGATTTTACTTTTGCGTTCTCTATTAATGTTGCTTGCCATAAGCTGGTTGGGAATCACACAAGTGGCAATCACGTAACTGCAGGACACTGTGATGGTTGTAAATGTGTGATGCTCCCAAATGGCAACCAAGTGTCGGGAGGATGCTGCAATGATCACAAATGTGAGTATTGGTCTCAAAATTGGTTTCTTTACACCTTTGCAACATTTAACTCATTCATTAAGCAAGGCAGTCAGCAAGGATATCTGAACCTCAGATCAAAAACTATGCAGTGGATGTCACAGTTCTCTGCAATACAATAGTCTCAAAATGCACAATCTGATGCCTATTTAAAGATAAAATATTGTTTAAATAAATATGGGGTAAATATTTAAATGCATATAGTTAGCTTTTGAAATGCAACCACAACTGAGTCCCAAATTCATGTTGCTGAGACATTGTTAAGTGAGTTTTGCCCCATTTTACAACTTTTCTTGTCACATTTGTTGATTGAATCACCGCAATGGTTAAGTTAGTAACACGGTTGTTAAGTGAATCTGGTTTCCCCATTGACTTTGCTTGTCAGAAGGTCGCAAAAGGGGAGCACATGCCCTTGGGACACAGCAACCGTCATAAGTATGAGTCAGTTGCCAAGCATTTGAATTTTGATCGCATGACTATGGCGATGCTACAATGGTCGTAAGTGTGAAAAATGGTCATAAGTCACTTTTTCAGTGCTGTTGTAACTTTGAATGGTGACTAAATGAAGTGTGATAAGTCAAACACTACCTATATTTATTTTTTTAAAAAAATGTTGTGAATGTAGCCTTCTTCCCGAACGTTTCATAATAAGGGAAAGATGCTCTTTGTCACAAATAATTAGACATTTGAGCCACCCCCTACCTCCCTTGGAAACAAAAACAGACTGGTTTACAGGCACAAATCTAAGAGAAGGTATGAACTGAGGCTGGAAAAGCATGGGGCTAATACTGTTTGGCGTTTCTAACCGAGAAATGTAAATTATGACAATTTACAATGCAAATGGGGCTGACCATGTAAATGGAGCCGAACAGTTCATAATTCAGTCTCTATCCTAGCAGGTTCTGCAAATCAGCCCATCTTATTAACCCATAATGTAGTTTGTTTGCTTGCTTAGTCACAGCATAACCATCAAATATAGCAATTGGTCTTTGCATGGAGTGGATTCAGCCAAGGATGCCTTGAACAAAAAGGCAAAATTTTACATTTCAAATTTTGCTTTTCTATCTCTATATCAGAAAAACAGGCATGACAGATGCTACGGTTAGTTTTGAAAACAGAATGTTGATGGCAACATCCATTTTCTTTTTCTTCTCTTCACGTCATGCTAATTAGGCTATACCTACCTGTGTCCCAGAAGGAGGATATGACAAATGAAAGCAAGTTTAGAAAACAACAACAAAGATGGTTGGTTGTATGAAAAAAGAAAACAAGAGCTAAATCATAAATTTTATGAACAAGGATGAAAGGAAATGTTTAGCTTAGAGAATAACTGAATGACATGATTACTTTCTTCAAATACCTGAAGAGACTATGGAGCTGCTTGCGTTGATTTTAATGGACTTTCATTTCAGCAGATTAAAATTTAAATATTGGTAGAAACGCTATGACAGTAAGAATGTTTCAGCAGTAGAAGAGTTATCATGGTTACATGAGTGGTAGTTACTGTTTTGGAAATCTTTAAGCCTTCTCTGGGAGTGTTTGCCACTGTTTTCCACCCTACTTTCTCTCAAAATGAGTGTGAAGATAGACGATACACAATATTTTTCTTCACAGTAAGTCTTACCATGCTGAGAACCAGAAGCCAAATATTTCCTCCTAGGAAGTCATTTTGTTAACTAACTTGGTTTCCAAGGACAAGACTAGGAAATGTTTTTATATCAAGTCAGCACTATTTATATAATACTATAGCTGTGTACATGAATTAGAAAATGTGTTTTGTTGCCTGCATGGAGCAAATACATTGTAGTTTAGAAATTCAG
This sequence comes from Vipera ursinii, assembly GCF_947247035.1. Taxonomy (NCBI): domain Eukaryota; kingdom Metazoa; phylum Chordata; class Lepidosauria; order Squamata; family Viperidae; genus Vipera; species Vipera ursinii. The sequence goes on along the minus strand of NC_139517.1, from coordinate 116,897,998 downwards.
CTGGATTGTTTTGGGTCAATCAAGGTCTACTTCAGAGGTGTTAAGCTCACAATGTCACATCACGTGTTGCGACGTATCGTGACTTTTTCCCCCATTGCCGGCAATGGGGTGGGCGTGGTTTTGCCATGACACATCCAGCCTGTGGGCTGGCAGTTTGACACCCCTGGTCTCCTTGAACTGAAACATGGATCATTTTGGTTGTTTGAGATTTTAGGTAAGATAAAAATCCAGAGGTATTCTACAAGGTAAGTATAGAAAGTCTGGTGTTCTCTTCCTTCACAATTTTTCCACTTGGTTTGTATATCATGAAGTTCACTATCTTCATAGAAATATTTTCTCCCTTCCCCTTCTTCACCAACATGCAAAGGTGGCATGCTTGCTGGCACAGTGAGGTGTACTTGAGGCATATTTCAATATTTATATTGAACAAATTTCTGTTATGGAATTGTTAACACAGCTAGGCAAGTTCAAGGAAGCAAGAATTTTTAAAGTGAGGTTTGATCCATTTTATGACATTCCTTGCCATATTTGTTAAGTGAATCACTGCAGCTGATAAGTTAGTAACCTCGTTGTTAAGTGAATCTGGCTTCCCCACTGACTTTCATTGTCAGAGGTTTGCAAAAAAAAAATGACCCAGGGACACTGCAATGGTCATAAGTATGAACCAATTGCCAAGCTTCAGAATTTTGATCATATGATCATGGGGATGCTGCAAAGGTTGAAACTGAAAAACACTCATAATTCACTTTTTTCACTGCCGTTGTAACTTTGAACGGTCATTAAATGAACTGTTGTAAGTCAAGGATGACCTGTATTCTGTTCTAGTTCTGTTCTGTTTTATTTCATCTTTTGACTATTTAAGCCTAAACTCCCTTCCAAATTTAGGTTATGAGCCTTAGATGTAGCTACACCATAGGCAGCATTTTCTCTAATATCTACAATAGTTTGATATATTTGGACTACTCTAGAAAGAGTGCAGAGAAGAGCAACAAAGATGATTCGGGGGCTGGAGGCTAAAACATATACCGTAAGGAACGGTTGATGGAATTGGGTAGGTCTAGTTTAATGAAGAGAAGGGTGAGGGGTGACATGATAGCAGTGTTCCAGTATCTCAGGGGCTGCCACATAGAAGAGGGAATCAAGCGATTCTCCAAAGCACCTGAAGGCAGCAACGGATGGATATTAATCAAGGAGAGAAGCAACCTAGAACTAAGGAGAAATTTCCTGACAGTTAGAACAATTAAGCAGTGGACCAACCTGCCTCCAGAAGCTGTGAATGTTCCAACACTGGAAGTTTTTAAGAAGAGACTGGACAGCCACTTGTCTGAAACCCTAACCCCTAACCCTAATCCTAACCCTATGACCTTCCAACTTTATTATTGTTGTTGTTGTTGTTGTATGCCATAAATGTAGGCCAAACCCAGTTTTAACCCGAGAATGCTCACACTATTCTATGTAAATTGGATTCTCTAATCAGTGACAATCTTGTAAACCAACCTACTCTTACCACCGAATTGGAGATACTGACAATCCTCAGGATAACTTAAATAAATGCTCCTTTAGCATGGAGCATTTACTCACTCTCTATTTTTCCTTTTGCCTTCTGGTCTCATTTTTAAATGTGTACAGAAATCTATGCCTTTGCTCAAACTAATCACGTATCGTCTAATGATGGCATTATAAATATGTGGGCTTTCCCGTCTTCCCTGACTTTAAAAACTCTCTAAAGTTGATGTAATTCTTACACAACAGCTTGATTTGGAAGAATTAAACTGAAAAAGCAACTTGCAATTAGACAGCATCCGTGCCGCTAAGTTCTTTGTAAACACACTAAAGCAAGAGGATTCATGCCTCTTGTTTCCTCAGATTAAATATATCTTGTTCTTAGATTTATACTGGCATTTTATGGCCTCTGCAAATGTCTATCTCAGCATTGCAAAGTAATTCCAGTCTGTCATATTTGTCTTTGGAAATTGTAACAAATTATGGTGATTTATAACACCCAACTCAACTCTCCTTCCCTCTACTCTTCAGCAGGGAATGAAGCTGATGGAAAGATTCTCTGCCATCTATTTATTCTGTGTGGAGGTTGACAGTGAAACATGTTTCATCTCTCCTGCGTGAAACACTCCTTTCCTTTGAGGGGATCCTGTCAACATAACTCAAGCTGTCAGGGGACATTTTGCAATGGGCCCTGAAACAAATCTAACATCTCCACTACCTCCATGCTTACTAATGAGGCATGACTGGCTTCCTCTGCATGGCTGACCTCACTGAATCTCCTTGCCTTTGACCCTGTTGGTTTCTCTTCAGTCCATAGAAGTCATGGCATCATTCGTCATGCCACTAAGGGGTGAGAGCACCAAGGAAACTGTGGGAAGAACGTACTTCCTGCTTTCTAGCTCTGGCTGACATTTTTTGGTAATTGTTTCCTCTCTCCCTCCCCTTCATTTGTACATTGTGCTTGAAATTTAGGGATTCCCCAATCCAGGCAATGTATGACTGTAAACATAAATTAGACAACCTGACAACTGAAATGAAAGAAGGAGTAAAGCCAAGAAATCTAATGGCTTTAAAAGATGAACATATAACTGGTTCCTCACATGCCAGCTATGATCCAGAATTTGCACCATCTGTGCAGAAAGGAGTAAGAAAGGGCCACAGTAAAATCTTTCTATTTTCAGAGGAAGATGGCTCATACAAAACTTTTTTTCTTTCAGGGAATCTATGTGTGAGGCTGCAGTGAGTTTTGTGGGAAAGATCAAAGTACTCTAACATAGTAGGATTTAAGTGCACAATGCTAAAACACCATTTACTGTTGTATTAAAATGGTACTATGCTAACATTACTGGGAAAAATAACTGTTATTTTAAAATGCTCTTTTACTATACCCTATCATCTCTTTCATGACTTCTTTTTCTGATGTGTGTGAGGGCTAGTTTTCTATTCTTGTGATCATTGCCATTCTGTAAGATTACTATTCTTCCTCTCTTCGTTTCCCCTAAGAATGTGAAAAAGTAATAATTTTAACATTTTTTTATATTTATGATTTTGTTGTATTGTAAGCTGCCCAGAGTTGTTTTGGATAGAGAAATGGCTAGCATATAAATTTAAATAATAAATACAGGTAGTCTTCAATTTATGATGACAACCGAGCCCAAAATTCTGTTGCTAAATGAGACATTTGTTAAGTGAATTTTGTTTCCTTTTAAAAATCTTTCTTGCTAGGTGAATCACTGCATCATAAATGAGTATCTGGATCTGTACCAATCGGGTTTCAGGCCCGGGTACAGCACGGAGACGGCATTGGTCGCGCTGGTGGATGATCTCTGGAGGGCCCGAGATAGGGGTTATTCCTCTGTCCTGGTCCTATTAGATCTCTCAGCGGCTTTTGATACCATCGACCATGGTATCTTGCTGCGACGTCTTGAGGGGTTGAGAGTGGGAGGCAGCATTTTATGGTGGTTCTCTTCCTACCTCTCGGGCCGTTCGCAGACAGTGTTGGCAGGGAGGCAGAGGTCAGCCCCTAGGCCCCTTAGTTGTGGGGTGCCTCAGGGGTCGGTACTCTCACCCTTCCTGTTCAACATCTATATGAAGCCGCTGGGTGAGATCATCCGTGGTTTTGGGGTGAGGTATCATCAATATGCTGATGATACCCAGCTTTTCATCTCCACCCCGAACCAACTCAGTGATGCCCTCGATGTGATGTCCCGTTGCCTGGAAGCGGTACAGATTTGGATGGGGAACAACAGGCTCCGGCTCAACCCGACCAAGACTGAGTGGCTTTACGTACTGGCATCTCGTTTAGTCCAAGAGGTTCCATCTTTGGTTATGGGAGGAGAGGTGTTACCTCCCGTTGACAGGGCATGCAATTTAGGCGTCTTCCTGGATTCACGACTCAGTTTTGAAGATCATATTGGAGTCGTGGCCAGGGGGGCATTTGCACAGGTTTGCCTGGTGCGCCAGTTGTGCCCCTATCTGGACCGAGATGCCCTACGTACACTCACTCACACACTCGTTACGTTATGATCACTAAATGAATTGTTGTAAGTCCAGGATTACCTCTACCCAAACAATGCTTCAGAGTACTGCCCGACTGTTCAAAATTTTGATGACACTGAAAAATTAACTTCATGACTAGTCTTCCCATTTATCACCATGGGAATGCCCTCATTGTCACACGATTAACATTTGCAAACTTTACAATCAGCTTTTGGCAAGTAGAGTCAATGGAGAAGCCAGCAGTAAAATAAAAGGTCATGGTCATGTGATGCTTTGCTTAGCAACTGCAGCAGAAATCATGTCATAAGTCCACAGTCTCCAACCTTTCCAGATTGGTGGATTGGTGGAGGCAATGGTTGGGAGGATGGGGGGCATATGGGATGGTTTTGCATGTGTATGTTTGCCCACCACTTCTACAGCCTGGTTCTGATCAGGAAGTGGCCCAGCATTGGGCTGTGGACCAGGGGTTGGGGATCTCTGCCATAAGCCCATCATGGACATGTGATGTTTTGCTTAGCAACTGCTTTGTTTAGTGATGGAGTTACTGGTCCCAACTGTGATTACCAAATGAGGATTACTGATAATGGATATGGGGGAGATACACACATGTATATGTATATGTATACATACATACATAACATACATACATACATATATATAATCCCTAATTATGTTTAAAATGCAAATCCTAGGTATACTCATATTTGAAAACAATCGAACACCAGGATAAAATATAAACTGTTTAATACACTAATCCAGGGCTTTTCAACCAGTGGTACGGGTACTACCTGTGGTACATTGGCCCCTGGCAGGTGGTACATGACCATCCTAGAAAAGTGGTAGTGGGGGAGGGGAATGAGCTGAACTGGTGGCAGCACTGCACAAGCCTGAGTGAGAGACAGCTGGAGCTGCAGGGTTGTCAGGGCTCAGCAAAAGTGCTAGGATCAGCGCCAGGCTCCAGCTGGAGCTCAGTGCTAATCCTAGCGCTTCTGCTGAGCCCAGAAGAAGCGCCGATCAGCTGGAGTGTTGTAGCATCTCCAGGGTCTTGTGATTTACATTCAGATGATTCATATTTATGATGGTCACAGTGTCCCAGGGCCATGTGAAGTTACCAAAACGTGCTACAACCACCCAGCAGTTGGGGGAAATAAAAACCAAACACCTTCCACCCCCCCCACCCCCACTGCCAATCCTCAACAGAAATGCTCACAACAATGAAAACCTCGGACAGAAGGAAGAGCACCGCTGGGCGGGCAGACAGGTGTCTTGCTTGGCTGTGGCTTGGGGGGCACTTTTTTCAGTGCCATTGTAACTTCGAACAGTCACCAAGCGAACTGTTGTAAGTTGAGGACTACCTGTACTTCATCACTTTTTTCCTTTTTTTTTTGGTCATCAAGTTTTTGACACCTTGCTAGGCGACTGGTGGTACTCGGATGTTGCCATATCCTAAAAGTGGTACAATGGGTGAAAAGGTTGAAAAGCCCTGCACTAAGCTACTTAGCTTTCGTCGGCTAACTGCCGATGTTGTCAGAGTAAAAGCCAGAGTTCAGGGAGATTGCTTAAAAAGCTGGTTGTTTTTGTGCCCTGCTCATTGAGTGGGTTACTGGTCTACCCACCACAACTGACCATGTAGTTTCTAGCTGTCCTGCATCAATACGCGTGTTCGTAAGCTCAGGAGTCATTTCCGCACTCGTAGTTGCTCTCCTTGTCTGCCTGGTTCGTGTTCCTTTAACTCTTTGTTGGCAATCCAAATATTGTATATCAACCATAGTCTACTTACTTACAAGAGAGGGCAAAGAGGGATTCTAATAGTTGTGAGTGGAATTATCTCTTGTGCTAGGTTTCATTAAAATAGAAAGCGAAGGCACTATAATTGAAACATCTAGCAAATGTGACTGATGCAAATGTGTCAAAGATTAAATGTATCCCTATATTTTAGGTCAAGAATGAGACAGCATCTCTATTCTGCTCTATAGCAGTAATAACTGTAATGACACCAGCAACAGCGTTCAAGAGTTCTCACTCTGATCTCTTATGGCTGGAAGTTATTTATTATCTCAGGAAGGAAGGAAGATGGAAAAAATGAGGAATAAATGCCATCAAATGTTCCTGCAAAGCCCCAATTCCTTAGAACAAAACCTTCAATAAGTCAATGCTCATAGACAGGAACAAATATACATAGGACAGGACTTGTACGGGCTTAAATGCTGAGGGGCCATAGTACTGAAAATGACTGAACAGTATGAAAAATGAAGCTGTAGAGATGTGCTCTAATACTTAGAGCATCCATTCCTTTAGTATGGCAGTGGTCCATTCTGAAATCAATCTAGATCTAGATCATGTTCTCCTAGGGCAGGGGTAGGTAACTTTGGCTCCTTTATAACTCGTGGACTTCAACTCCAAGAATTCTTGAGCCAGTGTGGCTGGCTCAGGAATTCTGGGAGTTGAAGTCCATGAGTCATAAAAGAGCCAAGGTTATCTACCATTGTCCTAGGAAATACCACTGGGTCTCTTGTCATGTCCTCCTCCTCCTCCTCCTCCTGCTCCTCCTCCTCCCCTACTACTGCTACTACTACAAGTACCACTAGTATAATTGGGAAAGAACTACAATCCATTTGTCTGTATTTGGTATGACTGAAACAAAAAAAACCAAAACAAAACAAAAAATCGGTAGCAAGGCATTTATTCCTAACATTGGTGAAGACACCAGACTAGAAACCTGGTGTCTTCACCAACTAGGTGATTTTTGGGCCAATGACTAGGAGACTATGAGTTTTAGTCTGGCCTTAGGCATGAAAGCCAATTGGATGACTTTGAGTCAATTACCAGGAGACTGTGAGTTCTAGTCCCACCTTAGGCATGAAAACTGGATGACTTTGGTTGACATCATGCTTGGGTGACAAACCAATTGGTCAATTTCTTTTCACATACAAGCCCTAGCATGTATGCTAAGGAAGAATCAGTTTTCTATACAGTTCATGTACAAGAGATTCCTTGCATATTTATTTAGAACCTATCTTTCTACTTTTGTTTATATCATGTCCAAAAGTATTAAGGCCTTGGATGTGATATGCAGACCAAGCCAAATTTGGGAGCTCCTAACACTTTAGTATAGAATGTCAGAAGATAGAGATTAATTTAGATTGTACTTAATTTCATTCAAAGCCAACTTTAAGATTTTGTTTTATTCTGATTTAACTTTTTAAAAATTGGTTTTTGCTTGTTTTACAGGGTGGTTTTTTGATTTTGTTCACCATTCAGAGTTGAATTGATTAAGATGGTCAGCCATATAAAACAAACAATAAAATAATAGGATGTTGTCAAAATGAAACTAATTGTAACTTATACAAATCCTGAGCTTCTATGTTCTGCATGGATTTTAGGCCTTTACATTTATAATGGAATTCATACCATTATGTAATTTTGGTTTATAGTAACTATACTGAGAAAGCAATTTGCTGAATTTCTGAATTACTGAGTTTTAGTGGGGTTTTTGTTTGCACCTGACAAGGGGAAAAAAACCCCTTATAACTGAATAGTATCATCTTGTCCACAAACCAAGCAGATAATTAGAGGTTTAATAGACAGTTTGTATTTAATCTGAACGCAGACAAATACTATGTTTTTTGTTTAGGGAGTAACTGTTACTGCTGCTTGTTAATGGAGATATGTTTCTGCAAACATATCACATCTGTTGTTAAACAACTATATTGCTTTATACTTTTTTTCCTAGGTCAAGGCAAGGTGTAGATACTGATCTTTAGTGCCATGAACTATTCTCTCTAGTGAATAGTATGACTAGAAAATCCTTGCCCATCTTATTTGCCACAATCTCCAGGAACAATGCAAACTATTTCAAGCAGTGAAATATATTCTTTCCAAAGAAAAAAAAACTTGATCCTGCCAGGATAGTAATATACTGTTGATTTCTTTTTATGAAAACTGATCATTTGAAATACAGATGCTCTTTGACTTACAACCAAAATTGGGAATAGAATTTTTATTGCTAAGCAAGTGAGTCATGTTTGACATTTTTGCCATGGTTGTTAAATAAATCACTGCAATTTTTATGTCAATCACATGGTCATTCAGCAAACCTGGCTTCCCCTATTGACTTTGCTTTAGGAAGCCAACTGGAAATAGTGATCACATGACCCTGGACCACTGGAAGCTGGCTGCTAAACACTCAATTTTTGATCATGTGACCATAGGGATGGTATGAGGGACGTAGGTGCGGCTGGTTCTAAGTCATTTTTTCAATGACATTTTAACTTTAAACAAATGCTTGTAAATTGAGGTGTAAAACAATTAAAGAGTTCTAATCTGGATTAGTAGTTGGTCTGCTTTTCTTAACCTAAAAGGGCCACATCACCCTATTTAATATAGTTTGTCACAGGTTTCTGTTTTGCCTAGTCTAAAAGGGAGAAATTAACAAAATGGTAAGTTCTTTTGCCATTCAACAACATGATTAATTTCCCCACAGGCAACACTTCTGAAAGACTGAGGGACAAGGGGTCAGGTTTTAAGCAATCCAATTATTTGTCTGAAATAAAATTAGAGTCAGAGCACTGTTTCAATGCAACTCCATATTAGTACTCAATGCATAAATCATGATTAATGGCATTATCATGAGCCTGAAATGAATTAATGATGACGAGCTACCTATTCTGAAATTTTCCACATTCCTTATATTTCATCTGAACATCTGATAGTCTAAACATAGGCAAAATATTTCAAAAGAGTAAAAAGTTAAATACAAGTTGTTGTTTTTTAAACACACTTGCTTTCAAGTGAAGTTCAATACTACTAATTAATATGGACACATCCATGCAGGGTGTTTTTTTTTACAACATTATAACAACAATGATAAAGCTGAAAGAGACCTTAGAGGTCATGTAGTCCAACACCCTGCTCAGGCAGGAAACCGTATACCGGGGTAGGCAACCTTGGCTCTTTTATGACTCATGGACTTCAGTTCCAGAATTCCTGAGCCAGCATGGGTCTACGAGTCCTAAAAGAGCCAAGGTTGCCTACCCCTGCCCTATACCATTTCAAACAAATGGCTGTGCAGTCATTATATATGTGATTTGCTGCATCCTCATTCCACAATTTTTCCCCACTTCCCAGTCTAATATACAAGTCCTGGATTTCCCAGGTGATCCTCCAGCCAACGTCCAATCCAGAGCCAACCCTCTTTTTAGTTTTTTAGGTACTAAAGAAGAAATCCAGCAATGGACATTATACTAAAACCCACATTCCGACATGCATTACTTCCACATGATTTACACACCTGGAAAGGTAACAGTGGCAACAGGCACACCAATATTAATACTAGACCAATAATCAAGCAATAAGCAATACCCAATCAAGGAACTACCAACTCAGATAAGCAACCCAACAGTAAACAACAGTCTAATCAAGGAATCACCAAGAACATTGTAACCAAAACTGACATGGTAAGCCGCTTCTTTATAAGCAGAGAACAAACCTCATTCCTTTCTAGCATTGATGATGTTACTTAGTTGGGTAATGAATGTTTGCAAGGGAACAACCAAGCTCAGAGGGCACCAGGACCCCAAATCCATCCTGTGTCCCCAACATGGCTAGTTCCCACATTCATTTTCCTCCCATGAGCAGGGAAGACTGAAAAAGGATTGTTCCTATTTATCTGTACAAGCTCTGAATCTTTTTTATGTTCAAGCACTGTTCACATTTAAGTTTTACAGAACATGGGAAGCCTTCTAAACAAGCTTAGCAAAGACACTTAGAATCCCCTCTTAGAATTGCCAGCTTAATGTGGGAAGGCAGAGCCAGTAAGGACAGCTTTATTCACTCTCTGTACATCCATTGAAAACCTGCCTGAATAACACTTGTAAGGAACTGGCTATTTATAACTTTCTTTCCAAGAAAAACTCTTTGTCCATTTGGAAATACCCTCAAGCTCTCACGTAAGATTTTCCTGTATCATAGAGGAATCTGATACATATTCTGGCATGAATTAATTCAGAACCAAACTCAACAAAAGTCTCAGGGCAATGCTGCTTTGTTGGTAGGTAAATATTCCTGAACTTTTAAGGGTAAGATGAAAGGTAGAGAAAATGATGGCAACAATAAACAAAGGGAAGGCTTCGTTGAAGAAATGCCAGTAATTCTTTACTGTACAACCATCCCTTTAGGGGCAGTGTCCTGGGATCATGTGATTGCCCAGCTGGCTTCCAACAAGCAAAGTCAATGAATAAGGTGGCAGGGAAGGTCTCACCTGCAAGTCACATGAAGCCTCTCACAATGATGATGGTGATTTGCTTAACAATCAGGGCATAAAATCAGATGTAGTCATGAGATGTCTCACTGACAATAAGTAAAGGTAAAGGTAAAGGTTCCCCCGCACATGCGTTCTAGTCGTTTCTGACTCTAGGGGGCGGTGCTCATCTCCATTTCAAAGCCAACGAGCCAGTGCTTGTCCGAGGACATCTCTGTGGTCATGTGGCTGGCATGACTAGACGCCAAAGGCACACGGAACGCTGTTACCTTCCCACCATAGTGGTAACTATTTTTCTACTTGCATTTTTACGTGCTTTCAAACTGCTAGGTTGGCAGAAGCTGGGACGAGTAACAGGCACTCACTCTGTTACAGTGGCGTAGCGTGGGTTGTCAGCACCCGGGGCAAGGCACGCCTGGCACACACCCCTCCACAGTGGGCGGCGAGCCGGCGGCTCGGATCGGATTCGCACAGCCAGCACTGCAGTGTGAGAGAGTGAGTGAGCCAGGCAGGGGCAGAAAGCTGTGAGTGTGAGCGCGCCCCCCCAGATGTTGCGCCCGGTGCGGCCGGCCCCCCCTGCACCCCCCACGCTACGCCACTGCTCTGTTATGCAGCACTTGGGATTCGACCCGCCAAGCTGCCGACCTTCTGATCGACAAGCTCAGCGTCCTAACCCACTGACCCACCGCGTCCCTTACTGACAATATCAGTTAACAATAATTTTTTCAGTATGAATTGTGGTTGTCAAGACCTACATATACAGTAGGAACATTTATATAGGGAACTTTGGTATATTATCAGATCATATAACAATATAATATAATCAGTGGAGGGAAGCAATCTGCTCAGAGTTTCCTTGAGATGTGAATTAAAATTAATTGGAAGTACAGTATTCCCTCTTATTTCATATTTTATTCTAAATGCATTAACAAGATTAGTATCAGTCTTACGTGATCTGGTTGTTTAATACACCAGAGAGAGGAAACTCCCTACTTATCTTATTTTGCTCATCTCTGACGCTACTGGACTCCCATCAAAGGGAATGATTAATACATAAGATGTGCATGTATACAATGATATAAATAAATGACTAGATTTTCAGATTTGAGAACTGATCATGAATTCTGGGCTTATCCATATGGCTTTAATTAATTAATTAAGCTCTGATAGCTGTTTGACGGCATGAGACAGGAATTGTTATTGCTTCCTATCAGCACAAATAAGTAATTGAATAACAGTACCATCCAATGTGATGGCTATTATAAAGAGCAATAAATGTGCTTATATATAAGTTGCACAATATCTATAGGGGATAAACAATAGCAAAAGTCAAAACAAATTAATAAAATATCCAGAAAGCCCCAAATTAACCAACCAACCAAACAAACAAACAAATCTACATGCAGGGAAGAGTGTAGTGGGGTGCCCCAGTGCTCTGTTCTGGGTCCAGTGCTCTTCAACATCTTCATCAATTATTTGGATGAGGGGAAAGAAGGGGAACTCATGAGCAATGACCAAGCTGGCAAGAATTGCCAACTGTCCAGAAGACAGGCGTAAGATACAGGAGGATCTTGACAGACTGTGCTATCTAACAAAATGAAATTCAGTGGTGAAAAAAGTAAGGTTCTACATTTAGGCAAGAAAAACCAAATGCACAGGTATAGTATAGGTGGTACCTTGCTCAATAATAGTAACTGTGAGACTGATCTTGGAGTCCTAGTGGACAATCACTTAAATATGAGCCAGCAGTGTGTTGAAGCTGCCAAAAAAGCCAACACAGTTCTAGGCTGCATTAACAGAGGGATAGAATCAAGATCACGTGAAGAGTTAATATCACTTTACAATGCCTTGGTAAGGCCACACTTGGAATACTGCATCCAATTTTGATCACCACAATGTAAAAAAGATGTTGAGACTAGAAAGAGTACAGAGAAGAGCAACAAAGATGATTAGGGGACTGGAGGCTAAAACATATAAGAAACAGTTGCTGGAACTGGGTAGAACTAAGGAGAAATTTCTTGACAGTTAGAACAATTAATCAGTGGAACAACCTGCCTCCAGAAGTTGTGAATGTTTCAACACTAGGAGTTTTTAAGAAGAAATTTGACAGCCATTTTTCTGAAATGAGCAAGGGGTTGGACTAGATCTCCAAGGTTCCTTCCGTTGTTGTTGCTTTTGTTGTTGTTGTTATTATTCTCTCAATGTTATACCATAGCACGCATGATGGAAGAATGCATAAGATAATGTTCTCAACAAATGTTAAAATTTTATAAATGTATACAGAAAGAGATGCAGCTTCAAATAGAGTCCTTAATCATTTGGAGGAAAGCTTAAGATATCAGGCTAGAAATGAGAAAGATAATCACTTTCTGTCAGCCCTAAGAATGAAGCCAGAACAAACCATTGCTGTTAAGAAAACTGTAGGGACTGACTAACACACACACACACACACACACACACACACACACACACAGACAGGATTCCCAAGCCTTGCTGTGAAAACTCCCATAAAATGGTAGTGCTATATATCCAAAATGTATGCTATAACACCCATACATCACAAGATAAAGCAATGCAATCCTGTCCATTTTATTTTCTAATTGTTGGTGTGGGAACTGATGGCATTGTTGGGAACAGAGTTTATTCTTGAGATGACAAAATTGATGTCAAAAATGCTAGTTTCTTGGCGTTTTTTATTTAGAAAAAATAAGCAGAGTGGATAGAAAGAATAACAACACTCCTGAGTTGCATGCTAGAAACCTAAAATTTAAGGTTTTAACATCATTATTTAAAACTTGGATCATCATGCAGGAGTAAATAAGAGTGTACAGCAGGGATATCTCTGGCCTTCCAGATGTTCATGGACTATAGCTCTCAACATCTTTAATATGGATTATCTAAATTGGGATTTACAGAAGTTGCAGTTCAGCAACATCCAGTGGACCACTGATTGTAAATTTGTTGAATCTGGGATATTAGTCCTTAAAAAACTGCTGAGACTTGAAACTGGACTCATTTCATTTTCTCAGCTAACAACTTGTAAATGGAGCAAGAATTTTAACAAACAGAGCTCAATTTTGACATAAAGCTAAATAAGGTCAAAATTTTAAAACACAGTTAAAATAATATATAAAAATGTTTTCCTTATATCCAATTGCCATTTGAAACCTTCAGCTTGATAGGTTAGGTACCTTATTAACAGCAGGAAGAAAGCACAGGTCTAGCAATGGGAAATGCCAATAATAATAATAATAATAATAATAATAATAATAATAATAATAATAATAATAATAATAATAATAATAATAATAAGAAGAAGAAGAAGAAGAAGAAGAAGAAGAAGAAGAAGAAGAAGAAGAAGAAGAAGAAGAAGAAGAAGAAGAAGAAGTTGGAAGGGACATTGGAGGTCATCTAGTCCAACCCCCTGCTCAGGCAGGAAACCCTATACCATTTCATACAAATGACTGTCCAGTCTCTTCTTAAAAACTTCCACTGTTGGAGCATTCACCATTTCTGGAGGCAGGTTGTTTCACTGGTTAGTTGTTCTAACTGTCAGGAAGTTTCTCCTTAGTACTAGGTTGCTTCTCTCCTTGACTAGTTTCCATCCATTGTTTCTTGTCCTGCTTTCAGGTGCTTTGGAGAATAGCTTGACTCCCTCTCTTTGTGGCAGCCCCTGAGATATTGGAACACTGCTATCATGTCACCCCTCGCCCTTCTCTTCGCTAAACTACACATACTCAATTCTAGCAACTGTTCCCTATATGTTTTAGCCTCCAGTCCCCCAATCATCTTTGCTGCTCTTCTCTGTACTCTTTCTAGAGCCTCAACATCTTTTTCACAATGTGGTGACCAAAACTGGATGTAGTATTCCAGGTGTGGCCTTACCATGGCATTGTAAAGTGGTATTAGTACTTCACGTGATCTTGATTCACAGCCTAGCACTGTGTTGGCTTTTTTGGCAGCTGCAGCACACTGGACTCCGAGATCCCTCTCACAGTTACTACTTTTGAGCAAGGTACCACCTATACTATACCTGTGCATTTGATTTTTCCTGCCTAAATGTAGAACCTAACATTTTTCACCATTGCATTTCATTTTGTTATATAGTGCCCAGTGTTCCAGTCTGTCCAGATCCTCCTGTATCTTAAGCCTATCTTCTGGAGTGTTGGCTATTCCTGCCAGCTTGGTGTCGTCTGCAAATTTGATGAGTTCCTCATCTATCCCCTCATCCAAATCGTTAATGAAGATATTGAAGAGCCCTGGGCCCAGAACAGAGCCCTGGGGCACCCCACTACACACTTCCTTCCATGTAGATGCAGTTCCATTGAGGACCACACGCTGAGTATGGCCTGTCAGCCAGCTACGAATCCATCTGGTGGTGATGCTATCTAACCCACATTTTTCTATCTTATCAAGTAGTAGGTTGTGATCTACTTTATCAAATGCCTTACTGAAGTCCAAGTAAATTATATCTACAGCATTCCTCTGGTCCACTAATTTTGTCACTTGGTCAAAGAATCCAGTAAGATTTGTCTGGCATGATCTGTTTGTGACAAACCCATGTTGGCTTTTAGTGATGACTTTGTTTGCATCAAGGTGTTCGCTGATTTGTTGTTTGATTATCTTTTCCAAAATCTTTCCAGGTATTGAGTTCAGGCTCATAGGTCTGTAGTTTTCTGGATCTATTTTTCCCTTTCTTGAAGATGGGAACTACATCAGCTCTTTTCCAGTCCTCTGGTAGTTCCCCAGTGCTCCAGGATCTTTGAAAAATATAGTTCAGTGGTTCTGCTGTCACGTCTGCCAGTTCCTTGAGAACCTTGGGGTGTAATCCGTCTGGTCCTGGTGATTTGAACTTGTCTAGGCTGGACAGGTGCTCGCTTAACATTTTCTTGCCTATCTTAACTTGTGTTTCTATTTTGTTTTTTATGGCACTGTTTTTGGTAAGTTGGACTGTTTTTTCCCCTTTGTGTAAAGACAGATGCAGAAAACGAGTTAAATAGTTCTGCTTTCTCCCTGTTGCTTGTCACCTTCTTGCCACTTTCCCCCACTAATGGACCAATTATTTCCTGAACTTTTTTTCTTGTTTCTTATATGTTGAAAGAAGCTTTTTTTGTTATTTTTGACTTTGGTCGCAAGCCTTAGTTCATTTTGAGTCTTAGCGTCCTTCACTTCATCTTTGAAGGCCCGGGCTATTTGCTGATATTCTGACTTAGTTATGTGCCCCTCTTTACACTTCTTATACTTGTCCTTTTTATCTTTCAATTTATCAGAGAGTTTATTTATTTATTTAGATTTATATACCGCCCTTTCCCAAAGGACTCAGGGCGGTTTACAGGGCATTTAAAAGAGAGTAAATACAAACGTTAAAACAAATTTAAAAAGATTAAATAAAACCCTGAGAACAGTAAAAACCCAATTAAAATTAAAATTAAAAAATTCTCAGCCTGGGCCAGAGAGCTCGAAGAGCCAGGTCTTCAGGTCCCGGCGGAATGAACGGAGGTTGGGGGCAGTCCTAAGCTCCGCGGGCAGCTGGTTCCAAAGGGCAGGCGCACCCACTGAGAAGGCCCTACCCCTGGGTGTTACCCGCTGGCAATCTTTAACCAGCGGCACCCTGAGAAGACCCTCCCTGTGGAAGCGCACTGGACAAAGGGAGCTTGATGCTGGTTCTTTATGCAGCCATGCTGGTTTCTTTTGAGAGCTGTTGTTTTTCTTCTTTGTTGGTATTGTGCTAGACTGGGCCTTTATTATCTCATTTTTCAAAATTTCCCAAGCTTTTTGAGTTGTTTTCCCCTTTAGGATTCTCATCCATGGAATTCTTCCCAAGGTCTCTCTAAGTTTATTGAAATTAGCTCTTCTAAAGTCCAATACTCTAGTTTGACTGTGTTCTATGGCTAATAAAATTTAACTGGCATTCCATCTGTGTTCATTTTGTTGCCAAGGGATGGGAACAAAATCTTAGCAACATCCCTCCTGGAATCACATTCTTCGTAAAATTCTGAATGCTCTTTTTCTCAAAACATTCTTCAGAGTTGGGAGAAACCCATAATCTGGAACTCATCACAGAAAAAATAAAAGGGGTCCATAAATGTATTATGTATGTAATTTTGCTCCCTATAAGGATCTGGGCATACCCATCACTTTAGAAAACTATAGCTTTTGGGGTGAGAAATGAAAACTACAAATTATGTTGTAAACAGTGAAAAAAAGATTAATATATTGCAGTGTTTGGCAGGCACATGATGGTCAGATGCAGATCTCATCTGGATCTAGCAAATTCTTGAAAGAGGAATATATATCGCACACACATAGACCCACCCACACATACATACATAAATACACACATGATGGTGCTGAATGCCACAAATCAGGAAGAAGGAGTATGAGAAACTGGAAAAGTACCTGAGCCTTAAGGAATAGATGTAAAAAATAAAGGCCAAAATGGTCCCAGGAATGATAAGAGCGCTTGGGGCAGTGACTCCTAAGCTGGGAGATCATAGGAAACTCCAACAGATCCTAGGATATTGCAAGGAACTATTGAATTCCCACGCTTTAGGCAGAGGAAGGAAGGAAGGTAGGTAGGAAAGAAGGAAGGAAAGAAGGAAGGAAGGAAGGAAGGAAGGAAGGAAGGAAGGAAGGAAGGAAGGAAGACCCAGACCATCAATAGAGGTGAGAAGGGATTTTTTTAGATATGTTCAATCATGTCCGTTTCTCAGAGATTACCTGCCCAAGTGCTAATGCCTTAATCACTAGATCTACTGGTTCTTTCTTTCTCTCTCTCTCTCTCTCACTCACCCTCTCCCTTTCTATTTATCCATCTGTCTGATCTCTCTGATCTCTCTTTCTCTTTTTTCCTCTCCATCCATTTATCCATCCATCTGTCCATCCATCTATCTCTATCTAGACAAATGATACAAATTTCCCTCCATTCATGAATGCTGACTGCTGATGTTGCTTTTACAGGCAGCACTACTCATTCCTGAAAACCAAGGAGTTTCCTCACTGTTCTGAATTCAGTGCCAGCCTTCTGAAATGCAGGGATAAAAATGCCCCTACTGTGAAAATGGTCCAGAATTCAATGTCTTCCAACACAATGGTGTCCAGTTAAGCACAAGAAGCAGCTTCGCTTTCGCCCTGAATTTCTCTACTTATTGACAAATGCCAAAGGAACATGCGGCAACCATTGAATACATTAGTTGCTGATATCCCACTGGTTCTGACACAGCATACAGATGATGATGTTTAATTTAAGGGAACTGCTAATAATGGTGCTCTTAGCCCAAGTTAATGAATTATTATGACACACAGAGAGTATTATTTTTTAAATATAGAGTGCCCAAGTAGTAGAAATGTTAAGGGGCAAGTGCTGTGTAGTCAGTAGGGAGAAAATAGAGGTTTCTAATACAACAGCTATATCTCAGAATGGAGAATACAGCAAGTTCACAGAAAGACAACACTAATCTCTATCAAGTATCAGTTCTCAATTAGCAAAACAATAGAATCTTGGAGGCCTTCTAAAATTATTTTCTAGACAACCATTAAAATCCAACTTATTCCACAAACATTCCAATTCTCAAGTATTTCCCAAGAATGTCTGCATGTGTTGGTGTGGTTGGCTAGATGGCCACCCCTCACCTCAAGCTATCAAAAGTGAACTTCTTTAACCAGCTCTAAAACATCAGTTGATCATATTAATTAGGAAACAATCAAATTGCACAAAATGCTGCTAACTTGTTTCTATGCACCCCTGTGATGAACTATGTCTATGCAGATTCTCAGTCATCCAAATCATGGTTGTCCCAAAGGTGCTTTTTTTTTAAAGGCAACTGGAGCTTTCTTGTTTTTTCCTTGAGGACATTTTGCTTCTCATCCAAAAAGCTTTTCAGTTCTGACTGAATGGTGGAGGATGGAAG
Source organism: Vipera ursinii (assembly GCF_947247035.1). Classification (NCBI taxonomy): domain Eukaryota; kingdom Metazoa; phylum Chordata; class Lepidosauria; order Squamata; family Viperidae; genus Vipera; species Vipera ursinii. Next base: position 116,879,827 of record NC_139517.1, on the reverse strand, counting down.
GATTTATACTCCTTGTAATCATCTGGTCATTAGTATTCTTTCTGAGAATCATTGAGGCCACTTGGAGGTTTATCTGTGCCCTCAGCATCACCTGAATAGTTGAAATAGGTGTGGAACCTTCTTGGAACTTTCAGCAGTCCCAACCATCATAAATACAAGTCAGTTGCCAAGCATCTGAATGTGGTCATATTAGGACCCGCTTGGTAACAAACATGACTAAAATTGTGGGCTCAATTACAGTCGTAAATCAAGGACTATTTGCATTGCTGCACCAGTGGATGCAGTTATATAGATGGCTCAAAAAGCATTGGGACATGATGCAGAAAACAGCAAAGAGCACTATGATGGTAAAAACATGGCTGAAGATAAATATATTAAAATGAAACAAAGGACAATGAACAGTTTGGTATCTGTTGCTTGAAGAGTAACTTTACTCCTGTTGGAAAGAGATCAAAGTCTCTCATATGATGCGTTAATTTCACTTGGCATCCAAGGAGTGAACTGGCACTGAAAAGAGTCCTTGGCCCAGGTCCTGGTGAGTGTGGTCCCAAATTAAATCCTGACTTCTTGCAATTATTATTGACAACCATCTCATTACTGTTGGTAAGTTTCATGCCCAGCCTTCCGAAGCCTGAGTCTCCACATCGTAATTACTAATAAAAGGAAATACAAGAAGGAGCACAGGGCAACTGTAATAGACCTGCCAATCACATGTCATCTCTCCAAACCCTGCACATTTATTCTGGCATTGCTCAGAAACACCCCAAGCACAGCAGCTAAGGTTTACCTTCGTACCAATTATTTCATGGAGAAACACAAGGACGTTTCTTCCTAGAGGTCTAGAAATACACTATAAATTAACAAATTTGCCAGGTACTGAATTAAGATTGTGTGTGTGTGTGTGTGTGTGTGTGTGTGTGTGTGTGTGTGTGTATGTTGGGAGGAACCTGAATTATTACACAGGATATAATTCTGGAGAAATCCCTATCTCAAATGGGAAAGCAGTTGCAGATAGTTCTTGAGTTACGGCTAAGTTGGTACCAGAGCTGTTACTAAGTAAAGTAGGTCACATTTGATTTTATGACCTTTTTGCTTTACTTATTGATATTCACATGGTCATTAAGCAAATCTGGCTTTCCCTGTTGATTTTGTTTTTCGGAAGCTGGCTAGGAAAGTCACAAACAGCAATCATTCCATTCCAATATATCTTCAACATATTACCTGTATGCTCTTTTTGTATTCTTTGGTAAACAAGTCAATGCACAGCAAGTTTTTACATAAAATACTTTGGAAGATTTGAAGCTTGAAACAGTGTTCAAATAGGATCCAATCTGGGTTAGTAACCAGGACCAGAGGTTTAGTCTAGTAAACTTTTGAACTCATGCTGGAACTCATGAGGTAGAGGGAACTTGTCTCTACCAGAATGTTTTGAATCTGGTAGAGAAACGTTTCCTGAGGATGGGCTCCAGCACAAGTCCAAAAGCTCAAAATATTAAACCTCTGGTCCTGGTGACCAACCCAGGCTGGTTTCTGTAACATCCTGGGACACATATGTTTGCCTTCATTCATTGTTTAAACACTTCATTTTATTGATACTGCTGATTCTCCTATTCTTCCTCTTCTATCTATTTCTTTTTTTCTATGTTTTGCAAGATGAAGGAACATATAGATCATCATGTCTACATGGGAGTCAAATACTGACCAGCAGTAGGCAGCTCACTCAAGACACCTTTCAAACTTCATGACACCTTCCTTGAAAAAAATTCCAAGCCAATATGCTGCAAAGCATGACTATCACTTTTTTAAGGAGTATTTTCTTTAGGAGTAAGCCTACATGACTAGGGGGAAAAATGAAGCTAGGTTAATAAGAAACATCCAAGGCACTAGAATTTCATTATATTTGCCTTGTGGGAAATGAATGATTTGTAACTTTGTCAATCATTGCAGATAGCTAAAATTATTTTTCAATATTTCTAACATGTTTGCTGAACAAAAAAAAATGTTGCCCAGTTCTAAAATAAAAGTGTATTCTATATGACCTTTGTGTTAGGCTCAAAATCAAGAATGATACACAGTGATTCTTCCAAAGCAGAGTTCTTTAATGTTTCATACCTATGATAGGCAGAGTGCTATAAAACTGAGGACTCTACTATCTGCATCTATAATATACTCTGTGAACTATTAGGGAGAAGCTGTCTTCATCATCTTTCTCTCACACATAATATCTGGGCTGTGTTGCCTCTTACTGAAATGCACCTTCCTTCCTCCTGGGAGTTCACTACATTGGGGCTGAGCTCAATATGACAATTAAGCAATTTAGTAAGATAGCTGGTAACATCCTAGTACTTAGTACCTAATAATCCTGTAGGAAATAAATATATTTATGATACATAATTAACTACAATTTGTATTTTCCAGTAAGCATCCTGTCTCTATTATATATTTATAATAATGTATAATAATACTATACATTTCCATATAAAAACAGCCATCCATCTAGCTCATAAATCTATTCTGACTAGCTGAGCTGAGACAAGTTCCAGTACTGCTCATCCTTCTAGTTGGATAAGAAAAGCAGGATCTTTTAAACACAAATTGTAGCCAAAGTTCATCCAATCAAGTGTGCGACAGGAAAATCTCAGAGAATAAAAATCAGTCAGAACAGAAAATAACAGCATGGACTAATTTTAAAAAATGTCAAACATTCAGTAGAACAAAATGAAACCTACATTCCAAACTGTTTTTTTTTATACCTTTTGGATGCAATTTCATATGCATTCTTTTTTTGTGTCATTTTAACATCTATTTTGTTGTCAATGCTTTGCTGTTTGAAAGAGCTAGTCTGCAATCAGAATGACACACTTCTACATATTTCCTATATCCTAATGGAAAACTTTGAAGATGCATATCTTTCAATACAGATGTCTGGTCTGGAATGTTTTGGTGGTAATGAAAATGGTGCTAGAAATGAATACACTCTTCCAAAGATGCAACATTTATTGAAAAAGTTTGGTGTGATTCTAAAATCATAGAATTGGAAAGAGACTTTTAGTCTATCAGGTCCATCAAATGGGTGTCTGTAAGAATAGCAAAACATGGTACAGGTAGTCCTTGATTTACGACCACAATGGAGCCTACCCATTATAGTTGTAAGTTGTGATGGCCATAAACAAGTCATCACATGACCAACCCAATTTTGTATCCTTTTTTGCAGATGTCATTAAGTGAATCATCATGGTTGTTGAATTATTAAGCAAAATGATTGCTTGCTATAAGTGTTTTTGTTAAAAACTATGATGTAAATACTGGTTTTCAGCAAAACCTTGTAAATTGTAACCACATAACTATGGGATGCTGACAATGATTGTAAATACAGGTTGGTTGCCAAGCACCTAAATGCAATAATATGATCAGAGGGGCAGCCATTGTAACTTTGGAACCAGATCATAAGTATTTTTTTGGTGGGGTCAATCAAAGCTTCAGTCACTAAGAAATTGGTCATATATCAAAGTCTACCTCTAATTAACAAAGTAAGTGTTGTGATCCAATTAAACAAGACCCACTGCTTATACACTTCAGAAAAACATTACAATGCAAGTACATCTGAATGGGATTTGCATCATGGCATCTCTACTTCTGTGACATAAGCTTGGTTTCTCCAAACCATTGTTGACTGTAGGCATCCATATTAAAACTTCACTGAAGATGGTGGTTCAGACTCAGCCTGAACGTGTCCACGTAAGGTTTGATGGGATCTGTCCCCTATCAGCTACAGCAAATTTGTAAAGTTATGGATACAGCGGTAGATCTTCCAATGAGCCTCTTTAGCATTTGTTCAAGCTTTGATGCTACAGTCAGTTGTTATTAGCCACTATGGAAAGCTTTGAAGAATGTCAGAAATATATGTCAATTAAAAATGAGTAAAATCTTCAGGGGAAATCTCCAGGATTCTGACAGCTACCTCTCAAAGCCTCGAGGTAAGACTCATTTTCTGAGACAGAGAAAGGGATAAAAAAGTGTAAGCCAAGCAGCCTTGTATACAGGAAGCATTTAAGAATACTGGTACTATGTGAGAAAAAGATTTTCCTGCTGCATTCATCTTCCTTGGTTGGAGAAGGAATGTGATAGAATAGAATAGAATAGAATAGAATAGAATAGAATAGAATAGAATAGAATAGAATAGAATAGAATAGAATAGAATAGAATAGAATAGAATAGAAAAAACAGATTGTAGAATAGAATAGAATAGAATAGAATAGAATAGAATAGAATAGAATAGAATAGAATAGAATAGAATAGAATAGAATAGAATAGAATAGAATAGAATCTGGAAGGGACCTTGGAGGCCTTCTAGTCCAGCCCCGTCAAGCAAGAGAATCTATACCATCTCAAACAAGGGACTGTCTAGCCTCTTTTTAAAATTCTCCATGCCCATGGTTTCTGGGGGCAAGCTATTCCACCGGTTAATTGTCCTCACTGTCAGGAAGTTTCTCCTTAATTCCAGGTTGCTTCTCTCTTTGATCAGTTTCCAACCATTGTTTCTTGTCCTGCCCTCTGTTGCCCTGGTGAATAACGTGACCCCTCTTCTTTGTGGCAGACTCTCAAATCCTGGAATATTGCTATCATGTCTCTCTATTTCTTCTTTTCCTTAGACTAGCCAAACCCAAGTCCTGCAGCTGTTCTTCATAGGTTTTAGTCTCCAGGCCTTTGATCATCTTAGTTCCTCTTCTCTGAATTTTTCCCAAACTTTCAACATCTCTTTTGTGATATGGTGACCAAAATTGGCTGCAGTATTCCAGGTGTGGTCTCACTAGGGTTTTATAAAGTGGTACTAATACCTCGTATGATCTTGATTCTATGCCTCTGTTTATACAACCCAGGATTGTATAAGCTTTTTGGGGAGCTGGTGCACACTGCTGGCTCATGGTTAAGTGATCGTCCACTAGGATTCCAAGGTCCCTCTCACATTCACTGCTTTTAAGCCAGGTCTTGCCCAATCTGTACTTGTACCTTTGATTTTTCCTGCCTAAATGTAAAACTTTTCTTTTCTCCACATTTAAACTCATTTTGTTGGATAGGACCCTTTGTTAAAGTTTGTCAAGATCTTTTTGGATCCTGAGTTTGTCTTCCTGCCAGTTTGGTGTCATCTGCAAATTTGATGAGTTCCCCTTCAATTCCCTCATCTAAGTGATTGATGAAGATATTGAAGAGCACAGGGCCTAAGATGGAACCTTGTGGTACCCCACTGCTTATTTCTCTCCATGTGGATGTACTGCCATTGAGGACTACTCATTGAGTATGGTTTGCCAGCCATAGATAGATCCATCCATAGAATGCTCCAACACTGGAAGTTTTTAAGAAGAGACTGGCCAGCCACTTGTCTGAAACGGTATAGGGTTTCCTGCCTGAGCAGGGGGTTGGACTAGATGACCTCCAAGGTCCCTTCCAACTTATTATTATTACTTATTACATCTGGTGGTGATGTTGTATATTCCACTTTTTTCTAGCTTACCAAGGAGTAGGTTGTGGTCTACTTTGTCAAATGCCTTACTGAAATCTAAGTATACTATGTCCACAGTATTTCGCTGGTCTATTAGTTTAGTAACTTTGTCGAAGAATGAAATAAGATTGGTTTGGCATGATCTGTTTTTAACAAACCCATGCTGGCTACTAGTTATAACTTTGTTTGTTTCTAGTTGTTCGCAGATCTGTTTTTTGATTATCTTTTCTAGGATCTTCCCAGGTATTGATGTTAAACTTATTGGTCTGTAGTTTCCTGGGTCTGTTTTTTTCCCTTTCTTGAAGAAGGGGACCACATCAGCCCTTTTCCAATCCTCAGGTACTTCCCCGGTGCTCCAGGATTTTTGAAAGATGTGGTGCAATGGTTCTGAGATAACATCCACCAGCTCCTTCAGAACTCTGGGATATAATCGGTCAGGTCCTGGTGATTTATATTCATCAAGGTTGGATAGGTGTTCTCTTACCATTTTTTTTGCTTATTTTAATTTTGTTGCCTGTTTTTTCCTTGCCATCTTCTCTCTTTAGTGGGCCTACAGTTTGCTTGACTTTTTTCTTGTTGTTAATATGCTGGAAGAAACTTTTTTATTATCCATGATTTCTATTGCAAGTCTTTGTTCATTCTGAGCCTTTGCTTTCCTGACTTTGAAGCTACTGGAGTCTATGTGCTCCTAGGCAGGAATGGCCTGTGTTTCCTTTCCTTTTCTTAGAGTCTACTATAGGGCACCATGAAAGGGGGTATATTCCCTAAACTAGTCCATCAATATTTTTATATCTGCATCTTGGACATCTGAAACCTTGAACTGACTTAATAAAATAAGCTCACAAAAAAAGACCCCTCAGAAGTCATTTTAATCAAGTGGGGAGTCTTACTTTACACCTTGCAGTCGCATTGTGAAACAGAGCTTGACGTCCACATGTGCTAGATGATAGCTAGCAATGATATATGAGGGAAAGCATTGTTTCCATTGTACCATTTTTGGACATTTCTGTTGGCGTGAAGAAATTCTCTCAATCCATGTGTTATGTCACTGTTATACGTAACAACTGAAAGTGAGCTCATTGTGACAGCCAAATTAGTATGAACATAGCAGATTGAAGCAACTAAAAAAGACATGCGCTAGAAAGAACCTGCACATTCTCTCTCTCTCTCTCTCTCTCTCTCTCTCTCACACACACACACACACACACACACACACCTACTCTGAAGAGACATGCAGCACTAGGACATTTTGATGTGTATTTTCTATTATATAAAAATCTCAATTTCCAAATTTGGTAACTATTTTTTTAACTCAAGAGTGGGGAGTTTTGTCACACCTCAGATGTTCCTGAATTAACTCCTAAGCTCTCTCAAGATGGCCATCCAAAGTTCCTGGGAGTTTGAACTTCAGCAGCATCTGGAGCACTGCTATACACCAGAACATGTAAGCTAAGTGGTTTTCAATTAATTTCTCATATGGTTCCCAATAAGATCTCAGAATTGCATCATAGAATGTGAAGTATAATTCCAATTCTGGAGGATTCTTGGTATTTATATATTTAGCCTAAGAGAAACCTGCAATGGAAACTGCATTGACTACATTCACCTTAAGTGTTGTGTAATCTGGGGCTTTGTTGAGGGGAGGAATTAAATGGTGGACTGTCCTTATGTCACTTGTGGGGGAGGAAGTGATTGAAGGGAGATCCTTTCTAAAACTTAGCACTATTTATCTAGCTTTTGGGTAAGGAGATTCCTGTCTTTGAGTGAGCAACAATAAATATACCACTCAGATCAGCTCATTATGTTGTTTTTGGTTCCTTGTGCCTGACAGGTGTTTAAGCAAAGGAAAAAGTAGGAAAACATTTAATAGTTAAATATATTAACTAAATAAAGTGAATTCTCTTGCAAACTGATACAGTATACAGCACACATTGCATCTATTAATATAAACATTAATTAATTGAGATATGATGTTGGTACCAGCACTCTATCTATAAAACAGATGTTAGCAGTCATGTGAAAAGCAAAGGTACCTTTTTTTTTTTAAAAAAAATGACTTCCTTATTTCTTTCCTCTTGTCACTTGAAGCAAGACATATACAGAGCAGGATTACTTATTTGGGGTAAGTAATGTTCCTTGTTTTCTCTTTGATTCATTTCAGATTTACCAGCTGCTGCCTAGATCAATTGGACTAGCCAAAATCCCATGGGGGAAAGGGGTCCCTTGACTATTAAAGGGGATCGGTCACAAATCAGTTATAGTAGTATTTGTTCCATTCCAAGAGGAAAGACAACATGAAAAGCTTGTCTGGCAGATTTATTGATTACATTTCACCAGTGACCAGCAAGAAGCAAACACTCTGAAAAATCCCCAAAGGTGATCATTAGCACTGAGTAACTGTCACTAAACATTAGCACCAGCAGCAGACTGGAGCAAAGGCAAAAAAAAAAAAGAAGAAAGAAAAAGAAAAAAAAGCGCAATAATTTAAAGGCAAGATTATCTCTCTCAAGAGAGAATAGAAAGTCCACTTACATTAGTCAATGCTCTTTGTGGGAAAGGAAACACAATGACATAACTGCCTAATGCATATTTATGTAAACAAACATTGTACAGATCAGACAGTTCCCACTCCTGATCGCCAGCAGATCCAACCCTCTTGTCATATATAAGTTACAGTTACCCGAATGCAAAAAATTGTGATCTTGCCTATTTCTGCAAGTCAGTCGGATTGCTTAGTGATCTCACCCTTAGTTAAAGCAATGTCAGTGAAGGAACAATTTCCAGGAGACATAACTGTACTACAGCAGAATATACTGAATGTTGTGTCATGTAAAAGACAAAGAAATCATGACATTAATATTTATGGACTACATAAATACATTAAACATTGTTCTAGTTGGTAACATGCCATTTAGGTGGCAGCACGTAGCTGATTTTGGCTAATCTCATACAAGGTAAACAGGATCAGAACCAGTTTAATACCGAATACTGGAATTAACCAGGAAATAGTAGGGATATAAGCTCTTGAAAAATACCCAGGAAGGTAGCACCAAACTATTCTTGCTTCTTTGCCAAGAAATGTACTGTATGTATCTTACAAGATCTACTTGAAAGAGACTTTACTTTCAAGGATAACTTGGGGAAAGTAAGGGAGACGTTAACTATGATGTGAAGAGGGTCTCAGAACAATAGGATAAATTATTCTATAAGAAGTACCGTATTTACTTCTTAGGCAATTATATCAATTTACTGGAGCAACTACCTAATGGGTCACCAAGACCTTGCCACAGGTGAGCGTATTAAACCTTGCAGCAGAATAACAGCAAGAGATGAAGAGGAACAGTCTACTTCATTTTATGGGTAACATACTCTCCACCCATTGTTTTATTATGATGGGAAGACGGACAGCTGGGAGCTAGTGGTTGTCCCAAAGTCGTGCAATAAATGAAACTGAGTCTGCCCAGTTTTGCTTTTCATGATAGATTAGTAAACACATTAATGTGTGTGTGTGGTCAAATAGTGACATGATCAGATAGTAGGAATCCATCTAAAAATAAAAGCAATGGATAGTTGGGAAGATTTTTTTTAAAAAAACAACAACAACAAAACTTTGCATTTTTACTTAATTTTGTTTTCATGATGATGATAGTGATGACAATTTCTATTTTGCCCAACAACCAAATTTCTCATGATCAACAGAATACAAGCAGTCCCCTTCTACTGAAGCAGCTTACTTTGTTCATTCAGAATCACCGCCATGGATACGTCATAGTTATGCTGTTTATGAAAATGAAGGAAAGTTGAAGAAAATGGGTGAGAGTACTTATGCACTTCTGCTTCCAGTTGTCACCAAGCATAAGCATAACATTTTCCTTCTCTTCTGTTTTTCCTTAAATGATGGAATATACTCAGAGCACACAGAAAGCTGATCCCAAACCTATTTTTCAAGCTGTTTTCCCCCCTCTTCTTAACCAAACAGGTGATATGTCTTTGGTGTCCATATGCCATTGCTTCAGGCAAAAAAGGAAAAAAAAAGTTTTAAATTTCTCCTTCATTCTCAATCGACTTTGCTCTGGCTGCCAAATGAAAATGCTTCATTGGCTAGATAGATTGTTAATGTTGCCAACCCTAAAAAGAAAAAAAAAACAGAAAAGAAAAGAAAAGAAAAAAAACATTCCCAGGATAGGATCAAGTGAGTGTTCTCGCTCTGAAGACTTGCAATGACTCCAACAAACAATAATTTAACCTTCATCTCAGGCTACAAACAAATTAAAGGACTCTCAAACAGAGTCACCATAAGAAAAGACAGTTCAGAATTAACTCAAAAGAGAAGGATCACCACAAAGATGTATATAGTCCAAATGACTCCAGATAAATGTCAGTTCTTTGAGATAGTCTAGACAAGAAGTACAAATCATGAATACTAAAACTACACTCATTGTAAGAATCTTGCAAGTCTGAAAGCATTTCTCTCCTCCTTTATTTTTAATTTTCAGAAAACTAGGGAGGGTACCTTCTGTAATGTTTCCCATGCTCCTTTTTTCCCTGTGGGCTGAGATACCTTTTGCATGATGGTTGTCTAGCCTGTGACACTTCCTCCTGTCTCCCAAGGTCATTCCCACATGCCATTACATTACACTAAGCCAATCACATGTGGAAAAGACAAGCTTTGCTGGAATTCTGGATTTCACAACTACTCTAACCAATTTCCCCATTACAAAATACAGTTCACTCTAAATGTTCATGGGTGTGTGAATGAAGGAATAACCATAGAGAAGGTTATTCTCTACAATGAACCTGGCTACAGTCATTTTTGCTTGTTCTAGGTTGCCTCAAGAACGGGAGGGGAGCGCGGGTGATTTCTATTAGTCTAAACATTTTACTTTCCCATGGGAACCAAGGTCATTTTTATCAGTTAGATGGAGGTGTGAGCTTTTGGTCAGAAAACCCATCAAACTCTTCTATTGGGGAAAGTAGCTGATTGCATCGCACTGGGGAGGGAAATTTAAAGTTTGAAATTTCTCTTTGAAGGGAACTTCAGACTTGGTTTCACTTTTGACTGTTACTATGTAACCAATAAACATGTTTTTTGAGGAAATCTTAAGACTCGGCGTTCTGATTTACTAGGTTTTGTCTATTGAAACCTTGACACTTATCTTTGAAGGATCATCTCATTCCCTGGGTATCCACATAAACATTATGCATGTTCTATCATCTGAGATAAGGTAGATGATAATTTCTAAAAAAAAGCATTTTCTACTGTGGACCCTCAGCTGAGGAATGTCTTCCCCAGAGAGACAATTTTTGTGCTTGTTTTCTTGACATCTTGATACCTGACAAAGTTCCAATATATGATTTTCCATTCTCTTAGCCTCCAAACCACCAGCTCACAATTGTCTGCTGGCTGTGGATGCAGGGAAATGTACCCAGAAATAATATAAGCCAGTACAAAAGGAATAGATCATTGCAAGGAAGAATCCAATATAGATTCATTATTTTGCCTGCATTCTGTTGTTCTGAATAACAGCTTAGATCCTAGGAGGCCCTGGATGAAGCAGCAAGTTTTAAGCAAGGATTTTTTTACCCAGCAAGAACACCAGTCTATGGTGTGTGGGGGGGATCCTTCAGTCCTCTATAGCAAAATGGAATTTTAGATAGAGGTAAATAGGAAATCAACTATTCTCTTCCTAGCTGGTAGTTCCCAACAGGAAAAGAAGGAGTAAAATCCTGTAGTAGGTTCCCCACTGAGGAATGGAATATTCGTGTTGCTATCCCAATGATGCTTTTTTTCATGAGACAACTGGAGTTTCTTGTTTTTCTTTGAAGATGTTTCACTTCTCATCCAAGAAGCTTCTTCATCTCCAACTGGATAGTGGGGAATGGAAAGATTTATACTCCTTGCAGAGTATAAATTCATTTGCATTCTTTTAGCAAGTCAGTAATGCTACCTGGAAGCTTATCTGTGTCCTCAGAGTCACATGAATGGTGCAAATGTGTGTGGAGCTGTCTTGGAACTGTTGAAAGGACTGTGTTGTAGACTGGAGATAGATGATGTTGAGAGAGGGCTGTTCAGTTTTGACAGAGATGGCCTCTTTGACCTCTCTTTCAAACTAGCGGTTCTCTCTGCCCAAAATTTGAACTTTGCTGTGTTCAGAAGAGTGGTCTTTGTCTTTTAAATGCAGACGGACTGCTGAATCGGGTCCTGATGGGTTTGTTCTCCTACCTTGTGCCATACATTTATGAAGTTGTTGTTTCATTTCCCCAATGTACGGATCTGCACATGGGTCGCTGCATTGTACCGCATATACTACATTGCTCAGTTTGTGTCTGGTCTGGGTGTCTGAGCAATGTGATATATGCAGTACATATAATGGAATACATACACATATAATGCATAATATGTACATATACATATTATGGAAGTATTCTTATTGTTTTATTTCTTTCTTCTTTCCCTACCTTTAGTTTCCAACGTTGGGAGAAAGCTTTGGAGAAAAACAGGCTCAAGAAAAAGAGCAAACATTTCCTGGAACCCTTAATCAGGGAGTTTGAGCTGGTTCTGAACTCCCCCCTTTTTGAAACTGCCCTCCTTTGAAAGAGGAGGAAGAAAAATGCTATCAGCAAACATTTGCAACACCCTATGTATACTGTCTATCCCCCCTTATATTTTTCCATACAGTTCTGAGATATTGGCAATTATTATTTAAGTCAAAAGGGAAAAAGAAGAATAATTTACACCATCCATCATTGTTTCCTTGTATGAATAAATTACAAGACACCGCAGCAAATCAATTGTGGGGAAAGAAACAGCCCATGCCAAACACCGTGCTCATGTGTATAATTTCCTTAATGTTTTCCATCCTCATATATCAAAACTACAGAATGAGTTTGGCAAACCTGATGCAGGAGAAAGCTCATTATGCCAAAGTCTTACAAGCCAGTCCACGTAATAAGAGAAAAAAAGGAACATAAAATTTTCCAAAAGTTACAATAGGATCTTTGGGGCCTGATTGGCCTTCCCAATTTCTTTTACCGAAGAGGTTCATAGAGTAGAAAATAACCTCGTAGGTGATGAGATTTAGAACTCACAATTTCACAGTTCATGGTTTGTCTAGGAATTTCCTTAAGCAATGGCCAATTCAAATCTATTGAGGCCATACCATATGTGAAAAGCTGCCTTCTAACAAATCAGATTTTCCATCTAACCCAGTTTTGCCAAGAGGCTGGCTCCCTTGAGTCCTCCGCATAAAAAGTTTCTCCTATTCTGGGCCCAATCTTCTTTAAAACACTAAAGATTACTTTTGCAAGAAACATGTCCATTTCTGTCAAGCTGCAGTCCCTACCCATAATACATAAATGGAATCCCACTCCTGCAAAATTTTGAAGTAGGAGATTCATAAAAACTGTAGGATAACCTCTAAAATAAGCTTAACCTTGTCAAAAATTTTATTCCTAAAATTCAGGAATAATCTTAGCCTAGCTATATGTATGACCCAGCTTCACATGCTTGGCATGATTCTGTCTCCATTAAAGCATCTCGCTCCCCATAAAATGTCCTATTGTTTCTGGCCTTCAAAAGTTGCCCATCCCAGTTAGTATGAAAGATACATTTTGTCAGGCAGTGTTTTCAACCTTGACAATTTTTATGTTATGTGGACTTCAACTCCCAAGAAACACTCTTCAAGAGTCTTTACTAGATTTTACAGCATACATTCTTTGTGCATGTGCAACATTAGTTCTACCTTTGAAGTCTGAAGAGAAACACTCCAGAAATGACTCCATTTTGTCAAAATACAGCAATCTCATGGTTTACAGTGGTACCGTGGTACTCAACTACTTTGAAAGTCATTGAATTTGGTACTCAACACATTCTGACATGAAAGTTTTGTCCCAGTACTCATTGTTGTTGGTACTCAATGAATAAGGTAGAATTTTAGGGGAAAATTTTGGTATTCATTGCATTCCTGGAACCAACTAACAATGAGTACCAACATGCTACTATACAAAATTTATCAACATACAAGTGCCCCAAACATTTTCCTCTTCTACAAGGTATCTTACCTTCAACTGTAGGTAGAAATAATAATCTAGCAACACTTTTTGTTGAGAAAATTTGCACTGATTCTTCTGTGGTTTTAAGAAACTGCAGAAAAGCCTGACTAAAAAAGAGAAAGCAATCCAAAGATAATTGTATATATGTTCCAAAATTTGACTCATCTTTATATGAAAATTGTGCTGCTGTAATTTTATAAAGATGGGATATGAAAAATGTGTATTTCTTTCTTTTTAAAAGAGAGGCCTATTTTTTTATGTTAACCACAAATGAATCACAATCAAGTGGTAAATTCATTTCCCACAGAATATAAAGCTCATTCCGAAGACTTACCATGTGGTGTTTCTGATTGTGAGGAAAGGCGGTGATCAGTGGCATCCAGCCTTGTGCCAAACTGGGTATTACAACGTTCCTGCAATCGGTGTGAGATCCTGGGAAGCAGGGTATGAACCCATCCTGAATTCTCTGCTGTTGAACAACAACAACAACAACAAAATAAGTTATTACTGTAACATAATAAATATCCAATCTTATAGAAAATAGCAGTAGCAATAGCAATTAAACTTATATACTGCCCCATAGTACTTTACAGCACATTCTGCGTGGTTTACAATGAAGAAGCATTTTTTGCAAATTGCCCCTAACAATCTGTGTCCTCATTTTACTGACCTCAGAAGGATGGAAAGCTGAGTCAACCATGAACTGGTCAGGATCGAACTCTAGGGCTGTGGGCAGAGTTTTCCTGCAATACTGCATTCTAACCATGTGCCACCAGGGCTTGTAAAATACATTAGCAAGCTTTTTTTATTTTTTTTCTGATATTTTTGTATCATAACCCTGATTATCTCTTGTTTCTAAGTTATTTTATCTCAGACACACCAACATTATTTAGCTGGAAAAGTTCCACCTGAGTTTTTATAGGGGCACAAATTGTTCAAATTGACATGGTCAGTATCAGAGGTCAGAAGGTGACACAGATAGTAGTTCATGACAGAAGAAGTGTTAATGTAGACTAAGATCTGTGAAAAAAATAAAACTGGTCTGCCTATTAGAGGTAAATTAGATTAGAGGCCCCATTTCATGTTTGAAACCATCAGTCCTGGAAGGAAGACCAAGGTAAGAAAACAATGTCACGTAGATCAGAGCTACTTTTTGCCAGCAGTCCTTGACTTCTGAACACAATTGGGACCAGAATTTCCATGGTTAAGCAAGATGGTGGTTAAGTGAGTCACACTTAATTTCATGACTTCTTTGCCACTGCTGTTAACCAAAACATTGCAGTTATTAAGTGAATCAGGAGGTTGCTAAGTGAGTCCTGCTTCTCCCATTCACTTTGCTTGCTGGAAGATGGCTGGGAAGTTTGCAAACAGTGGTCACATGACCCCGAGAAGCTGCAATCGTTGTAAGTACATGTTGGTTGCCAAGTGCTTGAATTTTGTTCTTGTGACCATGGAGATGCTTATAAGTCAAGGATTATCTGCACTATAACAGCCATAGTACAAAATCGTGCAAGCCTGAATATACTTCTTTTTCCCTTCCTTTATTTCTGTGTGAACTAGAGACGGACTTTTCTGAGATATTTTCTCAAGTTAATTTCTTGGTCTGGGCTCATATTCCTTTTATCTGACTTTGAAAGCAATTCTTCCTCTTGTCCTACATGCTATTCCCTCTGCCCTGGACAGAAACCCTCTGATCCAGGAAAAAAAAACTCTGAATGATAAATTATGATTGAACTGTAAAGAAATTTGAGTTCAAAATGTTTCAAATGCTAAATGTTTTGCACAACCTGAATGCACTTCAGGAGAAGATCATGAGATGGGAAAACTCAAACAAAGGCCAAATTTTATGTAGTCAGAATTCTGAAAAGTAACAATAGATGGGATTAAAAAAAAAGCTCAAAAAAGTATGCAAGTTTATAGAGACATTAACAACAAAGAAATTGTAAGATGGTCACGTACAGTAGTCTGTGGTGGATGGATCAAGATCAAGCAATGGAGTGTTAGAAAGTTTTATTGATCAAAACACAATAAAATTTAGGAGCCCCATTTTTCTGAAGTGGAACAAAACAAATCTTAAATTTTAAGCTTGCAGGAGGTTCATACTCTGTGTGTGTGTGTGTGTGTGTGTCTATCTGTGTGCTTACTTCTCCGATCAGAAACCTAACCACAGCAAGTTTGATATATGAGCAAATATTCCTATCAATCAGTGTTTTTCAAACTTGGAATTGTAAGATGTGCGGGAATTCTGGGAATTGCAGTCCACACATTTTAAAGTTGACAAGTTTGAAAAACACTGTTTTAAATAAATCTCCTTTCTGTTGTAAAACTGCTCTTGTAGAAAGAAGATTCATTTAATATAGAGATAGGCAAAACCTAGCATTGAACTGGCTACAATGCACCAACATACATTTGTTCTCTTTCTCTCTCTCTCCCTGCCTCCCTCTCTCTTTCTCTCTCCCTCCCTTCACACTAGCAATCTCTTAGATGAAGAGAAAACTCAGCGTAGGTTCTTAATTCTTTGTCTATATCCTTCTGTGTCCTTTTTTCCTTGTGTTTCATAAACTTTATTTAATGTTATCTTAATACAAAATACAAATGAAAGACAGGAATAGGAAATAGGAAAATAGGGAAGGGAGACAAGAGGAAAGTGATTTGAGGAAAAGCAAAAAAAGTGGTGGCTTCAAAAGTTTTCCAGTGTTATAAAAGACGAAACGGACTTTCTCTCTTAACTTTTTACTCTTATTTAATTAGTAAGAACTAGCCATTTCTACTACAACAAGCTAATCTACTTGTTAAAACTCACGGTCAAAATTACATTTTTTCCTGTTTCTAGCACAAAGTCTAGAAGTGGTCTCTAAGTAGAAACAAAGCTAGATACGTTCTTTCCCTTAATTAAAACAATTAATTTTGTTATCTCTGCCAGTTCCATCCCTTTTTCCATCCATTCTTCCATAGTAGGTATATAACTGGTATATCTTTCCATTTTGGCACATATAAAATTCTTACTGAAATTAACATAGATAATAACAAGGTTCAATTTTTCCAAGATGTTTATCCGATAGTGCTAACAGGAAAACCAATAAAAGTCTGAATGCAATATTTTTTTTCACCCATCCTATTAGCATCTAAACAATAAGACTGAATTTCACCTTCTAGGCTTGAGGTTTCTAACTGGCTCTCTTCCTCGACAAGAGGAAAAAATGTTCACTCAGTATTAGCTTGCAGGTATTCTGAGATTCAAAGAGGGTGTTGGGGCAATTCTCACCATAACTAAATGAAATGTAAGTGTGACTCTAAGCAGGTGGCAGCTTTGTTTTGAAATGGAGGTTACTGTGAGATAGTAAAAAGTGAAGGGTTAACAGAAAGGGAATTAAAGGACTGATTTCACTTACTGAAGTACATTTATTTCAACCCTACATCCATTAAGGGCACTATACTGACAGTGCCTGCAAACCTTTTAAACTGAGAAATTGTAGGTACCATGAATTTCTAAGGGGTTGGCTTTGTCATTTTGCTGATATAGAAATTTCAGGAAGCAATTGATTTGGAGAACCCTTTATCACTTCACTCTTACTAGATAAAAAAGATACATATATCAGTGCTAAAACAGAAGCCCAAAGGCATGATAAAGAAAAAAAGAAATATCTGAACAAAAGACATTGTAACAGTCATGGATGTAGGCATACTAATTAGCAATGGAGCATCACGGGCTTCCTTCTTGGAAAGTTTCTAGGAATTTAAAGTGGGCCTTCACAACTCATGATTTCTGAGGTCCAGTAAAATGTACCATAAATTTGCCAGCTCCACCTGTAATTGAATGAATAGGACATTTATCAAATCTTTGGTGGGTTCCATTTAAAAGTTGCCCTAGCTCAACAGAAAGTTTTTCCATGACATCTTCTGTTGTGTATATGTCAATGAGTGGAGAAGATTTTGAGAATAGAACTAAAGAGATTCATCTGTCGCAACACAACTTATCTCAACACAATGGGAGAAAGCCCTATATGATGAAAGGCAGGATATAAATCTAATGAAGAAATAAAACCACACATACTCATCCATCACTTTCCCCAATATGAAAAAAAAAATTCTCTAGGAGACTGACAAGTTGGAGCAACTCTCCACTTGAATGGACATGGACTGCTATTGCCACTTGTTTGTTAGTTTGATAGGTAAAAGCTGGGCTGATCATTCAGCAAACATTTGGGCTGCAATGTAAATTAAATGAGTATATTAAAAAACATGGAAACACGTTTCTTATTAATCTGGCCTCCAAACTTTAAAACACCATAAAATGTTACTATATATAATTTTAAAAACAAGTTTAGTGATAAAAGATAGATGGCACACAAGAGGAGACAATCCATTTTTGTTTTTTCCACAGGATCTATATCTAACATCGTATTGGTCACATACCTTTAGGAAGGAAATGGCAACACACATGGTTTTCATCCCTTCTTCTATCTTTATAGCAAGGTAGGGAAGTTGAAAAAGAGACAAAGAAGGACTAACTAAAAGTTCCAGGGAGTTTTTTGGCTGAATGGGGGATTTGACACAGTAGCCACTACTGTACTGTACTACTGTACTATTTGTATGTTTGTCTGAAATGGTGTAGAGTTAACTGCTTGAGCAGAGAGTTGGACTAGAAGACCTGTGAGGTCCCTTCCAATTCTGTATTTCTGTATCTGATATGAATATCACAGCAGTTCATAGGACTGTATCACCCTTTGCATTGATTGTAATTGTGTTAGCAGAATGTAGAATCCTTAAGGAAGGACACAAAAGCTCTTCACAACCAAGTTCACACCTGGAAATGATCACATGCTCTAATTATATGTGCAGATTCTCAGATTTATTTTAAACATGGATGATGTAAAATTCTATGACACTGATACAAAAAAGATATAGAAATATAACATGCTAGGAACTGTCTTTATGAGAATGGACTTGGTGCCTGTGTTTGTATGTGTGCATGTTCCGGGATTTATGACTTTCTGAAAATAAAAGCACACAGAAATATATTGAAGCTGATGATGCTGAAGTATGATTATAGTTCATCAGATTTTCTGACATTTGAGCTATAAATTAAATACAGAGTACTTTCTAATGTAAAGTCCGTGTCTACTTATTTAATCAAATCAAGTCTCAAATACTTTCCTTAGCAGGCTAATAGCCTCTTGAAGAAACATGGGGCTGTTCCGCATTTCATTTACATGATGGATAGGTTGGGAAGATGCATTAAATAGGAGATCAGTATCTTGGGACAACGAAATTGTGGCTTTTGTAGTCTGTATCACTGATATTTTGCTATCATGATACTTTTTCGAAAAGTTCCCAGTGGTTTCCTAATCTGCTGGATCAAAATATGGGTCCTAACTAGGTTTTTCTAAGAATAAATAGAAAAATACACATTGAAATTTACTAGCAAAAATGTATAAATATCAGCTTATTCATCCATGTCCCACAGTGGCTCATATTCAGATACATTTGTCCTCTAGTCATTGAGCATTGATATCAATTGCCCTATTAAAGCAGACAGTCATTAACACACCCCATAACACAAAATGTGGCCAGTTAAATATGCCTTACATGAAGAAGCTTCTTTATTCACATTGTTTTTAAATGTGCAGCCAAAGTTGCAATATGATAAAAAGTAACCAATCTATTTTTTGATTTTTTGGAGAATTCATCAGAAATTGTACATTGCATTAAAATTCTGTCTTGATTCACATAAGTGCCATTTTTTCCTCAGTAAAAGTCTCCAAATATTTTAGTTTTGCATCATATGGGAAGTATTCAAACTACTTGGTCATTTTCATAATCTTTTCTTAGCTACAGGATGTCCTACTTTGAACTCCAGGAGCCCAAATGAACTGGTAGAAGCCTTGCCAATGGAAGGTCTCAAATAGATTCTGGAAAGATATTCTGTTTGATCAGCTTAGACTCCTCCTTTTTTTCACACTTATGACCATTGCGACATCCCCATCCCTTCCTTCTTTCAGACACTTGTCAACAAGCTCATATTTATGATGGTTGCAGTGTCTCTGGAGTCATGTGATTCCCTTTTGCGACCTTCTGACAAGCAAAGTCAATGGGGAAGCCAGATTCACTTAACAACCATGTCACTAACTTAGCAACTGGAGGGATTCATTAACATCTGTGACAAGAAAGGTTGTAAAACGGGGCAAAAGTCACTTAAGAACTGTCTTGCTTAGCAACAGAAATTTTGGGCTCACTTGCAGTCATAAGGTGAGGGCAACCTGTATCTATTTTCTAAGTAAACATGAGCATATCCTTAATCACTGATAATAATAAATATAAATACTTCTGACAGTGGGGTCCAGTTTTCCCTGCAGATGAGCTCCAGCATGAGTCCACAAGCTCGAAAGACTTAACTTCTGATCCCTGTAACCAACCCAGATGGGATCCTGCAACATTATCCTGGGACACGTATATTTGCCTTCATTCATTAATCCTTCTGTATCATGATGCTTTTATGAATCATGATGGGCATGAGTGGAAGTCTCAAACATTGTAAAAATGTAGGCTCATGGCTAATAAAATGTTTCTCCAGCTAATGAGTGCAAAGGAATGTATTTCAATTCATAATAGGAATGCTGCTGGTTTGGGCAGACTGCCTTTTGACTGAGTTAGTGATGATTTTACCTATAAATAAATAAATACATTTATGTTTCATGACAGGTACTGTCTTTCATGGTTTTTGATCTGAATTTATCATATGTATTTGATTCACTTGCAATGAATTATCAGCTGGGCTTGGCTTATCTTTTTCCCCTGCTGAAGCAAGGGGATACCAAGTTTCCATTTTTTAAAAATAAATAAATAAATAATCCCGATAAAAGGGTAAATTGAATTATTTTTCTGTCACCACCATTTACATTTTAATGAGTTCTAAAATGGAAATGGAACAAGTTAAATGAAATCAATATATAGACCACTATTTTTCATTTGAACAGGAATTATGCAAAAGTTTATAGTTGTTTTTGATGAGCAACGTTATTTGGCTTCAAAACAATATGTAGGGACCATAAATTTTCATAAGTATGCTAGGTCTTGCTAGATCTATAAAAAGGACACCAGGTTTGGCAGCAGGATAGAAATGAATGAGATTTTTTCCTGCTAGTTTATTATTATTACAGATTATTGAATGCTACAATGGTAAATAAATATTCAGGTTGCATGATTAAGAACACCAACTCCACTGAAGTTTCTTCTGCTGTTGCAATGCATAAATAGTTTTAATTCTGCCCCTCTCTTTTGAATATAAGTTATTAGAGCATTTATCTAAGGTAAAAAGAAGTTAAAATTGTCCAATGATGAATTGTCACATTAATTACAAGCAAAAATCAAGCAGAATCTAATCAAACATAAAACTGCATCTAGTTCATTGCTAACAAATAAGTAATCTATTTCAGGATTATTTCTAGTAATTGATGGTGGTTCCCCAATATTTCAGCCAGGCATCTTTCCCATCCAACATGCAAACTGTGCATGCCTACCTCTTGACAATGACCCCTGGCATTACTGAATTTAGGTCACTTCAGTTCTGCTCACTGCGTCCATTCCTCAATGCTCTAGAAGCAAAATGAAGCCAAGTCATGATCATCTGGTGTTGGTTATCACCTTTAAAATATCACCTTTAAAGCCATTTATGGTGTAGAACCAGATTATCTGGGGAGCTGTCTTGCCCCAATGGGATTGATTTGGCCCACTCACTCTGGCAGAAGAGGCCTTCTTTGAAGCTTGTTGGCCAAGGAATTTGGATTAGCAGGGTCAAGGAGAAAAGTCTCCTCTGCTTTGGCTCCCAACCTCTGGAACTTCTTGCAACTAGAGGTAGGATCTACCTCCACCTTTCTGGCCTTCCAAAAGAATCTTAAAACCTGGTTGGCTTGGGGCCCCATGAGAAATGCATTAAGCTGGGGGCAGCTGATTGTTAAGAGACAAAAGCCCATCTCCATACTGCCCACGCTCTTGGTTTTTTATCTTTATTTCATTGTTGTTAATTTTAATGTTTTGAATGCTTTTACATTTATGTTGTTATGACATTATAAGCCACCTAGTCACTTTAGAAAGTAAGACAAGTGGCCTATAATGTAAACAAACAAACAAATAAAATCTACAGTCCTCAAAATAGTGAGAACATTTTCAAGTGGATGAACTTCTGGAAGAGAAGTAGAGGAAAGAGCTAGGAGGCAGGATGCACTAATAAGAGGATGCAAATAGAAAATCAGATAGTTCAGCTGCTTCAGAGACTTCAGAGTCTTTTTCTCCCCATTAGAACTGCAACTTCAGATATACTGAAATTAAGCCAGCAACAATATACAATTAGCAATGTATGGTTGGACAGTAGATTCTGAACTAGCAGAAAGAGAGTGTAGAAGTCCCACAAAACCCTTTGCTTTTTCTCACTTGAAAAATAATGATGTAGATGGTACTGGATCTCTGTCTTACCTAATTAAGCATTTCTTTTCAAATACACAAGGCATGGTCCGGACCAAATGTCCATGTAGTTCCTCAATGTAGGTAACGTCTCCTATGAACTGACCTCAACTGCTAGTGATTTCATGGGCATATCCATGCCCATGGCATGACAGAGAAGTATTTTTCTCTTGTCTTCTACTAGAAGGTTTTTCTATTTCCCAGTCTGTCCTGCCCTAATGTCTTCCATTCAAGTACTAACTAGACCTGAATCTGCTGAATCTCAAGCTAAGTCAAGGTTAACGATATGCTTTATCTTATTGTATTTCAGGATTATTTATACATTAAATTACAAACCGGCCTGACTATTAGCTTTATTGGTCGGAGTTGATGAAAAATATACATTATGGAGAAAATCAGGTTGGAAAAGTTAAGTCTAAGTCAACATAATCATATTTGTGGTAATCCCATGTGCAGAACATGGTACTTGCCAAATGAGCAGCTAGTATATAACACTGTCAAATTTTAAAAGTGGTGTTAGAAGCATCTTAAGCTATAGGTTCTCAAAGCTTAAGGAAGGCTTCTGGTGAGATATGAGATCATTTAAGTGCAGACCACTAAGTATAAAATAAATGTCAACTCATTAGAAACTATGGATTTTTTTTCTTGTTTGCCCATGTTAATATGAAAGAAAGATAAGCTTTCTGCTCCTGTGTTCAGCGGGTAAGGCAGAAAACATCTGCATGAGCTTTTCAGGTACTTCTTGTGCATAAAGGAAAAGTCCCATTTGACATGACATATGGAGAAAGAAATAACTCTTAGAATTAAATCTCTTGTGACAGACAACTAGCAAACCCTGAACAAAATGGAAATAAATACTTCTTTGAATCTGAAATCAAATTGTTTATTTACCTCTTGCCTTAAAACACCAGACACAATGTTTTTTAAAATTGTTATTCATTTCAAAAGTCAAGATAACATATAATAGTGTGGATATAGTATCCAAGTGTATATTTGGAGAAAGCCATTGATAAACGGTCTTTACACAACAGGTCAAGAAGGTTTCTGTTTGCCTAAACTTTTCAAAACAAAACAAAGTGATTTGTATGTTTTCCCTTTTAAAAAGTTCACACATGGTGTCATCTTTTTTTTTTGTCTTAAGCTGTCATTTTGAAAATATGGTGGTGTTTCAATTTAGTGGAGATATATTGAAAGAAAGAGGAACCATGCACACAATTTTAATGTGTTTTTCAAGGTCTGCTGATATTTGCAGCATTTGTTTTTTTTTGGTTTTTTTGGCGAGAGGAGAAAATGAGATGGGAAACAAAAAACAGAACTGGGTGAATGGTTTACAAAATTAGTTTGAACTAACCTAAACTGAATGATTTTATGGATCTTAAATCTCATTTTTCTTTTGGATTCTAGATCTTCCTCCTTGCTTTTGTCATCTTTGTTCGTTTTAAAAGGTGAGATGGGAAAATTTCTAAATTTTCCAGAGGCATCATGCAGTAAGGTCCTGTTTCTCAGGTGATCCCAGTGAATTGCACAAATTCCAATTGCTACTTGAATATGTCACTTTGGTCTTGGAGAAGATTCCTGAAAATACTGTGGACAACCAAGAAAATAAACAAATAACAGAATAACAAAGTTGGAAAGGGCCTTGGCGGTCTTCTAATCCGACGTCCTGCTCAAGCAGGAAACCCTATACCAGGGGTGTCAAACTCAATTTCACTGAGGGCCGCATCAGCATTGTGGTTGCCCTCAAGGGGGCCAGGTGGGTGTGGCCTGGGTGGGCATGGCCTACTGGGTGGGTGTGGCCAGAGTGTGTATGGCCTACTGGGTGGGCGTGGCAAGCTCTACATCGTTCGGATCAAGGGTGCCTATGGGGGCCCGGGCAGGAGTGGGACAGATCTGAGGGTCTCTGGCAGAAGGAGCGTCTCTGGGCCAGGGCCAAGGCAGTGGGGGCCGTTCCCTCACTGTTTTCAGGATGGCTTCCCGGGCCACATGAAACCACTTTGCGGGCCGGATCCGGCCCCCGGGCCTTGTGTTTGACATGTCTGCCCTATACTATTTCAGACAAGGCTACCATGGGACATTAACCAATCAACCCAGAGTTCTCACTCAAGGAACAATGACCATACTCTACTTCAGACAGATTATGCAGACTTGCTCTCTGGAGAAAGCTCTCCTAGTGGGAAAGATGGAAGGAGAAAATTTTTGGATCAACTGGCTGGCTGGACTTAGATACAGGAGTAATGGGTTGATCATTGAAAGATATGAAAACTCAGGTTACGGACAGATTGGCATTGAAAAAAAATCTATCTATGTGGATGCCATGAATTGAAAATAACTTGAAGGCAGATAAAGAGTCTCTCTCTCTCTCTCGTCTCTATATTTACAATAAATTGATTATAACAAGGATAATTATGTATATGATGCCCAAATCCTAGTGATTCTGTAAAACTGAGTGTGGGATAAATTCCAACAGTGAAGCAGATTAGGGGAGATCTCAAACAGAAAAGGTCAAAACATCAAGTTGTGAAATGAACTAAAACAATGTTTCAGCTCTTTTGTTTTCTGTCAAAAGCCATTCAGGATTTTCCCCTTTTCTTCTTTCAAAACAAACAAGCAAACAAATGTTTTCCCATGTCCTTTACTGGAATGTTATTTTACATTTATATGGGATGTGGCTAATAATAAAGGATATATATATATATTGCAATTTATAAATAATGAATTGTTTATGTTTTCAAAAATTAAATTATTTATACAGTAGATACTGCTTTGAGAGCCAGTTAGTGTAGTGGTTAATGCATCAGACTAGAACGTGAGTGTTAGTTTTTTGTCTGAAATGGTATAGGGTTTCTTGTTTTTGCAGGGGTTTGGGCTAGAAGACCTCCACGGTCCCTTCCAACTCTGTTATTTTGTTATTTAGTTTTGCCTTTGGCACAAAGCCAGCTGACTGATTTTGAGCCAATCACTTTCTCTCATCCCTAGGAAGGAAGCAATGGTAAACCACTTCTGGAAAACCTTGCTACGAAGACTGCACGGACTTGTCCAAGCAGTCCTTGGACACATTTGCAAGAGAGAAAAAAAGAGATGCTCCTCCAGCTCTGTTCTTTTGTTTCTTCCAGCACTACAATTTTAGCAAAGGCTTAGTTTCTGGGAATGGACAGGTGAGCTGCAAAAAGATAATAAGACTATTAGTGTGGAAGACTGTAAAGGAAATGAAATGGCTTCTCCAGGGACAACGATTCTAAAGGGTTGAGTGCAAAAGTGCTCACTACATCTCACTACCCACCTATCCCAATTCTACAATTCTAGATAGGTTTTCTCAGGAGAGCAAACCTATCTAGAATCAGGCAAGATTCCAGGGAATTATTGCAGAGATATTTCTTCCCTTGTATTTTTTAAAAAAGTACTGAAGTACGATAGATAGAAAAACATTTAAAAATAGAATTTTCATTAGTCTTCACCATGGTTGCAGAAGCAGAATAGAACTTGGTCTATTGACAGAAATACAGTGCAAGGTCCAAGAGTTGTAACGCGCTCATGTGAGGAAGAACAACAAGACAACCTTCACGGTCATGATGTTTGTAAAGCAGATCAGTCACATGGCTGATCTGATTTTATGACTTTTTTTGCAGCAGACCTTAAGTGAGTTGTAACTTGTGGACTACTTGAGATGATGATGAAGAAAAAAGTTACGGTAGTTCAAGAAGTAGCATGAAGAATACAGTTGGAAATAGAGCTCTTAAGGATGAATTAAATCTGTAACAGGATTATCTCTATTCATTAATTTATATATTTGATTTATAGCCGAATTCCTTCAGGAATACCAATTAGCTTGTCACTGAAACCTGATGTTGTGAGCTGAGAGAAAGGGACTGGCCCAAATTTACCTAGGCATCTTTTATGCTTAAGGTGGGACTAGAACTTACAGTCTCCTAGTTTCTAGTCTGGTGCTTTAACCACTAGACCAAACTGGCTCTCTTTAGCCAAGAACTTGCACTGGTTTTAGAACTACTAAAAATAAGCCTTCTACAAATATGAGAATCCAAACTGAATTTTGAGTAAGGATATTTCTGTGTAGGATCAGCTTTAAATTCCAGTGACATCAAGAGCAGGACCATTGTTTTCAAATACTGCATCAGGTTATCAGAAATTGGAGAAATCTTGCAGCTCTCCAGAGATTGTGAGCAATTTACTTTCCCACTAATGAGAATTCTTTCCTTCCAACTTCCTAATTATAAACTTGAATGTTTTCTAGGAATTGTTAGAAGGTATTTCCCTTTCTCCAGCTCTTAGTCACTGCAGCAACATGCAGATATGGGGGGAACGTTATAGGAAAAGCAACCAGTTGCAAAGTATCTGCTAAACGTCTTTAAACATTTGAGGGAAGTTCTTTTTGGATTTTGGTGCAATCAAATAAGGAAATGTACAGAACACAAACTAAAAATGTCAGTGGAGAGCGCACTTGCAACTTATTTTACTTTATTTTTCTATATACAGAGGTATAGAAACATTTGTAGTTTATTTGACCAGAGAATTGTAGAGTCTGCTGAGAAAAATGCCCAGCAAATGTTCTTTGTTCTCTGTTCTAAAATATTTTTTTAAAAAAATCAACTGGGTCCTTGCTTTGGCCAGTTGAAATTTTAAAAACCAACTTCTACCTTTAAATGAGCTTTTGAAAACCATGATTTTAGGGCTGTCATTTATTTTATTAAATTGTATCATTTTGTATTAAATTCATCTGTCATTCAGTCTATCCTTGTAATGAAAGGAGAATTGTACATTCTAAAAGATAAATAAATGGTTAGAATAAAAGAGGAAAAATCTTATGTTTCACAGATGTCCAGAAATTAATAGAAAATAAAAACCTTAAAGGTCACAATGCATAATTCAAGAAAGCCAAATCCTACATGGAGAAAGCTTTTAGGTGTCAGTAAAAAAAAAGCACATTGAATTTGGGAAGTGATTCAGCATCCATAGTCTAACCACTATTTTTTAATCTGGGCAACTTTCAAAGGTGTGGACTTCAGTTCCCAGAATTCTCCAGCCAGCAAGTTTGGAGTTACCACACTAGACTAGTGTGTGTGTGTGTGTGTGTGTGTGTGTGTGTGTGTGTGTGTAGTGAAAACAGAACAAAAGCAAAAAGAGATAGAGAGGCTTCACAGAGCAGAAGCTGGGTTCCAGCTGGATTTACCAATAGAGTCTCATTCTAGTAGGGCAATGATAGGAACAAAAAAGGAAGAAATATGCGGGAGGGAGGGATGGAGGGAGGGAGGGAGGAAGAAAGAAAGAAAAAAAGAAAGAAAGAAAGAAAGAAAGAAAGAAAGAAAGAAAGAAAGAAAGAAAGAAAGAAAGAAAGAAAAAAGGTGAAGGAAGGAAGGAAGGTTGGTTTTAAAAAATCCTTATACTGCCAGTCCTTGACTATTTTGGCTACAAGATCTGTGTCTTTCTTGTTACTTGTGAAGTAAACTAAGACATTGTCATAGCAACTCAACACATGCAAAGTGAAAAGTTAGAATCCCTTCTGCTCTTGAGACAGTTCAAGTCCATTGAAAAGCTAACTTGTAGCAGAAAGAAAGATGCAAGGTAGAGAACTGAAGTGTATAATAATTAATATATTTGGAAAGCAACAGCAGTACAGAATAAAATATTAATTTCACCAAAAACAGAAGACAAACTAAGCCTGAAAGTGAATGGGTTATCAATGGAGTGAAAGAATTTTCCCTCCTCTTTGCAGTCAACAAATAGAGGGGAAAATGAGGATTTAATTTATGAATTAAATAATTTATTAGTGCCATCTAAAAGTAAAGATTATTTGTATTTGTAGTTTTCAAACATTTCTAAAAATGATGCTAATTACCCTAAATATTGGTTGGTTGATTGGATAGATGGACAGCAATAGCACTTAGATTTCTATATCTTTTCATGATGCTTTAAAACCCTCTCTAAGCAGTTTACAAAGTCAGCATATTATCCCCAACAATCTGGCCCTCATTTTACCAACTTCTGTAGGATGGAAGACTGAGTCAACCCTGTCAGCATCAAACTCCAGGCTGTGGGCAGAATTAATCTGAAATACTGCATTGTAACCACTGCGCCACCACGGCTAAGGAATACACTACATAAAAGCTGATGTGAATGTGATAGTTCTATGTAAACAGAAAATTAAAGGGTACATAGCAAGTATAAAATATGTAAAATTAAGCCAGATATTTCCAGCTGCTTGGCAACTAAATGCAGCTGCAGATTTAGCAACAGCATCTCTCCAGTATGGCTGGGGACAGCCATAAATCTAGCCCATTTTGGTTTCTGAGATGATAAAGAAAAAGGAAATGTGCATTTAAATTGTATAGAGTTCTTTCCCTAAAACTTCCTAAAACTTCAAGCTGAGAAATACAGTGCAATATTTGGAGAAACATACCTCAAAATGATAATTTTGCTTCAAAACAAGTGGAGAAATATATTTTACATTCATTTCCTTACAAATACAACCAAATTACATTTATTTATTTGTTTGTTTCTATCCCACCTTTATTACTGTAAGAAATAATTCAAGATGGCGATTGACCCAAAATTACTCAGCCAGCTTTCATGGCTAGGACAAGACTAGAATTCATGGTCTCCTAGTAACTGACCCAAACTCACCCAGTTAGCTTTCATGGCTAGGGCAGGACTAGAAATCATTGTCTCTTAGTTTCTATGCTGGTGTCTTACTCACTAGATCAAACTGGATCTGATATGACATATCACACATATCTAGGTGTTAACTATACCTAAAATCTGGACTAAAAAAAGAGGTTAACTTTTTAGATTGACTGAGAGATTGGAAACAAAATCAGTTGCCCCAATGAAGGGAAGCCCTATTGGATATTTCCTACAATATATAGCTTTGCTAGTATTCTGAAAGGTGGTACTTAGGGTGATGAGACATTAATCTGTCTGGTATCAGCCATGAGGGAAATTCTTCTTTTTTTTTTGCTGATCATGCAATTTGGTGAGTTAACTTTTTGGAGTGGAAAATTCTACAGCAGGGATCTTCAAACTTGGCCCTTTTATGACTTGTGGACTTCAACTTCCAGAATTCCTCAGCCAGGCACTCTGGCTGAGGAATTCTGGGAGTTGAAGTCCACAAGTCAT
This sequence comes from Vipera ursinii, assembly GCF_947247035.1. NCBI lineage: Eukaryota > Metazoa > Chordata > Lepidosauria > Squamata > Viperidae > Vipera > Vipera ursinii. Next base: position 116,850,687 of record NC_139517.1, on the reverse strand, counting down.
AAAAGGGCCATGTTTGAAGACCCCTGTCCTACAGTTATTCCTTGACTTACAGGCATTCATTTTGAGACTGTTGAAGTCACAGCTGCTCTGAAAAAACTACAGGCCGTCCTCATGATGATGATGATGATGATGATGATGATGATGATGATGATGATGGAAAGGACCTTGGAGGTCATCTAGTCCAACCCCCTTGCTCAGGCAGGAAACCCTATACCAGTGGTGGCGAAACTTTTAGACACTGAATGCCCAAACCGCAACCCAAAACCCACTTATTTATCGCAAAGTGCCAGGGCTGCATCAGCATTGTGGTGCCCTTGCGGGGGGGCAGAGAGGCACCTGTGAATGCTGCCTCTGGCATGCAAAAACCGGGGTTGCAAAAATGGGCCACCATGCTGCAATGTGAAAAAACAACCGCCGCCATGCCGCAGGGTGCAGATACAAGGTGCTGCACCATGCAAGAATGGGGCTGGGCTAGTGAGTATCATGCAGGCACTAGCCCCACCCCATTTGCAGTACATACTTGCTCATGGCCCCATGCATGCACACACACAAATAAAATGCTTCACCCTCCCTTTTCTTCCAGTCCACCAATTGACAATGGTTGGTGACATCTGTTCTACCACCTCTAATCAAGCTTGCTAGTCAGCCGCTTCTCCTCCTTCGTGCTGGGCGGGGCTTCTGCTCTGGGACGCAGTGGCAGCCTGATGGACCTGCTGCTGGTGCTGGTGGCGCGTGTGCCAACAGAGAGGGGTCTGAGTGCCGCCTCTGCCCTATACCATTTCGGACAAATGGCTGTCCAGTCTCTTCTTTAAAACTTCCACTGTTGGAGCATTCACAGCTTCTGGAGGCAGGTTGCTCCACTGGTTTATTGTTCTAACTATCAGGAAGTTTCTCCTTAGTTCTAGGTTACTTCTCTCCTTGACTAGTTTCCATCCGTTGCTTCTTGTCCTGCTTTCAGGTGCTTTGGAGAATAGCTCGACTCCCTCTTCTTTGTTGCAGCCCCTGAGATATTGGAACACTGCTATCATGTCACCCCTCACTCTTCTCTTCATTAAACTACACATACCCAATTCCAGCAACCGTTCCCTATATGTTTTAGTCTCCAGTCCCCTAATCATCTTTGTTGCTCTTCTCTGTACCCTTTCTAGAGTCTCAACATCTTTTTTACATCGTGGTGACCAAAACTGGATGCAGTATTCCAAGTGTGGCCTTACCAAGGCATTGTAAACTGGTATTAATACTTCATGTGATGTTGATTCTATCCCTGTTAATGCAGCCTAGCACTGTGTTGGCTTTTTTGGCAGCTGCAGCATACTGCTGGCTCATATTTAAGTGATTGTCCACTAGGACTCCGAGATCTCTCTCACAGTTACTACTATTGAGCAAGGTACCCCCTATACTATACCTGTGCATTTGGTTTTTCTTGCCTAAATGTAGAACCTTACTTTTTTCACCATTGAAATTGGGCACCACTCACTTAACAAACTACTTGCTTAGCAATAGAAATTCTTGTCCTAATTATGGTCATAAGTTGAAGACTGCTTTTAGAGTAGGGGGGTCAAGCTGCTAGCCCATGGGCCGGATGTGTCATGCCGAAACCGGGCCCACCCCATTGCCGGCAATGAAAAAAAAAGTCACGCTACGTTGTGACATGTCATGTGATGTTGCATGTTTGACACCCTTGTTTTAGAAGGACTGCTGAAGCATCCTTCTAAAGTTCACCATCTTTGTGACACAGCTCCGTCCTTAAGCATGTCACTGCATCATATTTAAAGGTGTTTGATTTATAATTACAGTAAATATAGCTGCATCCTTTTAATGGGGGAAGTCAGAAATGGAATGTGCATGAGTGCTAGACCAATAAAAAGGAACACATAGAACCACAGTGATTGTTATAACACTAAGACCAGATGCTGGAAACAACTCCGTTTTTCCACGGCCACTGATTGTTATAGGAAAAATATGATTTCTCTCATCTTGCAAATCAGAATAATCATGTTGTCCTTCTTCAAAGCCTGCTTTCATTAGACAGCATCTCAAGGGGCAGACCATATATATTCACCATGCTCATCTTAGGTAGTTTTATGAAATGCTTCCTTTGGAATAAGAAAACCGTGACACAGAATGGCCTAGGAGATGTAAGTCATTATCAGTTGCTGCTTCGTCTTTTTAGCATCACAGCAATTTATTCAGCACAGGCTGTTTTTAATTTAAGGGAAGGGGCCGTCTGAATATGTACAGCAATTTGCAGACTGGCAAAATAACATTACTTTATTCACTACTCTTCAATGGAAGGAGGGGGGAAACTTTGATAAGGGAAAGAAGTGAATGAAAGGCCTGTCTTTTGTAACAGAAAGAGTGCCATGACTCTTAACTAGTCCCATATTGCTAACTGATACAGTCTCACATTCACACATACTGCTGTCCTGATTGACCAAATTTGGCACAATTAAAATATCTGAAACCATAAATATTCCAGTTTCTTTTTGTAAAATATTATTTATTTCAATTTCTACCTGATTTTTTTAAATCTCACCTTTATCTATTAGAAGCTGAAGTGAATAGCATTTCTCTTCCCCACAACAAATGTGTAATAGTGGGTTCCTTTGAAAAACAATAACTTGCCTAAAGTTACTCTACAGTCTTGAATCTGAGATTCCCATGACCTAGTCTGATCACTATAGCCTAGTAGTTAAGGTGCTGGCCTAGAAACCAGGAGACCAAAAGTTCTAGTCCTGCCTTAGGCATGAAAGCTGGTTGGGTGACTTTGCTTTAGTCTCTCTCTCTCTCTCTCTCTCAGCCAAAATTACCTCACAGAGATGTTGTTGTGGGGAAAATAGGAGGATGAAGGAGTGTTATGTATGTTTGCCACCTTGAATTACATAAAGTAATAAAGGTAGGATAAAAATCAAATCAAATCAATCTATATAAATATCTTTATTCTCCAGAATAATCATCAGTGACCATTCCCTTTGCTGTTTTATGCAAGAAGGCATGTATTAATGACTCATTTAGTACATATATTTCTCGTCCTTCAGAAACAAGGACCTCACCATGGCTGTTAGCCTTCCCAGGTAGACATAAGAATGATCAAATGAGCTAATTCTACTTTATTATAAAGCTACATTAAAATAATCTTGCAGGTCTGAAAATTCAAATGCCCAGCCATCTCTTTCACCTGTCTGATAAATTAGGGACAAGTCTTTCTGAGTTTCTCTCTCTCTCTCTTTCTCTGCCTATGATGCAGCTGTAGGCTATACTGGCTCTTACCAGATTGTTTCCTTGTTGTTGTTAGCTGTGAAGTCATGTCTGCGAAGTCGTGTCTGACCCATAGGGTCTATGGTTCCTCCAGGCCTTCCTGTCCTCTACCATCTTCTGGAGTCCATTTAAGCTCACGCCTACTGCTTCAGTGACTCCATCCAGCCACCTCATTCTCTGTCATGATTGTTTCCTACACAGCATCTTTTACCATATCTCTTAAGGTGATTCCACATACCATTAAAATGATTTAGAATGGCTTTTCATTAGTTCTTACAAATGCTCTCGGTCACCCTCTGAAAGTCTTCTTCAGGTGTCTATGGTGAGATCTCAGGAGAAGACTGAGTCTTCATTAGCGGTGCTGCTGATGGGATGTCTCTTCCAGCTTTAGAATTCCTGCCATGGAGGCAAGCCTGTGCTTGCTTCATTGTTAGTTTATTCTCTGCCTGACTACATCAACACAATAATACCTTATAGGCTGTGGCAAAGCTTTTACATAACTTGTGAATAATTTATATATTCTATCATAATCAATATATATACATATGTTTATCTGTTTATTTGTACTATTTATGTTCTTTTCATTCAACACCCACACACTCAAGATTGTATACATAGTGTTTCCTCCTCCTATTTTTTCCAAAAGTTTTTATTAGTTTAAAATATTTTAATCTGCTGTTTTACTATTTTAATATATTTTAATTATTTTTCTATTTGTTTTATAACCTATTAGCTGCCCTTAGTCACCTTATGGAGAAATGGATGACATAACAATAAGTAAGAAGGAAGGAAGGAAGGAAGGAAGGAAGGAAGGAAGGAAGGAAGGAAGGAAGGAAGGAAGGAAGGAAAAAAAGAAGGAAGGAAAATCTATTGGGTTGACTGGGGTAAAAATTTTGAATGCCAAAAATAAATTTTGACTGACTTCAGTGGCAATGTTCTTATTCCCAATCAGATAAACAAGCACTATTGGCTGTCCTGGTTCTGTGCATGTTGTGTATACTACTAGCTGGGTATCTGTTTGTGTGTTTTACACCATCTTGCAAAAACTCTATTTTGAAGAGTAAAAGACTTTTTAAAATTAAATGATAAACAAAACATCATTGATAGAAATAAGAACACATTAGAAGAAACAAAATTTGTCCTTTATTTCTGGCAACTCAACTCTTGTTTTATAGTGTTAATCTCATTTTAGATTCAGGCCTTAATCTCTTACTAGGCAAATTGCTGATCTATATGTGATGACCTACATTCATTCCTTCCTTCCTTCCTTCCTTCCTTCCTTCCTTCCTTCCTTCCTTCCTTCCTTCCTTCCTTCCTTCCTTCCTTCTTTCCTCTAGCAACTGCCTGGACGAATTCTTAATGTTTTCTTAGCAAGATTGGCCTGAGGTCACTCAGCTAGTTTTCAGGTCTAAAGTGAAAATAGAATTCAGAGCTTCCCAGTTTCTATCCTGCTACATTAAGTACTATATCAAACTTGCTCTCAGATGTTGACCTAGAACACAGGTCTGCAACCCGTGGCTCCGGAGCCAAATTCCAAGTTGCCTTTCTCCTTGATTTGTTTCCATCTAATGTTTCTTGCCCTGCCCTCTGATACTTTGGATGATAAGTTGACCCCCCCTTCTTTGTGGCAGCCCCTCAAATATGGGAATACTGTCATTCCTAGTCCTTCTTTTCTCTAGACCACAGGTCTGCAACCTGCAGCTCCGGAGCCACATGTGGCTCTTTCAGCCGTCTCCTGCGGCTCCCAGTCTTCTGCTATGTGTAGTCAAAAAAAAAAAGTGGGACTAAAAAAGTTCAACCAATCAATTCAAATATGCAGGGTAGGTGCATATCTCGCCTTGGCTCCACTCTTCAGTCAAACCCTGTTCTGCGCATGTGTGCATGTATGCGCATGCGCACACAATTTTTGTGGCTCCCAGTTTTTCCTTTTGTGAGGGAACCGGTTCCGAGTGGTTCTTTCACTGTTTCAGGTTGCTGACCCCTGACCTAGAACTTTCCGAATTCCTAGACATGATGGCCCAAAGCTTGGGATTTTATGATTTACCATTCCTAAAGGATGAAGGAAAGGATAAATAACTTTCCTGTTTTTGGTTTTCATTGATCCCTTTTTTAAAATTCAGAACCTCTCTCTTAAAACATTCAAATAGATTGAAGACTTGTCATTGCCTTACTGCAGCTTCTTCAAATGCCAAAACATCTGGATGTTACAGAATGAACTACCAGAGAAAATTAAAAGTTGTGTGACTATTTCAGTCTTATATTTCCCGGGTAACATCTTTCTCCCAACTAAAAAGAACAAAACATAATTTGTGACCTTTCAAAAGATTTACACAACATATGTTGCACAAGTCACTAGGTAATTGTTGTTATGCTGATGATTAACATGATATTGACATTTTCAACAAGCTGATACAAAACAAAGCTTAATTGCCATTTCCTTATTAGAAGGAGTGTAACAGTTCTTTTGAAGATGTGAAAATAATAAATCAAGAGTGTGAGTTTTACAGGATGATTATGCTTTACCATATTAGATATGATTCCTAGTCATTAATTTATTATCCCCAGGAGACAAAAGATAACTTTGTGTGTTTTATCTCTATTCTTCTTTGTATATGTAGAAATGGTGTTTGATAATGGGAGGATATATAGTGATAGGCAAATCTATTTCTTAGCTGGAATAACTGGAGGAAAATAAGTAGAGTCAGAATTCAGTTCAAACTTCTACTTCTTTGCAAGAAGCTTCTATATATTAACAGAATTTCATCAAAGTGAATGAAAATGGGTTAGAAAAAAAATGCAGAATTTCTTTATCTTGCACTAATTCTATGTAATTTTTATGTTTTGTTTGCAGGCCAACTTGAAAAAACTGACTCTCAACAACCTATTTGTAGGAGAATAAAAATAAAGAACATTGTAAAACTATCTACTTTGAGATGACTGACTAGTACTGATGATATCACCTTGTTTGGGTAATGAAATGTCTTCAAGAAAGCAACCAAGCTCAGAGAACAACAGGACCATTCATTTCAACCTTGAGCTACAAATATTCTCTTTAATTGGTACAATCTACTTTCCTGAATAAGGGGATGCGGTGGCTCAGTGGGTTAGGACGCTGAGCTTGTCGATCAGAAGGTTAGCAGTTTGGCGGGTCGAATCCCAAGTGCCGCGTAACAGAGTGAGCGCCTGTTACTCGTCCCAGCTTCTGCCAACCTAGCAGTTCGAAAGCATGTAAAAATGCAAGTAGAAAAATAGGGACCACTACGGTGGGAAGGTAACAGCGTTCCATGCGCCTTTGGCGTCTAGTCATGCCGGTCACATGACCACGGAGACGTCCTCGGACAAATGCTGGCTCTTCGGCTTTGAAACGGAGATGAGCACCGGCCCCTAGAGTCAGAAACGACTAGCACGCATGTGTGGGGGAACCTTTACCTTTACCTTTTACTTTCCTGAATATTAATATTTTAGCACGCACCTATTGCCATAAAATATTTTTATATTAGAAAATCATTAAACAAATAAGTATAAATCATGAAGGGAATATGATAAGGAGTTGGTATCTTCTAGCTTGTTCTCCAGTAATATTTCTTGAAATTGGTTTCAACCAAATTCCAAATGACCAAAAACTGTGATCTGACTTTAACTGGACACTCTTCAGAAATGAATCTGTGATACTCATATTTGGTTATACAGTATGTCAGTGAAGTAAATCTCCATATTATCTATTGATATTGAGCATCTCCAAGTCTCATCTTCTCTGAAGTAAATCTGTCTATCTTGTAAAATCCTGCTAAGAATCCATCTCCAAGAGAATTTGTTCTCCTGGATCAGGACCTTCTCAACTGTTCTTTCTGTGAAGCAGTTTGTCTCCTCCCTAATGGGTTTCAAAAAAATATTTTAAGATTTTGTTCTGGAAATAAAAAAACATTTGGAAAAACTGGGTTTTCTTTTACAATCTACTTCTCTTAATTAGCTCTTTTGTAATATATTTAAGTACCACCATTTCGACATCTTGGCCTCTATTCCTGCCACTTGGAATCATGGTAGGCTAGAGTGGTATAGAAATACCAATACAAATGAATAAATTTAGTGTTCATTTTAAGAGCAGCTAAAAAAAGAAGAGAACAGGGAAGAATATTTCAGAGTAATTAAAGGAGAGCCAGTTTGGTTGGTGATTAAGGTGCTGGCTTAGAAACCAGGAGACTGTGAGTTCTAGACCTTCTCAGACATGAAAATTGACTGGATAATTTTGGGCTAGTCACTCAGTCTCAGTCAGCTCAGCTCGCTTCATAGAGTTGTCACTGAAGGGAAAATAGAAGGAAAGAAAATTAGATATCTTTGCTACCTTGCATGATATATGAAAAAAGACGGGAGATAATATTGATGATAGATAGATGGATAGATTCTAACAGTGAGAACAATTAACCAGTGGAACAGGTGCTTCATCACTGGAGGTTTTTAAGAAAAGTCAGGACAGCCACTTGTCTGAAATGATATATACTTGAGGTGGGGGTTAAACTAGAAGACCTCCAAGGTCCCTTCCAACTCTATTCTGATTGATAAAGGACAGACAGATAATAGATAGACATGCATCTTGTAATATTTATCATGTTTTCACCTAATGGGTCCACTTCGCTCTAAAATAGTTTCAATATTGTCCCTCCCCAAAATTGCCTTAGACAGGGGTGTCAAACTCAATTTCATTGAGGGCTGCATCAGCATTGCGGTTGCCCTCAGGGGGCCGGGTGGGTATGGCGAGGGTGGGCGTGGCCTACTGGATGGGCGTGGCTAGAGTGTGTATGGCCTACTGGGTGGGCATGGCCAGCTCTACATCGTTTGCATGAAGGGTGCCTATGGGGGCTTGGGCAGGTGTGGGACAGATCTGAGGGTCTCTGGCAGAAGGAGGGTCTCTGGGCCAGGGCCAAGGCAGTGGGAGCCGTTCCCTCACTGTTTCCAGGATGGCTTTGCGGGCCGCATGAAACCACTTCGCAGGCCAGATCTGGCTCCCTGGCCTTGTGTTTGACATGTCTGCCTTAGAAGAATCTGTAGCTGCTTCTTTGAGGAGAATATTATTTACATCTAGAAGATCTGGAGGGAAGGAGAGAAACCATAGTTTGTTATTGTCAAATGGCATTAATTCCCCTTTAAAGCTCTCTTGTTTTGCTTAAGGCAACTTAAGTACCATGTATAAATGGATTAAAAATGACAATTTCTCCAGCAAGGAGATAGGTGACCATGTTCTTTTGTTATATGGTACATACTGTGGGAGAAAAAGAGAATTAAAAAGGCAGCAGTTTTACATTGAAACATGTTATATAAAGGCTATCCCTCACCCCCTGTTCGGCTTTGTGAAAGCTCAACAATCCCAATGATGTATGCAAAAAGACTTTCAAAGAGAAAAAAAATAGGACTTCAGATAATAGTAAATGAACTTCATGACAATAAATATGTTTCCACTAGTTACTAGCTCATAGATGGGGTCTTAAAAAAAGACCTCATTTTTTTTAACATACAAATTTATAGTTTGTAAACTCAGAAGCCTCCCCAGGCAAAGGGCATTGAAGCGATTCTCCAGAGTGATTGTACACATGTAACAATGCTTTATAATAACCTAGCAGTTCTATTGTAAGACTGAAAGGTACGGTATGTGGTGTTTTTGACTGGGCAGAATTCTTAAAAGTATGTTTCTTAGGTAATTCTTACAGCAATCAGAATATTGTTAAGCTGGCCATAGTTTTCCACACTGGTTTATTATAGCATTTTTTTCCACTTTCCACCCACTGCGGATAGACAGTTATCTTAAACTACTCCAGTTAAGGATTACAGCAGAATAATTTCTCCATGGAGAGATTTCTATCCCGCTATTCCAGTTTACAACCATTTAAAATCATAATCATAAGATAAAATCCAAATCCTACAATTGAAACAAGGTAGAGACCCTAGAAAAAAAAACTCAGAAAAACAATATGGTTAAAAAAAATAAAAAAAAATGAGAACTCTCAACTCATTAGAATAAACAGAAAAATGGATACTCAGTGCAACACTTGAGAAATTTGCCTTTTTAAGGGTCCTGCAAAATAATTATGCAGTTGCCCACTAGATATAGCTGGAAGGGTACAGGTTGTGTACCCTTCACTAAGGTATTGAGTGATCATTACAATGGAACCAAAAATGCTGGATGAACTAGTTTTGAAATTTTGATACTGTCCCTATGAGATCAGGTGACATTTTGGGCAACCAGTTCCAAACCAGCCATTTTCTATGCCCTCTGATCATGTGACCATGGTTTATGACATTTTTGCCATAAACTGTGTTTACTTCCAGTTTCTGGCAAAACCTGACTCTTAGTGGATGATGGGTCACTTAACAACTAGAGAGTCCTCACTGTTTGCTTAGTGTCTGCTATGAATAAGGTCATAAAAGTGGGACCAGGCATTTGGTGATCTGCTTCATGATGGTCGTGCCTTGCAATCATAATTGCCAGGCTCAAGTAGTCATAACTTGAGCATCAACTGTGTGATGGAAAGGAAAGGAAATGTCTTTAATAAGTTCAAGCCTTAGTAGTCTTCCAGACAGAAAGTGGAGTATCTTACAATTTTCAGGATTACAAAGAACTTAATGTCCCACCTTTTTAGTGGCTCTCAGAGGCATTGATTTTATTTGCCTGTCACTTAGAAAGGAAGGAGCAAACAAATAGGGAAATCTACAAATTAAAAAGTTTTTATGAATGAAGGCCAATATACATATCCCAGGGAATTGTTGCAGGATCCAATCTGGGTCAGTCACTGGGACCAGAGTTTTGTCTTCTGAGCTTTCAGACTTGTGTTGGAATCCATCTTCAGGGGACCTCTCTCTAGAACAATGTGTGTTGTTCTCTGTGTGGTAGTTATGGTGCCTGTTGTATATGGCTTTCTAGATGTTGATTGGGATATGTTGATGGTGTTCTGTCCCAGCCTACATGAGTCCTTGTTATGCTTATAAGGGGAAATCCTTCTTCCAGCAAGCAGGCAGGAACCACAGGAAAAACCAATCCTTTTTAATATTAACAGACCTGAGTCAATGTCCAAGGCAAACAAACACAGTTCACAGAAACTTGATCCTCAACACGAACGGTTGCCTTCAGCAACCAGCACCTCCCACAACTTACTTTTTATTATTCAGCCAAGGTGTGGCTTCCTAATACCTTCTCCTTTGTCTTTGGAGCCACCCCATTGCATTCCTCTGTCCTACTCTCTTTTCTTGCCGGCATTTTTGTGCATCCTGAATATTTCCCAGCTGTGCTTCATCACTGTCCAAATCAGACTCCCAGCACAGCTGTGTTTCAGCCTGAGCACGAGTAGAGGGGCCATCATACTGTAAGTCTTGGAGCTCCACAGAGCCTTCCTCTGACTCTTGATGTCACTCCAGGCCCCTCCTCCTCCTCCTCATCGGATTCCTTAGACACTGGCTGGTGAGGAATCACAACAGATGGTTGGCTTTTAAGTCATTGGCTATTGTTTGATTGTACTGCTCAGTTCTTGCCTTCTAAGTACTTGATAGGCTGGTGATAAATCAGGACTCCTGTTAGCTGACAAGGGGCCCATTTCCCAGGCTTCAATAACTTCCCTTGTTGTTTTTGTGCCTGCTTGCCCAACAATCTTAGTAGCTGCAAAATTGATTGTGCGTGTCCCTTGTTCATTGCATTATGAGGCTACCAATGAGTTAGTGTCTCCTCCTCTGATGCTTGTCTGAGCCCGCATTTTAAATAGCAGTAATCTTTATTAACGATCACAATTGGGACTGGCAACTCCATCACTAAACAACATGATCATTAAGCAGCTCATGACGATTGTGGTAATCTTACTTCTGCCACGATCATTAAGCAAATCTTACTTAACTTCATGGTCTTTAAGTAAGACATCAGGTGACTTGTGATTTTACTACTATGGAATGTCTATTTATTCTCTTGATTTTAAAAACACACAAAATCAATAGAAAGCACAATGATTATAAACCAACAAGGAAAGAAAGGATGCCTTATAATCAGAATTGAACTATAATACCTGAAAGAAGCAGAGGTTACAATAAAAACTGAGGGACTAAAATGCAGATTCCTCAAAGGTTAGAGATAAGAATGCCTGTCAGCAGAAATGGTGGTACCAATTTTGATCTACTCCCTAAGACTGGGGGTATCAAATGTTGCTGCCCAGTTCATTCAGTTGAAGAAATGATCTCCACAATAGTTGAACAATCATTCAACTGAAGAAAAGATCTCCATGCCAACATCTCTGCGGAACATTCAGTTGAGCATCACTTTCTCACTACAGATAATGGGATTTGTAATCCTCAGAGACTGTAGGGCTTGTAGTTAATAATCCACCTTTTTCCTTTTCCTGTTGCACAGTTTGTTGTTTTGGATTAGACAAATGAAGGCAACAACAAATGGATGGATACCATTGGGTGAGGGTTGGGTCTTTTCGCTTGGAATCAGCTTAGAACCACAATTACTCTTGGGATGGTTATATCAATCAGTGCAAATTCAAGGAAGCAAGATTCTAATAGAGTGTCATTGATTAGCTTTAATGATGACAAAAGGAGATAATGTTACAGAATCTTGGAAACAAGGTCAGTATAGCCAATTCTCATTTGCCAGTGAGTAACACTGCATTAACAGAGGGATAGAATCAAGATCATGTGAAATGTTAATACCACTTTACAATGCCTTGGTAAGGCCACACTTGGAATACTGCATCCAGCTTTGGTCACCACAATGTAAAAAAGATGTTGAGAGTCTAAAAAGAGTACAGAGAAGAGCAACAAAGGGGACTGGAGGCTAAAACTTATAAGGAACGATTGCTGGAATTGGGTATGTCTAGTTTAATGAAGAGAAGGACGAGGGGGGAACATGATAGCAGTCTTCCAATATCTCAGGAAGTGGGAATCAAGCTATTCTTCAAAGCACCTGAAGGCAGGACAAGAAGCAACGGATGGAAACTAATCAAGGAGAGAAGCAACCTAGAACTAAGGAGAAATTTCCTGACAGTTAGAACAATTAAGCAGTAGAACAATCAGTACCTCCAGAAGCGGTGAATGCTCCAACACTGGGAGTTTTTAAGAAGAGACTGGACAGCCATTTGTCTGAGATGGTATAAGGTTTCCTTCCTGAGCAGGGGGTTGAACTAGATGACCTCCAAGGTCTCTTCCAACTTTGTTATTATTATTATTATTAACATGCATTAAAGAATTTATGAACAGTTTGATCACCTTTCTCATGGAGTCTCTTATGCATAACATTATATATAAGGGGAAGGTTGGCTGGGGAATTTTGGGAGTTGAAGTCCACATATTTTAGGTTATCAAGGATGAGGAACACTGACCTAATGAATTGATGCCTTACTTAAGAGATAAGCTGAACTTTCCAACTTCTCCTTGTCTACCATGTTTTAAAAGCCTCCTTTTTCTTTTCCATGTTGAGATTTTTTTTCCTCTAGATTATTTCTGCATCCCCACCTCAGCAATTGTGAGAAAGGCAGGCATGAAGAAACAACAATCTTAACTGATTGGAATTGCAGAAATAAAATGGTGCTTTAAATCTGGAAGAAATGAAACATGAGTTGATTTGCATTATTAGAGCATTGTGAATAACGTGATTATATTATTCTCAACACCACTGAGAAAAGTGGCTTATTACATGAAAAATGTTATGTTAATACTGTATTGTAGGCTGGAGATAGATGAGAATCTTTTTTTAGGTCCGCACCCCAATTTGTAAGATTTTTTTCCCATAAACATAATAGAAAGCAATGAGTTAAAAAAATGAATAGAGCAAAAAATAAAACTCATTTTTACCAATTTAAAATTTAGCCCCTTTGGCGTCCATCACTCTCCAAAGACTGAGAATAATCACGTATATTCTGTTCATAGCAACAGAACCAAAAGTTCAATATTTAATTTCATTCAAGGGCATAAAGCTAAATTAAAACAGAATCCCCAAAATGATTTTGGTATTTTGAGTTTATCTACATGCTCTGATTTACTGGGCCTTTGATTTCAATAATAAAAAAAAGAATTAAAAGAATCATCTTGACACAACATGTAAAGAGAAAGAAGTGTGCGCATATAGCAATGGATAAAATGAGTATTCTGCCTTTGAGTTTTTCAGAGGGTTAAAACATCCTGCCTACCTATGTTTTGCTCCTCAGTCCAAATGTAAACAAATATGAAGTAGATTGGGTATGTCTAGTTTAATGAAGAGAAGGATGAGGGGTGACATGATAGCAGCGTTTCAATATCTCAGGGGTTGCCACAAGGAAGAGGGTGTCAAGCTATCCTCCAAAGCACCTGAAGACAAGACAAGAAGTAATGGATGGAAACTCCCTTCCAACATTACTACTACTACAACTACTACTATTACTACTACTACTATTATTATTAAGATTGCTCTGTGCTAGTAATACCGATACTTCTTGAATTAGAGCAGTATAAATGAGAATTTTATATGGAATACAGGTAGTCCTCAACTTACAACAGTTCGTTTAGTGACTGTCCAAAGTTACAACAGCACTGAAAAAAATGACTTATGACCATTTTTCACACTTATGACCTTTGCAGTATCCCCATGACCATGTGAACAAAATTCAGATGCTTGGCAATTGCTTGCATTTATGACCATTGCTGTGCCCCAAGGTCATGTTGTCACCTTTTGCGACTTTCTCATGAGTGAAGTCAATGGGGAAGTCAGATTCACTTAACAGTGGTGTTACTAAGTTAACAGCTGAACTGACTCATGTAACAACTGTTGCAAGAAAGGTCATTAAATGGGGCAGAACTCACTTAACAAGTGTCTCATTTAACAGCAGAAACTTTGGGCTCAGTTATATTCGTAAGTCAAGGATTATCTGTATTATTTTTTACAAGAATTTACAATATTTCCAAGATAGAATGACTTCCTCATCCCCTGGAAAGACAATTAGAATAACAGAGTAATACACACTTTAAATTAAATTTTGATTACAATAACATAGAATCCAGACCGTACTTCGATTTGAACTCCAAATTTATTTTTGCATTAAATTTGTTAAAAGGACCATAGAGAACTACAGTAAATTTACTTCAAGTGACTCAGATTGGCTTTCAACATCATAAAATAATAATATAAAATAATTTGAATGTTAAAAACATTAAAAATTAAAATATCCAAAGTTAACTTAAGGCTCCCAGAATTGCCTTGTGACAAGATAGGCAGCCAATACAATATAGAAACAAAAACAGTAAATAAAGTAAAAACTGGAAAAAGGGACCAATATGTAAACATAAATTGATGGGGTTCCAACTTGGATAGTTCTAACTAGCAATGAATTTTTTTTTAAATTCCATTTATATCCCGCCCTTCTCCGAAGACTCAGGGCGGCTTACAAGCTTAGCAGTAGCCTTCATTCTATGTATATGCCTGCTTATTAGGGCTTTCACACACACCCCAAGCGGCATTATTACAAAGTCAGCTTAATTGCAAGGATGGGTGGGTGGCCATCATATTTCTCTAAGTATAATATACTGAACTTTTATTCCTTATCTATATTATACAGAAATATTATATCTGCATTATTATTCTATACTACACCATATATAAAATACTAAAATCTGCAGTGAGTTTTCTCAAACATTTTGTTCCACTACAAAAAATATTTTTGTTTTTCAATGTATTTTTCTTCACAGCCCAAATATCCCCTGCCTTTTTAAAAAAAACAACAACACACCAAACCCTTTATTGCAGGTACTGGCAGAAAGATTCCATAGCTGGGGATCTTTTGGGCTACCTATGTGCCCTTGCTGAAAGAAATTCTCTCCCAATAGGAGTGTAAGATGCCACACATCTGTACAGTGACTAGAGAGATATTACAAAGGATAAGAGAAATATCACATTTTGCACATCGTCCAACTACAAGAATTTCACTGAAATTCTCTTGTCCTTTTCAAGCAAGTTGCAACAACCAATTCTCTTTGATCAAACTGATGTAGGGGAAAGAAAATCTCTTTCTCTCTCTCTTCTTCTTCTTCTTTTTTTTTTTGGCACAGCACTAATACAAACTGTGATTCAGACCATGTGCTTGCTTGTGCAATTTAGAAAGGCAGTATTATGGCATCAAGTGCATGGCAGACCAATATGGCAAGTGAAAAAGTAGAAGTGTATATGGATGAGGGGAATGCAATGATTTGGTGGGGGGGAGGGGAGAAGAGCGAATGCTGTACAAATGAAAATTAATTGCATCCGAAACCTGAAGGAGAGAAACCTGCAAAAGAAAAATATCACATTGCAGCCAAGCCTGACCCTTTTCCTTGAAAACCATTTTTCCGATTTGTTCAGGTCATCAGCAGGATGGAAATGAGTCTCTGCACAGCTTCTTCACACATCCGGATTTAATAGACTTTTTTCTAGTGATAAAGGAGCACTAATGAGTTCATTTTCAAGCTATTAAATTGGCTATAATAGCTAGTTCTTCTGATGATTGTGTAGAGACCTGCCTGTCACAATGGGTTTTCTCTTTGGCACTTAACCATTGGCTGTCCTTGGGCTGAGAAATGAATACATAATTTGACAAGAAGAGGGGAAGAAAGGAGGAGAAGAAAGGGATAAGGTGTACAGAGCAGGATACCTTAAGCTACAGCCAATGTTTTCCTTCCTTTTGTAGAATGAATTTGTTGCTCTGGATTTCTGCAGAAATACAAAATGAGCTTATTGGAAATACCTTTCTACTTTAATATAAGCAATGATACATCTATCCCCATTTCACAAAAGAATCAGAGATACCCAAAATGTAATGTTTTAACTTTCAGGCATTTGGAATACGGATTTTCATCTCTTTCATCTGAAATACGTCAAGGCTTTCCTTGCTCTTCATGAGGAGCTTAATATTTTCTTTTTTCTCTCCCTTTTTCCTCTCCTCTTGCCCTGTTTTAAAAGTGCAAATTGAATGCCGAGTTCAAGATTGGACTTTGCTGGAAGCAATATCTTCTTCTCCCCCCCCCCGTCCTTTTTTGGGGTGGGTGGGTGGGGGTGGTACAGCCATACAAATGAATGCAATTAGGGAATTACTAGGTGATTTTATGTCTGGTTTAAGTACACATCACTTGCATTATTTCTTCAATCTATCAGTCTCTTTAAAGGCAGGCAATTAAAGGCAATTCGGCTGGCTAGCATAAACTCTGCCCTTCTCATTACTTTGGTAAGGCTCTGCTTGGAACTTTTTTTAATAACACTGTCTGTTTTCTCTCAAGCTGTGTGGTCTGGAGGCATGCCTGAGCTTCTCGATATCCTCTCAGGGCTGGTGATTGAGTTTCCTAAACTAATAGTTTTGGGAGACTTCAATCTACCATCCCTGGGAGAAGTATCTGAGTTAGCTCGGGAGTTCATGGCTTCCATGACGGCCATGGACCTGACGCAGGTAATTCATGGACCAACCCATGAGGGAGGCCACACCCTTGACTTGGTTTTCTTATCTGGTCGGTGGTTAGATGATCTTGGTGGGGGCTCCCCAATTGTTATGCCCCTGTCATGGACTGATCATCATCTCCTGCGGCTGGTCTTCTGTTTTGCCACCCCCCACCGTGGGGTTGTTGAGCCAACTAGATGGTTCCGCCCCAGGCGCTTAATGGACCCTGAGAGGTTTCAGGCAGCGCTGGGGGCCCCACCTGCCTCCCCAGCTCACAGCTCGGCGGATGCCTTAGTGGAGGCCTGGGAAAGGACGGCCACGGAGGCACTTGACCGAGTTGTACCCTTGCGGCCCCTGACCCGGCGCAGATCCCAATGGGCTCCATGGTTTTCCGCGGAGCTCCGGGAGATGAAGCGTCGGAGACGGGGCCTAGAGAGCGTCTGGAGGTCCACCCGATCTGAATCCGACCGATTGCGACTAAGAACCCATATTAGGTCTTATCTCGCTGCGATGAGGGTAGCGAGATCTAACTATTTCGCTGCCCTCATCGCGTCCGCAGATAATCGCCCGGCCGCCCTGTTTAGGGTGACCCGCTCCCTCCTCAACCAGGAGGTCAGTGAGAATCCCTTGCAGGGGCGTGCCGAGGAATTTAGTCAACATCTGTCGGACAAAATCGCTCGGATTCGGACCGGTTTGGACTCTGACTGGGCAGTATCGGACGATCAGGACACAAGTGATCTTGTCGATGTCATCTGGGAGGAGTTCGATCCTGTGACTCCGGAGGAAGTGGACAGGATCATGGGGAGGCTGAGCTCCACCACATGTTTATTGGACCCGTGCCCTTCCTGGCTGGTTTATGCAGCCCGGGAGGGGACATGAAGCTGGTTCCAGGCGGTTATAGCTGCTTCTTTGAGTGAGGGCAGTTTTCCCGCCGCCTTGAAGGAGGCGGTGGTGAGACCTCTCCTCAAGAAGCCTACCTTGGATCCGGCTGTTTTGAATAACTTTCGTCCGGTCTCCAACCTTCGCTTCCTTGCGAAGGTTGTTGAGAGTGTGGTGGCGCATCAGCTCCCTCTGGTCCTGGATGAAGCGGATTATCTAGACCCGTACCAATCGGGCTTCAGGCCTGGGTACAGCACGGAGACGGCATTGGTCGCGCTGGTGAATGATCTCTGGAGGGCTCGGGACAGAGGATACTCCTCTGTTCTAGTCCTATTAGACCTCTCAGCGGCTTTCGATACCATCGACCATGGTATCTTGCTGCGGCGTCTCAGGGGATTGGGAGTGGGAGGCACGGTTCTTCAGTGGTTCTCCTATCTCCTATCTCCTATCTCTTCGCAGTCGGTGTTGATGGGGGGGCAGAGGTCGACCGCGAGGCCTCTCGCTTGTGGAGTCCCTCAGGGGTCGGTCCTCTCGCCCCTTCTGTTCAACATCTACATGAAACCGCTGGGTGAGATCATTCGTGGTTTTGGAGTTGGGTATCATCAGTATGCTGATGATACCCAACTTTTCATTTCGACCCCAAACCACCCCAGTGATGCCCTCGACGTGATGTCCCGGTGCCTGGAGGCGGTCCGGGTCTGGATGGGGAGGAACAGGCTTCGTCTCAACCCCGACAAGACGGAGTGGCTGTGCGTACCGGCATCCCGGGATATTCAGGATATCCCACCCCTCATTATGGGGGGTGAGTCATTACCTCCTGTAGATAGGGCTTGCAACTTGGGAGTCCTCCTAGATTCACAGCTCTCTTTAGAAGATCATATTGTAGCTGTAACTAGGGGGGCGTTCGCCCAGTTTCGCCTGGTGCGCCAGTTGCGGCCCTATCTAGACCGGGATGCCTTGCGCACGGTCACTCATGCGCTCGTGACCTCTCGTCTTGATTACTGCAACGCTCTCTACATGGGGCTACCCTTGAAGACCACTCGGAGGCTCCAGCTGGCACAGAATGCAGCCGCGAGAGTTGTGTCGGGGGTCTCCCGATACTCCCGTGTTACACCTTTGCTCCGCGAGCTGCATTGGTTGCCAGTTGTCTTCCGGGTGAGGTTCAAGGTGTTGGTAATGACCTACAAAGCCCTCCATGGCATGGGTCCAGAATACCTTGGGGAGCACCTGCAGCCGGCGTCAACTTCCCTCCGCCCAGTACGCTCCCACAGAGAGGGCCTCCTCAGGGTGCCGCCGGTCAAAGAATGCCGACTGGTGGCCCCCAGGGGGAGAGCGTTCTCTGTGGGTGCACCGGACTTATGGAACCATCTTCCGGTAGAGCTCCGGATGGCGCCCGACCTCCGCTCCTTCCGGCGTGACCTTAAAACCCATCTCTTTAAGGAAGCGGGCCTGGCCTGATGGGATGGGGTGGGTTTGTTATTATGACTTTAATTTTAAATTTGTACTATGGGCATTGTTTAATCATGTTTTAATAATTTTAACTTTTGTATCTGTCTTTTACGTATTGCCCTGTTAACCGCCCTGAGTCTCTTGAGAGAAGGGCGGTATATAAATTAAATAAATAAATAAAATAAATAAATAAACATGGTAAGAGAAAGAAGTGACTACCATCCTTGGTAATTTATTTTAATAAGGCCTATTTCCTGTAGAACTGCCACCACGAGCATAGGAAAAAATAAAATCAGCTTGTCTATAGATTACCCATTGAATCAGAGAAAGAGCAGGCCAAGACCAGATTAAAAACATTCCAAAATTAAAATGCTAGGTAACATAATTCAATTTAATTCTTGACTGACTTCATTGGGCTCCTTCAACTATATTTATCAGAGATTGCTTCTACATCTGAAGACAAATGTGACAGAACGTCTGAAAATGGGACACGAGGAAGCAACTGCTAAATGAATGTCACATGACATCAGGCTTTGGAGAGACAGAGCAAGTATTGTTAGGAAAAAGTTACAGCAGATAACCACTGCACACCAATAGAATCAATACTGATTCTGTGATTTGAGTGGAAACAAAAATGCTGTTAATTTAATTGTTATTAAAAGGTAAAGGTAAAGGTTCCCCCGCACATGCGTGCTAGTCGTTTCCGACTCTAGGGGCTGGTGCTCATCTCCGTTTCAAAGCCAAAGAGCTTGTCCGAGGACGTCTCCGTGGTCATGTGGCCGGCATGACTAGATGCCAAAGGCACACGGAACGCTGTTATCTTCCCACCGTAGTGGTCCCTATTTTTCTACTTGCAATTTTTACATGCTTTGGAACTGCTAGGTTGGCAGAAGCTGGGACGAGTAACAGGCGCTCACTCTGTTACACGGCACTCGGGATTTGACCCGCCAAACTGCCGACCTTCTGATTGACAGGCTCAGCGTCCTAACCCACTGAGCTACCGTGTCCCTAATTGTTATTAATTCATCCTAAAAACAGTCTTTTAAAATGACTTTATGGGTTCCAAACTATATTGTTGTAAAGAAAGCTCATCAAAACAACAATTAACTAAAGTTAGGGTGGGGAAAGGTAATTTAATAAAGTTGCTATGCTTTCCATTGATTGTCAAAGCAACACCTTAGAAATATAGTACTATATTGCTTTTAAAGTTGCAATTCTGCAGTTTGATACTGAAGATCTGCTTAAGATTCTAAATTTGTGTGTGTGTGTGTGTGAGAGAGAGAGAGAGAGAGAGAGAGAGGGAGAGGGAGAGGGAGAGGGAGAGGGAGAGGGAGAGGGAGAGAGAGAGAGAGAGAGAGAGAGAGAGAGAGAGAGAGAGAGAGAGAGAGAGAGAGAGAGAGAGAGAGAGAATCACATCTGGTTCTATTCCAAACTTCAAAAGTGTCTGAAAGTTCACTAAATACTAAGATATTAGCATTTTACAGTTTGACACATTCAAACTGTGAACTTGTGTTACTTTGAATTTCATGCTCATTGAACTTCTTCTTTCAAGCTTAACTAATACTTTTTCACAGACAATCAACCTGCCTTCCTAATGACGTATCCCTAGTTCAACTTAAAAACCTTTTTAAAGAAAATCAGTGGATATTCTGATAGCATTCAGTCATCTCAGTTCATTTTTAAGTAAACTGATTGGGTTACCAGAACTTTTTTCCTCCCCGGCTAAATAGCCATCCTTAATAGGAACCAGCTAATCTTAAATTCATAGCAATGGAAGAGATTATCAAACCCACAGAGACGATCAATTATGTTCATTGTAAACTTTTAATCTGAACGTGAAAATAGGCAGCTAAAATTCAACTTAGTGGATTTTTCAAATGAGAGATCTTTAAAACTGTATCCCATGCAAAATACATTGTGGAATTATTCATTCCAGGATTAATTAGTTTTTAATTGTTAGTTAGTTAGTTATGGTTTAAAACTGTAACGGATTGTTTTATTTTTTTTATATACCTTCTTCATTCTATTGAGAATTTTGGGACAATACAGAGACAGTTCTCTACATTCTTCCCTCTCTAAATAACAGCAGAAAGCAGGGCGAATAAAAAAATCCTTGCACAGCACACTAAGGATAGCATCATAAGGGCAGTGGGAGTATAAATTGAGACTATTTAGCAGAAAATATGCTCATTCTATGGTACATTCCATCTCAATTATTACAATAATTTTAACATGATACCATTATTTAACAGAGGCTTGAGATTGCAGGTGGTGGAAAATGCAGCAGCTAGTCTGCTAACTGATGCATAAGGCAGACATCAAATAATTCCTAGAACTGGACTAGAGGTTTTCTGGATGCAGTTTAAATTGTTGGTACTAATCTTGAAAGCCCTAAATGGCTTCAAAACTGACAGAGATTACCTTTTCCATTTAGAAGCTGTCTGGCTGAAGATCTGCAAATTCAGCCTTATCTCTCCCTCCACATTTATCACCAGTGAGAAAGCAGCTTGGTCACTCTGCAAAATTGTATTGTACTATTAAGTTGGAAGAAGATACATACATAATCATCTTTTAACCTTAATGTGTTTCTGGATAGTCTTCTTTCTCAGACCAAGATACTGCAGTGGCATCTCCAAAATTTCAGAATCAGTGGATATATATTTGGAATTTTGAGAATATGTTATGAGGATTAAAACATATACTGACAATGATGGGTGTCACCAACCACAAGTGACATCATTAACCAAAAACAAATCCAGAATCAAGTTGCATTCATTTAGCTTGTAGGAAGGCCTTTGAGGTCTTCTGGGCCATGGAGACATGCTTGAAAATTAAAGTGATGTTTGGTACCAATAGAGGTGAATATTTGTAGTTCAGGGTTGAACTGTGGAGTCCTTAGTGCTCTCTGAGATTGGTTGTTTGGTTGCAGATGTTTCATTACCCAACTAAGTAACATCTTCTGGAGATCTTACTTAGCTGAGTAATGAAATGTCTTCAGGAAAGCAACCAAACTCAGAGAGCAGGAAGGACTACATACTGATGAAATCTGTTGGAAAACTCATTGTGGCTATCATATTGGAGATCCAAAAAAAGAAAAAAAAGAAAAAAGGATGAATGATTTCTTAACTAAAGGCAATTCATCTTACATTTCCTCAGTTTCATGATTATTAGCTATCTGGTCCAATTGTACCACTGGATAAGCTTGAATATTGTTATAAAAGTTACAACTCAATTTAAATATTTACTGCAATTTGAAATGAAAAGCAAATGTCTTGAAAATGAGTATCTAAAGAATTAGATATTTAATTTTTTTAACAGCAACTACCTGATTGAAAAAAGAGATTTTGATGACCATTTTTTTAACATAAACTTCCATAGATCTATTCCATTTTATCAGATGAATGGAATCAATAAAAATATTTTACCAGAATAACAAAGTGGGAAGGGAACTTGGATATCTTCTAGTCCAACCCCCTGCTCAGGCAGGAGACCCTATATCATTTCAGACAAATGGATGTCCAGTCTCTTATTAAAAACCTCCAGTAATGAAGCACTCACAATTTCTGGAGGCAAGTTGTTCTACTGGTTAATTATTCTCACTGTCAGGAAATTTTTCTTTAGTTCTAAGTTGCTTCTCTCCTTGATTAATTTCCATCCGCTGTTTTTGTCCTGCCTTCAGGTTCTTTGGAGAATATACTGATCCCTCTTCTCTGTGGCAGCCCCTCAAATATTGGATCACTGCTATCATTTCTCCCTTAGTCCTTCTTTTCATTAAACTAGACATGCTAGATGTTGTGAACTGGGTTTCTTGCAAGCAGGAGACGAGACAAGAGGGTTCAAACAGGAACATTGTTTTATTGTAGAACAGGAACAGAACTAGAAACCAAGGCTTCTATGCAGCTACTTATACTGCTGGCCACTAGGTGGCGGCGAATAGGTTTGAAGGAACCTATTGCCACCCTAGAGCCAACCAATGATCATCCTGGAGAGTGCATGTCTGGGAAGCCAGCAACCATTACACAGACTCCCTGATTAAGCAATCTCAAGCAGCATTCAAAGTCACATGGAAACAGTTCAAGTAAATGGGCCCAATACATTACACTAGACATTTTAAAGAAATTAATCAAGTTTGGGAGGGGGAGGGGAAAGGCACAAATACTGAAGGATCACATGAGCACCCTCTGTGATTTTCCCAGCCAGCTTCAGCCAAACAAAGTCAATGGGAGAAACTGGATTGTCTTCATGATCACGTGACTCATGTAAAAAATGACCTTGCTTAGTAATAGAAATTCTAGTGCCAATTGTACTCATAAGTCAAGGACTACCTGTATTGCACAGGATAGATGCTGTGCTTTGTTATAAACTCCATTCAGATTTGTGCCGCTGCAGGGCTTGGCAAGAACTTTATAGTACCTTCTTTGTCCTACCCTGCCCAAAAGAAATCAAACAATAAAGGCCAACACAATCTAGTGTATCAATCAAAATTAAAGGAAAATAAACTGGGGGAAAAAGGGCAGACTTCCCTAAGTCCTTGATTGGCTGGGTCAAATGAGACCAGGGACCTTAAGAGATATTGCTGTGTACAGGATAACTTGTCATTATTGTTGAAAGCTGACATGGGCCCATATCTGTGAAAAACATCGATACAATTGACATTAATTAGTGCCTTTGGCAGACATTCAATTCCCAGCTATTGTGCTATTTCTTAGTAAATCTTGCAGCCAATCAGATTGGGCATTGACTCTAAACCAATTTATAATAACTGCTACCACAAAATTGTAAAAATAGAAGCCAAGCTAAAATTGCAAAGACCTCTGGCTGGCTGAAATGCTGAAAGAAAGGTCTCTTTTTCCCTGGCCCCTCCAGTCTGTTCAAATTACCGTGGAAAGTTAGTGTTTCTCTCCATTAATTTTTTCAGGTTGCTTCTTTCTTTGGCATTTTTGCCATTTCCTGGGCATTTAGCACAATCTAAAGTCATCCATGAATAGAAAAATGTGGAAGAAATTGCAACCAAATGTTTCCTGCATCAACAGTTGAGTGTTTTGAAAATAGTAAAGATGATGGATGATGAATCATTTCAATAAGCAGAAAAATGTTTCATTTAATCTATATTTGTTTGGAGGCCCTGTACACATTTAAGCTACTATGCAGCCTGATAACTCATAACAAAATAATGGTTTTGTAACCAGGGCTAATGTTTCAGGCTCATATATTCCTCCCCTCTATTTGATGAATTAATTCAATAGATTGATTACATTTGTTGGTTACAAAATAAACAGGATATCCCAATTTATTATTTTAATTTCTGGTTTAATAAGTTGCTTTTTTCAAAATAGACAAACTAGAGCCAAGCAAATGATGATTTCCTTACTATATTCTAATTATGATTATAGATTCTGGCTTGGAGACAAAGTGAGTCAGCAACACACATCAACATTGTTCCACTTCATGGCCTCAGGATATAACAGTAAATTGTGAAACTTCCACATAAGTAATAGCAGACTTAAAATGGCTGTGTGGAGAGAGAAGTAAATGGCTATAGTCAAAAGTTCCTTGAATTTCTCTCAGGAGTGTGGAAGGGTGCAGGATCACCACCTTAAAAATTGCTTGTTAATTGCCTACTGGATGTTAAAAAGTTTTATTATACTGGATAAGTTCCCTTTCGTTTTAGATGAAAGATATTTTAAGAAAGTTAAAAAAAATATTTTGGAATAAATAGCAAAAGAGTGAGTAGAACATTAACTATGGATAGAGAGAAATGGATTAAGAACCAAACAGACATGAAGGAATATTTCCTATGGGTTGTTTAACATTTTATGAAAATATACATAAAATTTTTGAAACTAACTGTAGAAAATTGTCGTGTGAAAAAGGGAGGTGTTAAAGATTTATTCATATATAAAACAGATAAGATACAGAAAGGTGTCTTTTGCTGTATTTTTAGAGAAAATGATGTTACAGTGTTAAAAGGAAACCAATATAAAATTGATTTATTTGATTAATATTAAAATATATACAGTATAGTTCCTGATAGCTCTTAATGGACTTTTGCTGATTAAGACTAAATGATGAGATTTTATAATTTGTCTATTGATAAGAGATGGGGAAAATAGATCTTTTATTGAAACATGAGAGAAGGTAATTAGCTACTGAAGTTGTTTGTACCTGTCTTGGAGGTAGGGGAAATTATTTCTTTATATAACATGTATGTATGTATTTATATTGTGGGGGAAAATAGGAGTAGGAAGGAATAGTATGTATGTTTGCTGCCGTGAGTTACTAAAAAAGTAATAAAGGCAGGATAACAATTTAATATACATATACCTATATTTTTTAATTTTTCCTTTAATATTCTTAATTTGTATTGGTTTTTATCTTTATATTTGTAAACTTTAATAAAAAAAGTATATAAAAATGGACCCAATAATCTTGAGCATCTTCCTCATATAGCGACTGGGCAGTGTACCAAGATAAAAGCTATAAATAAATACTGTAATAGAAGAATCTGCATTTCGCAAATGCAAAAGCAAGAAAACAAAAACAAAATAGAGTGGTGTTTATACCAGACCCAGGATTTATATCCTATTTCTCTTCTCCTTATCCCCAGTCCTTTCTTCCATTTACTTGGATGTCTTGCCATTTGTTTCTCAAAATTGGAATCAATTAAGTGAATCTAGATTCCCTCATGGACTGTTTGTCAGAAGCCATTTGGGAAGGTTACAAATGATCGCATGACTTAGGCATGCTTCAGTCATCATGAAGACATACCAATTGCCAAGTGCTCAAATTTTGATCATGTGACCACGCTGCTATAGTCATATGGACTATTTCTGTTCATAAGTCACTTTTTTCAGTGCTGTTGTAACTTCCAGCAGTCGCTAAAGGGATGGTTGAAAATGGAGGACTATCTGTACCAGCCACATCTTGGGTGTATGCAGCATGGATACACAAGAAGGAGCTGCACTGAATTTTTTTTTTTTTAGTGGCTGTGAGCTTTCAATTAGGTGGCTATGTCTTCCTGTATAAAGCCTGTAAGCAAAAGAAAGAACAACTCACACTTCGCTCTACATTAAATGCAGGACGGCAGCGGTTAAACATGCACATTGATATATTCAAGTAGTTTATTTCTCGAGGCTTACAAATGTGATTACTATGGAGTACAAAGCTATTAAAAATATGACCTTTCCATACTGTACATCTTGGCAAGGAGCCAAATAATAACTTTGACTGGCTCAGTACAATAGAATGCCTATTCAGCTGGAAATAAAATGACTTTTCTTGACGGAATATTATACCTGGAAGATTAAATGTTCATCATGAGTGTAACACACATATCGAAACATTAATTCAGTGTTGCAATAGCCAGGGCAGTTAAGAAATGACATTTCCCCCCCCTCTTTGATGGAAAGCAATGAAGACTGTACCTCTACAGTACATTACTTGACTATTTGAGGGAATGTCAGATTATAAAGCAGCTGGACCTCTGTTTTCTGCTGGCTTGCTTTTCTTTACTTGCCTTTATGGAAAACTTAATGAAAGTGTGCTTTTAGAACTAGCTTTCTGCACCAAATAGCTCCTCAGATATGTCCAGAGCTATTTGTGCACGAGCGATCTTCAGATCTTTGAAGGACTATGTTGCTTTGAGAGAACTTCAAGCAAGCATGCTTCCTCTGTTCTCCAGAGAAGCCTCTTCAGGATATAGGAAGTGCCGCGCGAAGCCTCCAAGGCAACCCATTAGGATTTGTGCTGCAGAGTTAAGGCTTTTTCTTCCTGTTTTTCTGTCAGCCTTCCCATGTTGACCAAGAGAGGAAACCCAACCAGATGAGCTAATTCCATTTTATTAGAAAGCTACATTTATGGAATCTTGCAGGTCTGGAAATACAAATCTCCCATCATTACTTGATAAGTTAAAGAGGATGTTTTTTGACTTGTTTTTCTCTGCCCATTATCCAGGTGCAGGTCCACCCTCCTTTCATCTGATCGCACTTAGGCAGCATCTCTGACTGCTGTCTACCAAGGACATGCCCACATTCTGTACTGCTGTTCTTTCTGAGTTAACAGAATTTTGCTTGATTTTTTGCGGGGTAGAATTGAGAAGCACCTCATCTCATCATATTTCTTGCAACAGCAGTTGTAGAAGAACAGCAGGCTGAGCTGGAAGGTGGGGTTAAACATATCGTCAGTTTGGAATCATTGCGTTGCTATAAAAGACCCAAGTCCAGCCCCGTGTGAATTTCATTGACTCTTATCTAGCTTTGAACATTAGTTGACTAGATTCTTGTATAGAGATAATATTTTTTCCCTCTGCTTTGAACTCAATGAATGCTCATGGTTATTTGCGCCTGATATAAGTGCTACTAAAAATGATACCCACTACTTGAGAAACCAACCTAAGCCTGTCCTCCATTCAGTATGATTTTGAGGGAAGGTGTTTTGTAACGGTCCCACTACACTTCTGAATCTAACAGATGTCAACATTTCTATCCTGAGGAAACAGCTGTCTATGATGCACAGCCTAATTGTTGGAGGCATACTTCTAACAGGAGTTAAACTAGCATCAATCATGTCCATGGTAGGCTCCAAAAGTAGGGCAATTTCTTTTCTCCCAAAACACTTTTGTGGACGAGAGCAAGTTGACTCAAACCCTGGGGACATAGTCAAGTGTTTGATTCATACAAGTAGACAAAAAGGTCAGACAGAATGCAAAAAAATCTCTGAATTGCAATTGGCTCTAAATTATTATAACCAAGGAAGGTGACAGTAGCTTGGACCACATGACTGATTTTGCCTGGCTCAAAAAAGGTTTTTTATTTCACTGGTCATTTTTTGATAATTTTACATCTGTATTACTTCATATCTAGAACTGCCCCAGAGAAAGTTTGCATGTGGTTTAATTTCAGGTGTTTTCAGAAAAAATTACAGAAGGAAATCAGGTCAATTATTTTTATTCTCATTCTAGTGCCATTCAGTTATTGCATTAGGAACAATAAAAGAAATTCAGCGTAATTTTCTTTATTAGGAAAATATGGCTTAATCTGCCAATAAAGACTGCGTCATAGCAGATGAATTAGTAATACATCTGTCCTTTTCTAATGAAAACTTTAATATGAAGAGGTGCATGTTAGATGTGTTCCAAAAAAAAAAAGTATGGGAAACCACCTTTAAATGCATATGCAATGTCCATACCTATTTATATATATATTTTTTGTTATATGTTTGTTGTATTTGCACATCATATTTATAGGGCCACCCATTTCACAATGAAGTGACTCTGGAAGGCATACAACAAAGTTCAAAACAACATATATAAATTCATATTAATATTGTTAATATTAAAAAAATGAAATTAGAAAAAAGCACAAAATTAAAACAATATTTATTTAGTTGTCATATTGATGAGGCTGCCCATCTCACAATTAAATGATTCTGAGCGGTCTACAAAAATTGTTTATAATTGTTTTTTGTTTTGTTTTGTTATGTTGCTTTGCGACTTGTTTTGGGTTTTATTCCACTATCATGAGTCTTTACACAATATGGCAAAAATAGAGTAAATAAATAAATGTTAAATAAAAATATTATGGAAAATTAATTAAAAGTTATTAGCAAATGTTGAAAAGAATAATATTGATTTTGAATTTTTCCCCCAAAAATTCATTGAAAATAAGTGTTTATATTTAAAATTGGCTGGATTTAGTCTGATCCTTATAGCACTACTACTTAGCATTTTACGAAGGAAAATAGGCAGAACGCTAAACTTTAATGGGTTTAGTGGCTACTTCAGATCTCTGCAGGACACCCAAAGAAACCAAATCAAAGGAATTTCTTCAATGAGGACTGAAAGTGAGATAGCTCATGGGACAACTGTTCTTCAGTAGATACTAGCTTCACAATATGTGTGTATATATGTGTGGTTGTGTTTCCTCTCATCTCACTATATTTCCTGGAATTCAGTGTCTTTTAAACCTCGGCTTGATACAAATGCACTTCCGAGGGTTAACATTCAAGTCAGCTGCCAAAGGTAAAATAGCTATTAGAATAGATCGATCAAGTGGAACACGATAGCAGTTGCAACAAAAGAAGGTAGAAAAGAATGTGTACATTTAAAAAAAGAGAGAGAGAGAATTGTGAAGACATCTGAACAGAATAGAATAATTGATGGACAGTGTTGAAACCAAGCAAGCAAGTCTTGCTTTGAAAAAGAGGATTGCAAATGAAGTAAGCATCCATTTATTCTTGGGTTTGCTTCAGGCTTTCTACTTGCTGTAATTCCATGCTTTCTCTGCCTAATGAGACTGGCGATTTTCGTGAAATGGCTCCAATGTACTATTGGGCAAGCACAGTAAGTGCAAATCTTTTTCACTTTCCCATACATTGAAAATACATGAAGATTAATCTGGAATAGAATTATGTTTGCACATAGAATCTGAACATCATGATTTGGCACTTCTAAACATCTGCATAACTGTGGCTCACTGTGAAGCTACTTACTTTGGTTTCATGAGAGGAATATACGGCATGTTCAGAATTGCTGGCTTCTTATAAGTATTTATATAACTTTGATTTGATCACATGTGATCCCAGATAACAAGAACAAGTAAAATGATTGAAGAGATTCAAAGCTAGTTTTGCTGTGCTATTCTACATTTATTCAAAATTACAGGTAGTCCTTGAGTTACAACTGTAATGGATCCTGTCCGTGAGGGTCATAACTTGGGACAGTCATAAAGTGGGTCAGTCACATGACTGATCCAATTTTATAAACTTTTTTGCAGTGGTATTACACTACTAACCACAGTTGTAAACTGTAACCTTTCCTACGGGCACAGTTTTGCCATCAACAGAAATAAGTGCTGGGTTTTCAGCAAAACCATTGCAAAATGTGTTTATGTGACCACAGGACACTGCAAATGGCTGTAAACACAGCCTGGTTGCTGAACATGTGTAGTGTGGTAATGTGACCACAGGGCCCCAAAAGTGTTGTAAGTGTTCTCCAAATACTGTAGGTTAGCTGGAACTTTGAGTGGTTGCTAGATGGCCAGTTGCAAGATGTTTCTTTAAGACTTCTCTTTGGGGTGACCTTGTTATAAATATTTCATGTGGACCACAACAACATTAGATTTTTGCTAGATGTCTAAGATACTATGTTCATCTGAATTTCCTTCATCTTATCTGTTTTATTCTTTTTTAAAAAAAAAAAGTACTGAGGATCTAATTAATGGAAAGGTTCCACTGGAGTTTTTGCTACTCTAGCAAATACTAGAGCTGGGAATTTTTGTTGTTTCTCTTTCCCTTTCCCCCACACCTTTTTTTTATTCCAACCTTTCCCATGTAGATATTTAAGTCAATTGCCAATGGTAACACTTGTGATGTTAATATTCTTGAGGGTTGTCACAGTGAATATACTTCAAGGCCTCTTACGCACACACATGAGAGAGAAGGCAGTGATGGTAAGGTTAAAAGAAAAAAAACCAAGCACACATATTGGGAAGGAGATATCATAACAATTGAAATGGCAGTTCTCTCCATGTAGTTGAGGCTGCCATTTTGACTTTTCGACCCCCTCTGTGGATCACTATCACCAATGCTCAGCACTGATGCCTTTTGAAGGAAAACAAAAACTCCCGGACAAGAGATATCCGTGTGTGTGTGTGTGTGTGTGTGTGTGTGTGTGTTTGGGTCAATGAAAACCATCCCTCAAGAAGCTGAAAAATTTCCCCAAATATCCAGACCCATGTCCTTTAGGCAATGAGACACAAGGAAAACTGTTATGACTGCAGGGAAGATTAGCAGTGTTTCTCAACCTTCACAACCTTAAGATGGGTGGACTGCAAATCCCAGAATTCCCCAGCCAGCAAGTCCGCCCATCTTAAATTTGCCAAGGTTGAGAAACATTGGATTAGAAGAATGAGCTACTGCTCTTTGAGAGCACTGCCTTCTGAGAACATCAGGGAATAACTGCATAATGGAGCAGTAATAAACATGTTAGGTGATCCAGACTTCTGAGTATTTTTCATCCTGCTTGCTCTCCCATAAGCAAAATTTAATCCACTCCCAACCAATGGGCATGGAGTGGAAAATGGGGTCTCATCAGTCCTTTGTTTAAAAAAAGCAACTATAAATCCTGAAGTCTATGTATAGTATCCATGATTAATTGCATTCCGGTGAGATTAAGCTGAGTTATTATCAAATACTTGCTTCTCAACACACATCATCCTGTTAATTATTGTGTAGCTCTAAGGGATGTTTTCAAAACAGACTCATTTTCTGCTGCCATCATGGCACCAAGAAGAACTTAAAAAGCCAAGCCACTGACGTAGCTAGCTGCATTTGATACTTAAATCCAGTGCTTTTTTTGTAAAAGAAAAAGGTGCCGGAACTCACACATGTCATACAACTTGCCTTGCCTACCCTACAAGGTTCCATCCAAAACAGGTGCCGGAACTCCGTTCTGAGTGTTCTATGAGAAAAAAAAAGCCCTGCTTAAATCTACCTTAACAAGCAGGATGTGGCAAAAATTAGCACTACCTAAGATCTGTTGATCTTTAAAAAGTGTCCTGAGATTGTTTAAAACAGGAATTGGGCAAGTATCAGGCTTTACATCCCCTTGGATTATTTTTGCAACACAGCTATTGAAAATGAGGCTTCCAGCCATCTTCTGTTTGAAAGCCCTTGAGTCCTAAAATAAGGAAATAATAGGAGAAGAAACAAAGACAGCCACTCAACATTTTTGACCCAAATCTTCCTTTGTCTACAGATCTGATGCAATCCCACCAATTGGGGGCTCTTGATTTTCAGGGTTCCTTGGCCACACAACCACTGCCTACCCTTGGTTCGTTATTCTATCATGCCATTTAATCCCTGTTTTAGAAAGGGAAATGCATTGAACCAAGAATAAGTACCTTTTCAGAGTATGTAATATGATTTTCAGAGGAAAGAGGGGGAAAAAGTCTGTTTTATTCAGAACTAGACTTACAATGGTTGCTTGCAGTTTAATTTAAAACAACCTGAATGAAACTATTGAAATAATATCCTTTGCCTTTTATTCCTTCTCCTTTATTGTTTTGATGTTTGTGTACATGATAAAATTAAATATCATTGCCTTTTATTGAATGAATGAATGAATGTGCTCTTTTTAACTGGTGGCTGAGCAGTGCATCATGCAGGGTTATTTTTTCAAAATTGGGATATTTACAGCTCTGTGTTGATAGACAGCACCGAAGATAGAAATCTTGTAAATAAAATAATAGCTTAGGCACAACTTAGCAAAGAGATTCCAAAAGTCAACTTTCTCTAAAGAGCTTCACCTTGGATATAGAGATAATAACTTTTAAAAACCAGTCCTGAATTCCACAATGAATTCTCACACCTCAGCTGTGATGCAGAGAGGAGGAAACTGACACACAATCCTGGCAAATGACCTAGCCCATGCCATTCAAAAGCTGGCCGAGATGCACCAGCCTGTCTAAAGAAAGAAGGGAATGAAATGGAAGAATATGCAATGCCCCTCATTTCTATCTTGATTTTCTCAGCTGGGAAGGACACAACAGCTCATTGAAAATAAGTAAATGCCCTTATGGATGTCCTGGCTTTACCCATCAACCCAATTATTGGCTTGTTTTTCTTCACTTATTTGGTGTATTTTTGTCTTTTCCACCAGGGAACATGCAGGACCCGAGGGGGAGAGCATTCTCAGTGGGTGCACCAACCTTTTGGAACGGCTTGCCTGCCGAAATCCGGATGGCCCCCGACCTTCGCACCTTCCGGCGTGACTTAAAAACCTACCTATTCCAGCAAGCCAGCCTGGCCTGATAGATTTTGGGGTTTCATTTGTTTTACTTTTGTTTTACTGTATACTTACCTTGCTCTGTACACCGCCCCGAGTCCTTCGGGAGAAGGGCGGTATATAAAAACAAACAAACAAACAAATAAATAAATAAAATAAATCAATAAATAAATTTCTGTATCCCATTCAGGTTCTTGTTATGGCCTTAACAGATAAATTAAATTGAAAAAGGAAAATAAAAACGGGCAGAGTACATAGTAATTTTTTATTAAGGGAATGGGAAAAAACCCACCTTAGAACAATACTTAGTTCTTTTGAAGTAATTGTCTCACTGGCTACAGATGTCCTCAATTTATGATCACAATTAAGCTCATTTTTTTCCTAAGTTGTTAACTGAATTTTGCCTCATTTTGTGACCTTTCTTGTAACTTCCTGCAGTTGTTACATTATTACATTACATTAAAAATGAAATTCAGTGGTGAAAAAAGTAAGGCTCTATAGTTAGGCAAGAAAAAACAAATGCACAGGTATAGAATAGGGGGTACCTGGTTCAATCGTAGTAACTGTGAGAGGGATCTCGGAGTCCTAGTGGACAATCACTTAAGTATGAGCCAGCAGTGTGCTGCAGCTGCCAAAAACAGCCAACACAGTACTAGGCTGCATTAACAGAGGGATAGAATCAAGGTCACGTGAAGTATTAATGCCTTGGTAAGGCCACACTTGGAATATTGCATCCAGTTTTTGTCACCATGATGTAAAAAAGATGTTGAGACTCTAGAAAGAGTACAGAGAAGAGCAACAAAGCTGATTAGAGGTCTGGAGGCTAAAACATATAAGGAATGGCTGCTGGAATTGGGTATGTGTAGTTTAATGAAGAGAAGGGTGAGGGGGGACATGATAGCAGTGTTCCAATATCTCAGGAGCTGCCACAAAGAAGAAGGAGTCAAGCTATTCTCCAAAGCACCTGAAGGCAGGACAAGAAGCAACGGATGGAAACTAATCAAGGAGAGAAGCAACCAAGAACTAAGGAGAAACTTCCTGACAGACAGAACAATTAATCAAACTGGAACAAACTGCCTCCAGAAGCTGTGAATGCTCCAACATTGGAAGTTTTTAAGAAGAGATTGGACAACCATTTGTCTGAAAAGGTATAGGGTTTCCTGCCTAAGCAGGCGGTTGGACTAGAAGACCTCTAAGGTCCCTTCCAACTCTGCTATTCTATTCTGTTCTGCATTCTATTATTATTGTTGTTTTTGTTGTTGTTGTTATTGTTGTTGTTGTTATTCTCATTAGTTCCTCAATGCTCAACCTGTCTCTTTTTTATGAAATCTTTTTATTTGCTACCAGCAAAAAAATTATTCTTCAATTGGAACCTCTTTTACATCTTTAGTTCTTTTTCAGAGGAGTTTATCAAGTAAGAGTGATAGTTATTTAAGAACAGAGTTGAGAAATAATATCGTCTGGGAAAGTCGGACCTTCTGGTTTAAGTGCCAGCTGCAACTGTTAAACAATTCCCCAAATCCGAGACTAGTGAGCATTGGGATAAAATCTGGTGTGACCACAAGTGTAACAAGGATGACCCTCACTTGATATGGTCAGCAGCTGTAACCACCTCTTCCTTTTTCCATATTAATTTCTATATCATTTTTCTAGGTTTACATTAAATTCCAATCATCTCAATATTTTAAAAATTACAGACTGAAATGGTATCAAAGCAATTTATTAAAAGCACTATTATTTTATTTTTATTTTATTTATTTAGTTGCATTTATATACCGCCCTTTCCCTGAGGACTCAGGGCGGTTTACAGGGAATTAAAAAATCCACCATACAAAAGTTAAAAACCAAATTAAAAAAATATTAAATTGACCCTGTACACTTAAAACCCCAATTAAAAATTTCTCCTCAGCCTGGGCCCGAGAGCTCAAAGAGCCAGGTCTTCAGGCCCCGGCGGAATGATCGGAGGTCAGGGGCAGTTCTCAGCTCCACCGGCAGCTGGTTCCAGAGGGCAGGCGCTCCCACTGAGAAGGCCCTATCCCTGGGTGTCACCCGCCGGCAATCTCTCACCGGCGGCACCCTGAGCAGACCCTCCCTGTGGGAGCGCACTGGGCGAAGGGCGTTTGATGCCGGCAGCAGGTGTTCCCTCAAATAACCCGGACCCAGGCCATGTAGGGCTTTATAGGTGATAACCAGCACCTTGAATTTCACCCCCCATCATGCTGACGGCCTCTGAAGAAGGCATTTAAAATGGGAGCGCTTTGACAATGACTGAAAACTTCCTATTCTTAACAGCCAATGGCAGATTTTTTTTTCTGAGTGACAGGTATCATGCCAAGGAAGTCTTCTCTTGTGTATCCCAAAATTAAGCTATTACAATCTGCCAGAGTGCCGTTTTTTTCTGGGGCCATTAACTTTCTAGACAGATCCAGACAAGACGATTTTGGCAAAGTTGAGGAAGGACAAATGTCTGTGTAGATTCTCAGTCATCCAGGCCATAGTTGTCTCAAAGTGCCTTTTTCAAAAGGCAACTGAACTGTTTTTTCCTTGAGGAAGAAGAAGAAAGTATTTCGCTTCTCATCCAAGAAGCTTCATTGATTCTGGCACTATGGTAGAGGCAATGGAAGGATTAATTCTGACAGGATGAGGGGAGGGGCGTTGGAAGGACCATTTTTCTTTGCAGTCATCTGGTCATTAGCACTCTCCCTGAGAGCTCTTGAGGCTACCTGGGGGTTTAATCTGTGCCCTCAGGATCATCTGTATCAGAGTGCAAATCTTCTTGGAAGTGCTGAAAGGACTGCGTTGTACAGGAGATAGGTGGTGTTATCCTAGAAAAGGTAGTCTGGTGTCCTACAGCTCAGAAGACTTTTGCAGTGATTTGTAGTAGATGAAACTCATGGGAACTGATGCTCAAGATCTGAAAGAAGCTCATTTGACCTAACCCTTGTTCTCTATCATGAATACAAAATACCGGCAGCCAGGGCTTTTTTTCTCATTGAACGCTCAGAACGGAGTTCCGGCACCTTTTTTGGATGGAACCTTGTAGGGTAGGCAAGGTGGGTTGTATAACATGTGTGAGTTCCGGCACCTTTTTCTTTTACAAAAAAAGCACTGCCGGCAGCCCTTGAGTTACGACAAATTGCTTAACAACTGTTTAAAGTTACAATGGAAACCCTCCTCCCTCTAAAGTACTTACAATTCAGTTCCAAAATTCCAATGGCTGCTCCCTTATAGTAATATATCAGGTGATTTGCAATTGGCTTGTATTCATGACTGTTTTCAGCATTCTAGGATCACATAAATGTGTTTTACAATATTTTTTTGCCCCAAACCAATTTATCTCCAGTTTTAGGCAAAAGTGGCCCTTTGCAAACAATAAGTTCACTTTACAATCACCACAAAAAAGATTGTAAAAACAGGCCAGTTCACATAGTAATCCGCTTTATGACCCTCATAGTTTACCACTGTCCATTACAGTCATAAGTTGAGAACTATCTGAAGATACAATTATCTATGCACTTACAACATTTACCTCAAAGCCAACTAGCTTATTCAATGTAACTTTGTGAATAACTGCACAAACCAACATTTGGGATAGATACTTTAACAGGTTGAGCCAAGTGATACTGCATCAGCATCAGTAGATGCCAGACTGGGATGGTTCCATTTATAATAAATATAAACATATTTAAATAAATATGTTTTACTTTAGTGCTTGATCTGCTCTTTTCTATGCTGAATTAAAAGTGATGAACTCATAAACGTGACAAAGCAGACCCTCGTATTGACGGGAGCCAGGTTAATCTCAAAGCTTTCTGTAATGATATTCATTCGGCTTTCTTTGACTACAGCAAAATATTCTGCTATTTTATGTGTCAGGATGTGTGTGAAATGCACCTTCTATGACATCGGTGCCAGTGCTAGTACAAGCAAAGGAAATTCAAAGCATTCATGTTAGTATTTCTTTGGAGTTTTCTGTGAAGAGCTTGGAGAAAAAAAAATCACATATGTGATCCATATTATGATGGATCGAAGTTCTGCTTCGTGCCTGTCGCTGCATCAGCACCCTTAAGCACCTTTCAAGGAAGTGTCTGATACATGCATCACTCAATTCTGCATTCATTTATTCCCTGATCATTTTAGTGGCTTTGCTCATTTTTGCATCAAATTGCAGGTTTAACTTTTCCTACTGACACACTTTGCCTGAATCCATTTCATTAGCAGGGAAACTAAAACTGACATATGGAAACAATGCAGTCGAACTAAATCAGTGAATACTGCTATAATTCCCCCTTTTTTAAAAAATAGAAAATATCTTCCTATCCCAAATAAAGTCAAAACTAGGAGGCACAAAACAAATGCATTTTAATTTCTCTGATTTTCTGGCTACCTTCCCCCTCCTTTGGCATGCTCGGATGCACCGAAGTAAAGCAGATGGCATTTATAGAAGCCAATCTATTGAAGTCCTTGAAAGACAGCCTTAATGTTTCTCTCAGATCCAATGCATATTAACTGAAACTAATACATTTCTGAAATGGAATAAGCTGCTACTGAACCAACTCAGGTCTTTCATGGCTCATTTGCATAGTTCCCAACTCCCTCCCTATTGATCTGTTTCAAGTATAATTATATTCAACCTAATCCAATGACTCTAGAGTATGTGTTACAATCCGTATGCATGCATGGATCCTGAAAAAAATAGAGATCAGTATTTATCCATGTGTTTATTTATTTTATTTATTTAAAAAAATTATATATGGTCACCCAACTCAATCATGGCGACTCCAGGTGGCTCCAAATACAAAACCCAACTCCTCTGGCCACTACAATCAAACCAACCATTCACAGAATATGGAACATAACAGAGTTGGAAGGGTCCTTGGAGGTCTCCTAGTTCACCCTCCTGCTCAAGCTGGAGACCTTATACCATTTCAGATAAATGCTTGTCCGGTCTCTTTTTGAAAGCCTCCAGTTGTGGAGCACCCACAACTGCTGAAGGCAAGCTGTGCCATTGGTTGATTGCTCTCACCCTTAGGAAATTTCTCCTTAGTTTTAGGTTGCTTCTCTCCTTGGTTAATTTTTACCCATTGTGTCTTGACCTGCCTTCTTGTGCTTCGTAAAATAGGTTGACCCCCCTCATCTTTATAGCCTTGTATTTGTAGTCCACTTGATGGGTGATACAGTCCACCCTGGGCTCCCCAGGCCTGCTGACAAAACCATATCTTCGGGGCCTTTCAAAAGAGTGTCAAAATAGGGGCCGATTTTATCTTGGGGGGGAGGGTGATGTTCCACAGGGAGTCCCATTAGATGGACCTCCTTAAGAGAGGGGACCTATAACATATTCTTCCTCCCAGCTCCGGTGGCTCAGGTAGATATAACTGGGAAAGGTGGGTCCTTCAAATAACCTGGCCCCAAGCCATGTAGGACTTTAAAGATGACAAATCTGTTGCATATCACCCAGTACAACATATATACAGTACAAGAACATAGGTATATCTTTTGATTTATACATTACAATAGGTTTTTCTGATCTTTCAATTCCAGACAGGAATTGTCTTTATCTTCATGTATCCGCAGGACACACCTTCATGGATTACTGCCTTGTTGTGGCGAAGGGGCTTGTGTAATTCAATGAAGCTATGAGCTATGCCATGCAGGGCCACCCAAGATGGACAGGTCATAGCAGAGAGTTCTGACAAAACGTGATCCAATGGAGAAGGAAATGGCAACCCACTCCAGTATCTTTGCCATGAAAACCCCATGGACAGTACCAAAAGGCAAAATGATATGACACTGGAAGATGAGCCCCTCAGGTCAGAAGGCATCCAATATGCTCCTGGGGAAGAGCAGAGGACTACTACTAGTAGCACCAGAAAGAATGAAGCGACTGGGCCAAAGCCGAAAGGACGCTCAGCTGTGGATATGTCTGGTGGTGAAAGGAAAGTCCGATGCTATAAAGATTTTTTCTCCATTGGAACCTGGAATGTAAGATCCATGAATCAAGGCAAGCTGGACATGGTCAAACAAGAGATGAGAAGACTGAACATCGACATCTTAGGAATCAGTGAACTAAAATGGACAGGAATGGGTGAATTTAATTCATATAACTATCAGGTATACTACTGCGGGCAAGAAACCCTCAGAAGAAATGGAGTAGCCTTCATAGTCAATAAAAGAGTAGGAAAAGCAATACTGGGATACAATCCCCAAAATGACAGAATGATCTCAGTTCGAATCCAAGGCAAACCATTCAATATCACAGTAGTCCAAGTCTATGCCCCAACCACCGTTGCTGAAGAGGATGAAGTTGACCGGTTCTATGAAGCCCTACAGCACCTTATAGAATAAACACCAAAAAAATGATGTCCTTATCATCATGGGGGATTGGAATGCTAAAGTAGGAAGCCAAATAACAGGCAAGTTTGGCCGTGCAGTACAAAATGAAGCAGGGCACAGGCTAATAGAATTTTGTCAAGAGAATACGATGGTCATAGCAAACACTCTTTTCCAACAACCCAAGAGACGGCTCTACACGTGGACATCACCAGATGGTCCACACAGAAATCAGATTGACTATGTGCTCTGCAGCCAAAGATGGAGAAGCTCTATACAGTCAGTAAAAACAAGACCAGGAGATGACTGTGGATCAGACCATGAGCTTCTCATTGCAAAGTTTAGGCTTAAACTGAAGAAATTAGGGAAAAGCACTAGGCCACTTAGGTACGAACTAAATCATATCCCTGATGAATATACAGTAGAGGTGACAAATAGATTTAAGGAATTAGATCTGATAGACAGAGTGCCTGAAGAACTATGGACGGAGGTTCGCAACATTGTACAACAAGTAGCAACTAAAACCATCCCAAAGAAAAAGAAATGCAAGAAAGCAAAATGGCTGTCTGAGGAAGCTTTGCAAATAGCTGAGAACAGGAGGGAAGCGAAAGGCAAGGGAGAAAAAGAAAGATACACCCAAATGAATGCAGAATTCCAGAGAACAGCTAGAAGAGATGAGAATGCCTTCTTAAATGAACAGTGCAAAGAAATAGAAGAAAACAATAGAATAGGGAGGACTAGAGATCTCTTCAAGAAAATTGGAGAGATGAAGGGAACGTTTAATGCAAAAATGGGCATGATAAAGGACCAAAATGGCAGGGACCTAACAGAGGCAGAAGTGACTAAGAAGAGGTGGCAAAATTACACAGAATAACTATTCAAGAATGAGCTTAAAGTCCCTGATAACCACGATGAGGTGGTCACTGACCTCGAGCCAGACATCCTAGAATGTGAAGTGAAATGGGCCTTAGAAAAGCTGAGCAACAACAAAGCTAGTGGAGGTGACAGTATTCCAGCTGAGCTATTCAAAATCTTAAAAGATGATGCACTAAAAGTGCTACACTCAATTTGTCAGCAAATTTGGAAAACTCAACAGTGGCCACAGGATTGGAAAAGATCAATTTACATTCTAATTCCAAAGAAAGGCAGTGCCAAAGAATGTTCAAACTATCGCACCATTGCACTCATTTCACATGCTAGTAAAGTTATGCTTAAAATCCTACAAGCTAGACTCCAGCAGTATGTGGATCGAGAACTATCAGAAGTACAGGCAGGATTTTGAAGAGGCAGAGGAACTAGAGATCAAATTGCCAACATAAGCTGAATCATGGAGAAAGCTAGGGAGTTCCAGAAAAACATCTACTTCTGCTTCATTAACTATGCTAAAGCCTTTGATTGTGTGGATCACAACAAACTGTGGCAAGTTCTTAAAGAGATGGGAGTACCATACCATCTTATTTGTCTCTTGAGAAACCTATATGCGGGTCAAGAAGCAACAGTGAGAACTGGACACGAAACCACTGATTAGTTCAAAATTGGGAAAGGAGTCCGGCAAGGCTGTATACTGTCACCCTGCCTGTTTAATTTATATGCAGAGCACATCATGAGAAAGGCAGGGCTAGATGAATCAAAAGTTGGAATAAGATTCCCTCGTTAGGGATTTAGTTGAGGGTGAGCATGCGGACCTGGCTTGCATCACGGAGACTTGGTTGGGCCTAGAGGGTGGGGTCCCTTTGGTTGACCTCTGCCCACCAGGCTTCCGGGTGCTACACCGGCCACGAGCTCAAGGTAGGGGTGGGGGAGTGGCGGTTACCATTAGGGAGA
The DNA here is from genome assembly GCF_947247035.1 of Vipera ursinii. Classification (NCBI taxonomy): domain Eukaryota; kingdom Metazoa; phylum Chordata; class Lepidosauria; order Squamata; family Viperidae; genus Vipera; species Vipera ursinii. The sequence continues at coordinate 116,809,758 of NC_139517.1, read as the reverse complement.
CCTTATGTCCGCGGGAGACCACCGTTCCTCAGATAGTCGGGTGTGAGTCTCTCTTTATGAGATTTGGTCCTGGGGCGCAGTTGGGCTTGCTGCTGGTGTACATTTCGCCTAGTCGCACAGCGGCAGCCCTGCCCGAGCTGCTCGATATCCTCTCGGGTTTGGTGGTTGAGTTTCCCAATCTTATAGTTTTGGGAGACTTCAATCTACCATCCCTGGGAGGTTCATCTGAGCTAGCTCGGGAGTTCATGGCTTCCATGGCGGCCATGGACCTGACGCAAGTAATTTCAGAGCCAACTCATGAGGGAGGCCACACCCTTGACCTGATTTTTTTATCTAGACGGTGGTTGGATGATCTAGGTGGGGGCTCTCCATTTATTATGCCCCTGTCATGGACCGATCATCATCTCCTGCGGCTGGTCTTCCGCTTTGCCACCCCCCGCCGTGGGGGTACGGAGCCAATTAGATGGTACCGCCCCAGACGCTTAATGGATCCTGATAGATTCCAAGCAGCGCTGGGATCCCCACCTGCCTCCACTGCTCACAGCTCGGCTGATGCCTTAGTGGAAGCCTGGGAAAGGGCAGCCGCTGAGGCACTTGACCGGGTTGTACCCTTGCGGCCCCTGACCCGGCGCAGATCCCAGCGAGCTCCATGGTTTTCCGCGGAGCTCCTGGAGATGAAGCGTCGGAAACGGGGCCTAGAGAGCTGCTGGAGGTCTAGCCGATCCGAACCCGACCGGTTGCGGTTAAGAACCTATATTAGGTCTTATCTCGCAGCGATGAGGGTGGCGAGGTGTAATTACTTCTCCACCCTGATCGCGTCCGCAGATAATCGCCCGGCCGCCTTGTTTAGGGTGACTCGCTCACTTCTTAATCAGGAGGTGAGGGAGGATCCCTTGCAAGGTCGTGCCGAGGAATTTAGTCAACATCTGTCGGATAAAATCGCTCGGATTCGGACCGGTTTGGACTCCAGCTGGGCAGAGTCAGGCGATCAGGACACGGGCGGTCTTGTCAATGTTATCTGGGAAGAGTTTGATTCTGTGACCCCTGATGAAGTGGACAGGATTATGAGGAGGCTGAGCTCCTCCACATGTTTGTTGGACCCGTGCCCTTCCTGGCTGGTTTATGCAGCTAGGGAGAGGACACGAGGCTGGCTCCAGGCGGTTATATCTGCTTCTCTGAGTGAGGGTTATTTCCCCACCGTCTTGAAGGAGGCGGTGGTGAGACCTCTCCTCAAGAAGCCTGCCCTGGACCCAGCCGTTTTGAACAACTTTCGTCCAGTCTCCAACCTTCGCTTTCTTGCGAAGGTTGTTGAGAGTGTGGTGGCGCATCAGCTCCCTCTGGTCCTGGATGAAGCGGATTATCTGGACCCCTACCAATCGGGTTTCAGGCCCGGGTACAGCACGGAGACGGCATTGGTCGCTCTGGTGAATGATCTCTGGAGGGCGCGGGATAGGGGATATTCCTCTGTCCTAGTCCTATTAGACCTCTCAGCGGCTTTCGATACCATCGACCATGGTATCTTGCTGCGGCGTCTCAGGGGATTGGGAGTGGGAGGCACAGTTCTTCAGTGGTTCTCCTCCTATCTCCTGGGACGCTCGCAGTCGGTGTTGGCAGGGGGGCAGAGATCGGCCCCTAGGTCTCTCGTTTGTGGAGTTCCTCAGGGGTCGGTTCTCTCGCCTCTCCTGTTCAACATCTATATGAAACCGCTGGGTGAGATCATTCGTGGTTTTGGAGTTGGGTATCATCAGTATGCCGATGATACCCAACTTTTCTTTTCGACCCCAAACCACCCCAGTGATGCCCTCGCCGTGATGTCCCGTTGCCTGGAGGCGGTTCGGGTCTGGATGGGGAGGAACAGACTTCAACTCAACCCTGACAAGACTGAGTGGCTGTGCATTCCGGCATCCCGGGACATTCAAAATGTTCCATCTCTTTCTATGGGGGGTGAGCTCTTACCCCCCGTGGATAGGGCTCGCAACTTGGGAGTCCTCCTAGATTCACGGCTTACCCTGGAAGATCATATAGTGGCCGTGACTAGGGGGGCTTTCGCCCAGGTTCGCCTGGTGCGCCAGTTGCGGCCCTATCTGAACCGGGATGCCCTGTGTACGGTCACTCATGCGCTCGTGACCTCTCGCCTTGACTACTGTAATGCTCTCTACATGGGGCTTCCCTTGAAGACCACTCGGAGGCTCCAACTGGTACAGAATGCGGCCGCGAGAGTTGTCTTGGGAGTTTCCCGGTACTCCCATGTTACACCTTTGCTCCGCGAGCTGCATTGGTTACCAGTTGTCTTTCGGGTGAGGTTCAAGGTGTTGGTTACGATCTTTAAGGCCCTACATGGCATGGGTCCGGGATACCTCAGGGACCACCTGCTGCCGGCATCGACTCCCCTCCGCCCTGTGCGTTCCCACAGAGAGGGCCTCCTCAGGGTGCCGCCAGTCAGGGAATGTCGACTGGTGGCCCCCAGGGGGAGGGCCTTCTCTGTGGGTGCTCCGGCATTATGGAATCAACTGCCGGTGGAGCTCCGGATGGCACCAGACCTCCGAACTTTCCGTCGGGGCCTGAAGACCCACCTGTTCGAATTAGCTGGTCTGGCCTGATGGGGGATTATGGGTTTTTAATTGTTTTTTAAATTTGTATTACTGTTTTTAATTGGGCATGGGTTTAATCCTTTTTTTAATTTTTGTATTGTCTTTCTTTTTATATATGCCCTGTGAACCGCCCTGAGTCCCTACCAAGGAGAAGGGCGGTATATAAATCAAATAAACTATAACTATAACTATAAGATTGCCGGGAGAAATATCAACAACCTAAGATATGCAGATGATACCACTCTAATGGCAGAAAGTGAAGAGGGCCTAAAGAGCCTCTTGTTGCAAGTGAAGAAGGAGAGTGCAAAAGTTGGGTTGAAACTAAACATTAAGAAAACCAAGATCATGGCATCTGGCCCTCTCAATTCCTGGCAAATAGATGGGGGAAAAATGGAGGTAGTGACGGATTTTATTTTCCTGGGCTCCAAGATCACCGCAGACGGGGACTGCAGCCAAGAAATTAAAAGATGCTTGCTCCTGGGGAGAAAAGCCATGGCAAATCTAGACAGCACACTAAAAAGCAGAGACATCACCCTGCCAACAAAAGTGCGTATAGTCAAGGCTATGGTTTTCCCAGTTGCAATGTATGGCAGTGAAAGTTGGAGCATAAGAAAGGCTGAGCGCCAAAGAATTGAAGCCTTTGAACTATGGTGCTGGAGAAGACTCCTGCGAGTCCCTTGGACTGCAAGGCGATCAAACCGGTCAGTCCTAGAGGAGATCAACCCTGACTGCTCTTTAGAAGCCAGATCCTGAAGTTGAAACTTAAATACTTTGGCCACCTAATGAGAAGGAAGGACTCACTGGAGAAGAGCCTAATGCTGGGAAAGGTTGAGGGCAATAGAAGAAGGGGATGACAGAGAATGAGGTGGCTGGATGGAGTCACTGAAGCAGTAGGTGTGAGCCTAAATGGACTCCAGAAGATGGTAGAGGACAGGAAGGCCTGGAGGAATGTTGTCCATCGGGTAGCGATGGGTCGGACACAACTTTGCAACTAACAACAACAATCCACAGGAGAAATCACCAAATAGAGGATATGAATCTCACTCATATGCAAACTGTTTGTGACTCATTTTGGGTTAACCCAATCAAGAAAGCAGGGGTTTTTTTAAAAAAATTGGATGGTTTCTTCACATATGGAAACTAATATAAATGTCTGTATGTGTGCACTCATTCGTGTGTGTAACTGACACAAGTCCTATCTAGGGAACTCTGAATAAAATTGTACATTATTCTCAGTTTATTGTATGATCAACTTCATCTATTTATTTATAACTTGCCTTTATTATTTTTATAAATAATTCAAGGTGGCAAACATACCTAATACCGTACTTCTTCCTCTTTCTTTTTTTTCCACAAACCTGTGAAGTGGTGTGTGAGAGAGATCCAAATTCATCCAGCCACTTTTCATGCCTAAGGTGGAACTAGAACTCACAGTCTCCTGGTGATTGGCCCAAAGTTACCCAGCTGGCTTTAATGCCTAAGGCGGGACTAGTATTTGCAATTTCCTGGTGATTGGCTGAAAGTCGCCCAACTGGTATTCATGCCTAAAGGAGAACCAGAACCAGTCACCTGGTTTCTAGCCAGGTGCTTTTACCACTAGACCAACTTGATAATGGCAGAGATTAAAACACAGACACAAAAACTTGCATGTTTCTCTTCTCCCTGCAATAAGGGATCAAAATAGCCAAGGCAGGACAGCTTCATCTCCCATGAATGCAGTATCAGCAAAAGAAAATGAAATGCAGTATCAGCAAAAGAAAGTGAACCTCCTAGTGACCTGGAGTTATAGCCATTCGCTTATCCTTATTGTTATGTACTGGGCTCTTGAGGAATACCACGTGGGTTGCTGGAGCAGCTAACGTCTCTCCAGCAACCCAGACTACAAGTCTCCTGGGCTGCAATTGGCTATCTCCAGGCGGCAATGGTTCATTCAAACCTCTTGGCTGCCACCTAGGGACTAGACTATATATTGCGGCTAGTTGCAGTCATTTCCCCAGTACAGTTTCTGCATGAAATAAACTATGAGTTACCCTGTACTCAGTTACGCGTCTTCATTCCTGTGCCAAAGAAGCCGCTATTTAACACTTATGACAAGCATACATGGAACCAAGGCAAAATAGCGGAGGAAAGAGAATAATTCACACACTCTTGCTCGGGAGAAGAAGAATGTCTAGCTGTGTTCAATGTAAATCAGTACATCAGTATTTTAGGTTAACATCTCAAGTTTCAAGGCTTGTCTGCAAAAAAAGGAAAACAAAATAAGAAACAATTTAGAGATATTTTGTTTTTTTAAGATTGAGTGGTGACTACTCCCCGCCCCCAGAAACAAGCTCCCGACTCAAAAAATAAAAAATCCTCTGAGCAAAAACTTAAGCTGCTTTCTTTTCTAAAAAAAAATATAGTTCTGGATTTTAAGCATCTATTCTGATATGGCAAGCTTTCTCTAAAAAAGCAAAAGATACTTAGAACAAGTGGTGGGATTCAGCCGGTTCGCAGAACCACTTAAGTAGAACCGGTAGCTAATTTTTTGTTGCCCAGGCCCAGAATAAACATCTGGGTTACCACATGACTACACCCCAATTTTATGTTGGTTTTTTGGCAGCAGTCATTAAGTGGTGTTAATCAATCACAATTAAGTGGTTGTTAATCACTTAAAATCATTAAGAAAACCCATTGTACTCAAATGGCATTTTTGCCAAAAACTGGAAGAAAATACTGGTTTCCTATAAAAAAAAAATCATGGTAATATGACCATGGTTTTCTGCAGAGGGCTGTAAATGTTGCCCAGTACATAAAACCCAGTCAAATGACTCAGTATGGATATCCCTCGGAGCTTTGAAACTAGGTTGTAAGTAGTTCTGGGGAAGTCTGTCTTAGCTTCCAATCCAAGCTTCTATATGATATTGTCATTTTTCAGCATAAGCATAATGCTATGATGAAGAACGAGGCCTTTGCTATTAATTTTTTGAATTCTGCAATGGTCTAGAACAGCAACTATAACATGGGTGTCAAACTCACCACATCATGTGTTGTATTGCGATGCATTGCAACTCTTTTTGTATTGCTAGCAATGGGATCGGCATGGTTTTGGTATGACACCCCTGAACTATAAGATGTGTGGACTTCAACTCCCACGATTGCCCCAGCTAGCATGTACAGTAAGTGAAAGTTTGGACAGGAATGATTCCTAGAAAAAATTCATTTGGAATGCCTCGTAAAGTCCTTTAGAACATAGGAAACTGCATTCATTCTTTTCCAAATCATTGGTTCCTGTAGTTCAATAGTGTTGACTAACCGCCATCACAGAATTAAATGGTTTGTAAGGATCTAAGTAATTTAATTAGTAGATTTCTTCTTCTGCTTTTCCCCTTTGCTTTTGCTGCTTGCACATCCCTCTGAACCTGAAAATATTTTGTTGCTGTCACATACAAGAAAAAAAATTGGTTAATTTAGGTATGCAAAGAAAAAGGAGTTTGGTAGAAAACAGGTATATGTCTCTTGGAGGGGGATGATAAAAGCTTAGATAATGTTTTCAAATGAACTTAGACAGCTACAGCTGGGTTTTGAAGCTGATGGCTTCAAAAGAAGGCTCAGGATTATATGATAATAATGGGCATTAAATTACTTTCTCTCCAGCAGAGTGTATCATTTGGAGTCAGGTCATAAACAAGGTGAGAAAATCTTAGCTGTCTCCATTCTTGATGTACCAGAGGCTTTCAACAGCAGAGCGTGCCTTCCCAGCTCTTGTTAGATGACATTACGATTCTCAAAGGACAACATTAAATCAGATGCTAAGTGGAGAAATGAGCAGGCTTCTAATCATTGATAAAGGTAGGATTCATTTGAATGAAAAAAGAGGCTTGATGGATTGGAAAATGATGACATGTGTTCCCACAACCTTCCGGCTTTGCAGCCTGAAAAAAACAGCAAATCTTCATTGAGATGCAAAACAATTACAATAACATGTTTGTTAATGTGATGACTTCGGGTAGCAGACATACAAATGATAAGTAATAGAAGTTGCTGTAATAACTGTGGGCAAATCAATAAGCCACAGAACTGCAAGCCTGCTCCGAAGTGGATGAAATATCAGTGCCTCACTACTTTTGTATAAAGTGCTAGAAAATGGAGAGGGGATTGAGGGGGGGGGGGAGGAATGCTAATTGTGGTAGCTGTATCTATCAAAATGAAATTCAGTGTAGAAAAAAAAGGAAGGTTTTACACTGTATAGGTATGGACAAGCTGAAATTTGGCTCAACAGTAGTAACTGCAAGAGGGATCTTGGACTCCTAGTGGACAGATACTTAAATATGAGCCAGCAATGTACCGCACCTGCCAAAAACAACAACACAGTCCTAGGCTGTATTAACAGAGGGATAGAATAAAAATCATCAGAAGTGAACTACTGCTTTATGATGCTTTGATAAGACCACACTTGGAATACTGCATCCAGTTTTGGTCACCAAAATATATAAAAAAATGTTGAGACTCTGGAAAGAGTACAGAAAACAGCAGCAAAGATGCTTTGGGGGTGAAGGCTACAACATATGAAGAACGTTTGCAGGAATTGGATGTTTAGTCTAGTGAAAAGAAGAACTAGGGTTGATATGACAGCAGGGTTCCAGTATTTCAGGGGCTGCCACAAAGAAGAGCAGAGTCAACCTATTTTCTAAAGCATCAGAAGGCAGGACAAGAAGCAGCCAATGAAAACTGAGCAAAGAGAGAAGCAACCTAGAACTAAGGAGAAACGTCCTGACAGTAAGAACAATCAACCTGTAGAACAATGGCCTTCAGAAGTTGTGGGTGCTCCAACACTGGAGGCTCTTAAGAAAAGACTGGACAACCATTTGTTGAAAATGGCATAGGTTCTCCTGCTTGAGCAGGGTGTTGGACTAGAAGACTTCCAAGGTCCCTTCCAACTCTATTATTCTGTTAGACAAGAGAAAACTGCCATGATCCTATATACAGTATTTGTATTTTTTTTTTTGCCACAATAGATTCTCAGCACTAGCTTAAGATGTGCTCATGGTTTCCCTGGGATACTGCCTGGTCTTCGTTTTTATCATGTGTGGGGCACTTATGGCCATGCTTAGCATCACCCTGTGATGCAGAGTGCAAGGGGGGGCATTATTACAAGCTACAGAAAAAGTTAATTTCCACTGCTGACCATTTCATTAAGAATTTGAAATGAAGACTTGAAAACTATGGTGAGACCTACTATAAGTATAGTATATGTATAAATAAAGTATAAGTATATAGAAACATGGGTTGGAGAAAGTGAGATCCAGAAAAAAAGAGATAAATAGAGTTGAGGAGTCCTTGATGTTCTCTGAGCATGGTTGTTTTCTTGGAGACTTTTCATTACCCAAACTAGGTAATATGATCAGTGCTACTCTTAGTATTAGCACTGATGTGATGCTAGTACTAGCAATGATGATGTTAACTAGTTTGGATAATGAAACAGGCAAGAAAAGAACCATGCTCAGAGAGCACCAAGAACCCTTCATTTTAACCCTGAGCTACAAATATTCTCCTTTATAAACAGAATTCACAACTTTCTTATTTTTCCTGCTATTTTCATGAAGTCCACAGCAGACCTGCAAGCACTCCTATAGAGCAGGGGTCCCCAGCCTCTGGTCCATAGATCAGTACTGGGTCGAGGCATGCTAGCAACTGGTCCACACAAACAAGCAAAGCTCCCTCTGCAGGATGTAGGCAGCACACAAAATTGTGCACCCTATGGTCCACAGAAAAACCTCTCTCCATGGAACCGGTCCCTGGGGCCTAAAAGGTTGGGGACCTCTGCTATAGAGAACCACACATTCTTCTCCATAACACTAAACTTCTATCAGCTCAAGGGCCAGATCAAGCTTCTATGAGGGCCATCCTCCATGACTGGGTCAACCAGGGTGCCCTTGAGCAGAAGGTTCAAGAGCTCTATGAGATGACATGTGTGGCTTAATATTTACCAGCCTTAAAACAATTGTGTGATTTGTAAAAAAAAACTGTAAATATACCCTCCTGCATACTGAGAATCTTTAGAAGCCACAAAAGAATGCAACAAATAACACTATATAAAGGCCTTTATGCTATGGGATGAATGGACTGGTATAGAACAGCTTGCTAGTAGGTTGGGCAATGGGGTTGAAAATGATAGCAATGATAGCAGAAGGAGATATTTTGAACTTCTAAACTTCAAGACTTTGTCAACCTTTACATTTCCCAGAATAAAGGTAAAGGTAAAGGTTCCCCTGCACATGCATGCTAGTCGTTTCCAACTCTAGGGGCCGGTGCTCATCTCCATTTCAAAGCCGAAGAGCCAGCGCTTGTCCGAGGACGTCTCCACGGTCATGTGGCCGGCATGACTAGATGCCAAAGGCGCACAGAACGCTGTTACCTTCCCACTGTAGTGGTCCCTATTTTTCTACTTGCATTTTTACGTGCTTTCGAACTGCTAGGTTGGCAGAAGCTGGGACGAGTAACAGGCACTCACTTTGTTATGCGGCACTCGGGATTTGACCCACCAAACTGCCAATCTACTGATCGACAAACTCAGCATCCTAACCCACTGAGCCACCGCGTCCCAGAATAGGGGACAGTTAAACATGACCCCATTCATCACCCCATAACCAATAGAATTAAATAAATATATTTTGCTGTAGGAATATAGAAAATTTAGGACTAGAAATGCAGGTCATTCATAAACTGTGATAAAGGTTAAACTAAGCAATGCTGTATTGGGACTATGGAAGCAATTCTCTTCCCCCCCCCCATCTAATCAGCTCTCAAGCTGAAACTAGGGATTGGTTGTTGTTGTTTTCTTTTTCCAAACCCTCATATCCCTTCATACATACAGTATTTATTCATATACAGAGTGTCAAAGGGATTTGTAAATGTTTTTTAGATTTGATAATTCAGTTTCGTTATAATGACTTACAGAAACATTTAAAATCTTTATAAGATTTATCTATAAACTCAATTCAAAACAAAAAAGGAAACAACAGAACAAGAATCAAACACAACAATACAGATTAACCTCAAAATCTTGTCAATTGGAATGTGAAGGTAACGTTTGAATCTAGACCTTCTTACAATAAACTAAACCATGAAATAGGGTTTCATAATAGAAAAGGCCCTGCTTTCAGTAAGTATCCATTATCCATATACAATTAGAGAAAAGACAGTAAGTAGGATTTCAGAGGTAAAACAGAGCACATCAGGGGAATAGACAAAAATTATTACTAAACTCTATATAGCATGAACTGACAAATACTGTACATTGTGCAGTCATTCTTATGTTATTAATTTCCAAATATTTTCATGTAATGTTCACATATTCCTTTATTACTCTGCTGGATTGTCCCTCATTGATACATAACTTTGTCCCTTTCCATATGGTTAGCCCTAATTTCTACCAAATGATCATCTTCTTATTTCCTCTTTTTCTCACCTCTCATGCTCATCACATATGACGTTAGAAATGACTTTATAAAACCAATTGGAGAGACCAGAAAGAAAGATCTTTCCAATGGCATTAATCAAATAGACATGGCTGCATTATTTATAGTTTCAGAAAGGTTATCTATCTGTATCCAATACCCAACACATTACAAAATTGTGGATAGTACAAGGGAAATAAGATGTTAAGTGCAACATAACCCACCCACCCCTTCTGCTTTAATGGGAGGTGAAAGATGCAGATTCCAGATCAACATTGTCCAGTTGAGGTTTGACAATATTTTCAATAGGAGTGAAAGATATCACATTTTCAGCCAATGATGTTCTTTGTTTGATGAGGCAAACACAATTTATCAACTGAATCAAGATGACTCACAATCTGGAATTTTCCAGTAAAGATAACAGGGGAACACAGGATAAGTAAAAGGAAGTGATTAAACTATAGTATGAAATTCATTACCTGTCAGGCAGAAGCAATTAGAACAGCTCCAAGAATAGGTCAAATTGTTTTTTTTATTGTTGAGCCCCAGACTATCTGCCTTCTCTTGGGAGCAGCAAATATAGACTTAAGGGTTTGGCCTCAAACATTTCCTTCTCCAAATGGACTCTAAGATGCAATATCTTTTAATTCCCCCCTCCTTTGTGGACTTCCCTTCTTCAGCCAGTGATTATACCACATTTCCCCAGTGTTGTGAGATGGCCATTAAGTTGAGTGGTATAAATTCATGAATGATAAGGTTACTCCCAAGTGTGTTTGCCTTTAGGAAGGCTTTGAGGATCTGGATGTTCCTTAAGGCTTTGGAGAAGAATGTTTATGAGTTCATCTTGTGAAGTGTAACAGGATTGCTGGGCCTCATTGTGCATCTTGTCACTCTTCTTTTGTAGTGTTTTTATAGTTTGTTTTTATTGCTTTATGCCATATTATTGTGAGTTGGGTGGCCATGTGGCAATGGCTATGTTTGATAAGAGTTCCTTTCATTATTCTTTGCACCTTGTTTTGACTTTTGTGTTCCTCCCTGTACATAATTCCCTTTTTCTCTCCATCACAAGAAAATCATTTCATCATTTACTAGAAAGGTAGATCTCTTTTTGCTCACTTCTGATATCCAATCTTTCTATACTTGCTATATGTTGGGGAGACATCTTTAGTCTAAGACATTTTCTTAGGCGTGGATATTGGTTAAGGCAAAGGTCCCCAATCCCTGGGCCACAGTCCACTATCAGGCTGTCAGCCATTCAGAACCAGGCCATGGAATAGGAGGGTGATCATGCGCACATGTGCAGATCCACTTGTGTGTGCAGAGAGTGGGTGGGCAAGCTTGTGCATGCAGATCCATTTGTGTGAGCGGTGGGTACACATGCCCAATGCTTGTGCAAATGGAGCTGTGCATGTGCACATGTTCACCTGCCACTCACCCATAACCATCTCCTATTCACCTCCAGCCAGTCCACAAAGCTGAAAAGGTTGGAGACCAATGGATTAAGGAATCAGGGATCTGATCCAGTTTCAGTCTACTTTCACTGATAGAAGCTAACCTGGTAGTTTTGATCCAGTCACTCTTTCTCAGAACAACCATCCTCACAGGGTTGTTTTTGAAATTGAGTTTCCTTGCACTTTTGGAGAAAATGCAAGACATAAATCTGATGACAAACAAACATTACCTTCACATTTATTTTAAAAGACCCCAATTGACAGGAACAATCTGAACCCCTATGGAGTGATTGTATTATGCAACTACTTTGCAAACTATCATGTCAGGCAAAACAAAGTACAATAAATAAAGTTACCCAAGGCAAATTAGAAAAAAGAATCTTATTTAAAAATTCAGACTGAGAAATTGATCTGGTATATGTAATGATGACAATTTCTTTTTTTATTTTGAAACAAACAGAAAAATCAAAACAGGCAGTCATTTTCTTACAATGGAATCTATATTCATTTTTAGTATCTTTAAATAGACTAAAGATGCACTGACTTCTTACAAACAAAACACCTCAAAAGATGTTCATTTTGGCAAAGGTGATGAAAGGATTTGGACCGAGAGCAATTGAATGCAGATGGCATAATTGCCACCTCATTTATACTAATGATGTGCTCAATCTAATATCAGTGCTTGCAAACGCTTTGAGTTTTTTTCATAACAGAGTCTTTATACGTGTGTGTGAGTGTGCACACAGGAAAATTACACATTTCTCTTATCTACATAATGAAAGAATAGGTGTACACACTGGGTACAAATTATTACTAGAGGAAAATAACATCTCTCTCTCTCTCTCTCTCTCTCTCTCTCTCTCACACACACACACACACACACACACACACACACACACCAAGAGAGAGAGAGAGAGAGAGAGAGAGAGAGAGAGAGAGAGAGAGAGAGAGAGAACTACCCTTTCTTGAATCAGGAGAACAAATGTGTAAAGTAAAAGGTAAAGTTTCCCCCGCACATGCGTGCTAGTCGTTTCCGACTCTAGGGGCCGGTGCTCATCTCCGTTTCAAAGCCGAAGAGCCAGCGCTTGTCCAAGGACATCTCCGTGGTCATGTGGCCAGCATGACTAGACGCCAAAGGCGCACGGAACGCTGTTACCTTCCCACCGTAGTGGTCCCTATTTTTCTACTTGCATTTTTACGTGCTTTCGAACTGCTAGGTTGGCAGAAGCTAGGACGAGTAACAGGCGCTCACTCTGTTACGCGGCACTCGGGATTCGACCCGCCAAACTGCCGACCTTCCGATCGACAAGCTCAGCGTCCTAACCCACTGAGCCACCGCGTCCCTCAATAACAAATGTGTGGGTATACCTTAATAGAAAACAGGTGTGCTCATATAATTTAAGTATGTGAAAGAACCTCAAATAATTTTATAGGACAACACATTTTTTTTCATTTGTCACTGATGGCACTCTTTGCATGCCTTAGCCCAGAAAGTTATTTTCACACCCCAGTGAGATTCCAGGTTGCTCCTGATGGAAGAAGAGGCCTTTCTTGTAAAAAAATAAAATAAAAGGCCGCTAAGTGATTCTGCTAGAAAAAATAGCTGGAATTGTTCTCATGAAAACCTGATATTTCAAGGAAACTGTTTTTTGTAGAAAATACTGGGGACAACTTCAAGTTATGAGGTCTCTTGAAGGCTCAGTTCACATAAGCAATAAATAGCAATGCTAATAATAAATATTGGTACCAATTACTGTTAGAGGCTAGAAAAACTTGTGTTGTATCTGGTTAGTCTGATTGTCTATCTCAGTGGCCCCCAACCTCTTGGAAACCAAGGATTGGTTCTGTGGAGATGTTTTTCTGTGGATCAGAGGGGGTGTGGTTTATATTTGCTGCCTGCATCCCATGGATAGAACTTTGCTTGTTTGCAAAGCCCAGTTTTGGGCATGCTGCGGACCGGTGCTGGTCCATGGATGGGGATCCCTGGTTTATCTAGTTCACTATCAGCCACTCTAAAAGTAATGATCCAATGACTAACTTATTTTCCATCAATGACTGCTTTCAATTAGAACATCAAAACTTGAACCTGAGAATTTCTTTATGCAAAACATATGTTGAATGACCCACTACAAAGTGGTTCACTTAACTGAATTCTAGTCTCTAAAACTCTCCCTCTACTCTCATTAAATCAAAACATCCAAGAAGAGCTCAACCCCAGACTTGTCCATAAACCCTCCAACCACAATTTGAAATGAACACAGAATAGTGTATGTTGGTGAAGATTCTCAGTCACCCAGGTAGAATTGTTGGAAGTTGAGTCATGGGAACTGGACATCTTTTCAGAAAAGAATTCCAGTTGCCATGAGTCAACTCCCTGTCAAAATCCAGAACCAACTTCAGCACAATTGCAATAATATGAATTAGACAAGGCACCAGGATTTGTTTTTCTGCTATTTCCATACTATATTTCACCTTAATGGAAGCATTTGTGGCTTCTTCCTCCAGTTTTACAGCAATGAAAGTTATAATTCTATTCTGGTAGAACAAGTCAGCTTTCCCAAGCCCAAGATAATTAAGCAGCAGCAGAGTAGCGTTTGACTTTTTTCTGACATACAATCATAAGCCAACTTCACTGAAGGCATTAAATGCCTGCCTACTTCAGTGTTCAGAATTGCCTACATCTGTAAAGCTAATACTGAAGAGGCAGATTCTCCTTATATATTTATTTTATAACAAAATCAGGATATATCACAAAGCTCTTTTATAGAAGTGCCTATGCAAAATGTCAACATTAAATTAAAAATGCCAACCAAATCAAGTATACATCCTTACCCCTTTTAAAAGAACACTGTTATGAGACTGAAGCTTTTAAATAGTAGTAGTTTTGGTGTCTTTCAGCTTTGGTTAACCTTTGCTTTATAGTTGGTATGGAATCAAAAGAGAGTTTCATCTAAATGAATGATGGACATTAGATAGATTGATAGGGAGACGATAGATAGATAGATAGATAGATAGATAGATAGATAGATAGATAGATAGATAGATAGATAGATAGATAGATAGATAGATATAAATAGATGATAGATATCCAAACTTGTAGGTTCAGAAATAATTTCTCTAGGATATTTCTCAATCTTCTCAATCTACTAAAAGAAATGGTGCAAGCAAGGTTCTATTTTTGCAATTATGTTTTTGCACTCCCATAACTACATTCTTTTAGCCAAAATAAAACGTTAAAATCAGTTGCTGATATGTTACACTCAACATATTATTTTTAACTCCCTGCATCTATCATGCAAAATTCCCTATCCAGATTTCAGGGCCAACAGTGATTGAAGAAATATAGATTGTCTTCCTTCAAAGAGCAGATACATGCATTTCTCTGGCAAAGCAATTCAGTTCAAAAATGAACAAGTATATGGTTAAGGTTGTCTGAAAGCTGTCGCCCAATGGGTGGTTTTGATATGCAGCCTCACACAGAAGGTAGCATGGTGCTGTGCAGAGAAAGTCAGCTTGCCAACCCATTCAAATTACAGTGTGAAATAAGCTCCGTGGGTATCCAGTGGCTGTGAAAGTTTTCTCTGCTTCCAGGCTGCACATTTATTAGATATACATGTATTATTGATGGATCTGATTTATATTCCATCTTCCTTTCAGGACTAAGGGAATCTTATATGGAATCAGTCCTCATTTTAGTTTTATATCAATAACTCTATGAGGTAGGATGGGTTGTGAACAGCCCATAATAACCAAATTTCTTTTGCTGAGAGTGGACTGTACCTGAATATCTCCATATAATGTACCCATCCTGATATTTCAGCCATACAGAATTGAATAATCATGCCTTCTTCCATTATTAACTTTTTACTCTAGACTCCACACTGGAATTCCAAGATGTTTCCCATCCCTAAATTAAACAATTCTTCTGAATTAGGTCAAGATTGATAGATGCTGCTATAAATGCAAACATATGTACTGTATAAACAAAGGTGTACTTTAAGAATTACAAGATGTATGAATTTATAGAATCATAGGAGTAGAGGGGACCTTGTACGTTTCCTAGTTTAACTCCCTGTTCAAGTCAAGAGGCATTATTCCATCCTGGACAAATGATTGTACAATCTCTTCTTGAACACTTCAGCAATGGAGCACCCACAACTCCATTCCATTGACTTATTATTTTCACTGTTAAAAAAATTATTTTTAGTTCCAGATTGGATCTCTCTCTGGCTAGTTCCCCCATTGCTTCTTGTTCTGCCCTCAGGTGCTTTTGATCAACCTCCTCTTCCCTGTGACAACCCTTCAGGTATTGGAAGACAGAATTCATGTCACACCTCAGCCTTCTCTTCATCAGGCTAAACATACCTAGATTTCTCAACCATTCCTTGTACAGTTTAGCTTCCAGACCTTATTAACTTTTTGCTTTTTTCTATATTCTTTCTAGAGTCTCAACATCTTTTTTTGTATCATGGTGATCAGAACTGGACACAGTATTCCAAATGTGGCCTCACTGGTGCAGTATAAAATGATACTATCGCTTCTTGATGCTGTTCCTCTGTTGATGCAACCTAGGACTTCATTAGCTTTTTTGGCAGTTTAAGTACACTGCTAGATCATACTTAAGTGGTGGGCCACCAGGACACCTAGATCCCTTTCATAGGTAGTCCAGCAGCAATGTGAAGCCAGGTGCTATCTATTCTGTACCTGTACATTTGGTTTTTCCTGACTAAGTACAGGACCTTACATTTCTCATTTACTGAACTGCATTTTGTTGGATAGGGCCCAATGTTCAAATCTGTCAAGATCCTTCTTAACCTTGAATCTAACTTCTGAAATGTTAGCAATTCCACATAGGTTGGTGTCATATAGGATCATATAGGAGCCGTGACCAGGGGGGCTTTTGCCCAGGTTCGCCTGGTGCGCCAGTTGCGGCCCTATCTGGACCGAGATGCCCTACGGACAGTCACTCATGCGCTCGTGACCTCCCGGTTAGACTACTGCAATGCTCTCTACATGGGGCTGCCCTTGAGGACCACTCGGAGGCTTCAGCTAGTGCAGAATGCGGCTGTGCGAGTTGTGATGGGAGTTTCCCAATACTCCCATGTAACACCTCTCCTCCGCGAGCTGCATTGGCTTCCGGTTGCCCTCCGGGTGAGATTCAAGGTGCTGGTGATGACCTATAAAGCCCTAAATGGCATGGGTCCGGGTTATCTTAGGGAGCACCTGCTGCCAGCATCAACTTCCCATCGTCCTGTGCGCTCCCATAGAGAGGGCCTCCTTAGGGTGCCGCCGGTCAGTGAGTGCCGGCGGGTAATCCCCAGGGGGAGGGCGTTGTCTGTGGGTGCGCCTGCCCTGTGGAACGACCTGCCTGTGGAACTCCGGACCGCCCCTGACCTTCGTTCATTTCACCGGGACCTAAAAACCTGGTTGTTTGATTTATCTGGCCTGAACTGAGGGGTTTTAAATTTAAATTTTAAATTTTAAATTTGGGCTATTGTTATTTAATCCAATTTTAACTTTATCTTAACCTTTGTACTGTTTTAACTGTTTTTAACTTTGCCCTGTAAACCGCCCTGAGTCCTTCGGGAATAGGGCGGTATAGAAATCTAATTAATAATTAATAAATAAATAAATATACAAATTTGATGAGCTCCTCTTCCGCTCATTTAGGTCATTTATGAAGTCATTGAGGAATCCTATGTCCAAGGCAAAACATTAGGTACCGTACTGCAATCTTCCCTCTAGGTACTCCATGGAGTAGAAGTACTCCAACTACAGCTACTCCAGATGTAGTTCCACTGAGGATCACACACTGGGTGTGGTTCATCAGCCTATTGCAAATCCAACCTTCTTCTCAAATGCAGAGATTCATTAAGCCATCCCAACAGGTAGCTAGAATGGTGAGTTTCAAGAGTCACAGAGGCATAATCTATGGAATTAAAAGTTTCATTTCTTACAACATCACCCAACAATAAAATGTGGATTTTGCCTTTTGGATTGCTAGCATATGAGCTTCTCCATTAGTAGCACAGATAATTTCAGTCTTCGTGGTTACCTGTTCATCTCCAATCATAAAGCAATAGAATACTTCAGCCCAAATCTTCAGATTAGGCACAAATTCAAATATATTTTATGCATGCAAGTGTTGCTGTGTTGTTTAACAAACAAGTTTCTGCAAGTAAGATTCTACAGTAGAATCTATTGGTTGGCATTATATTCTGTACTATACTACATTTTGCCTGCCTAAAAAATATTGGAGAAGTCCATCACATTTTTTTAAATGTCTAAACAATACTGAGAGATGCATAAAAAGACAGCATTGTTTCAATCAAACAGAACACAGAAGGACAACTGTATTTCATTTGAATTTACTACTGAATTAGGTCAGTTTGCATTTCTAAGTGAGCCAATTTTTCCACCTGATTCTACTGCATCTGGGTCTCTCAGTCCTGCCAAAAATTCAACCTGAAAAGCTCCATTATAAAAATAAGTAGTGCTATGCTGGATTAGACCACTGGCCCATCTATTTCAGCTGTATAGTATCTTGCTCATAGTTGCTTTGTAGCCTCGAGGAGTCTTGAGGAGGAAAAGAATATCCATTAAGAAATGAATAATTAGAAAATTAATCTCTCCAGATCACAACTATCATTTTCTTTTACTGGAAGTCTTAAGAATTGTGAAGCAAACTATCACAGTGATGCTGGGAGTGGGAGAATGATGTAAATGTAGACTACCTATGACTTATTCATTCATGATATCTGCACTGAATTCAAAAGCATATAAAAAATAGATGGGGCCACCTCACTGCACCCACAGTTACACTATGCATGCTACTCATACTGAATGGGGATCCTGAAGGAAATTCTAGACAGATTGATTTGAATATGAGAACAATCTTTTAGGAACCCTGAACAATTTTCTATGACAGAACCATGCTAACTGTTCTTAAGCTAATAACTGCCCAAATGACCAACTGGAATCTACTAGGTTTCCATATGTTGCTGAACAACAACTCCCAATAGCAAGCATGACCAATGGCAAGCACTGTTGTAAATTGTAACCCAACAGGAGCTGGAAGATCACAGATCCTTCATCTGTACTATATCCTAAACAACTATTTAGATTTTCTAAATCCAGGAAGAGAATGTGCAATTCATATCCTATTACCTATTGAAATCCAATTTAATCACTGCATTTGTTCAAGATATAGCGGTATATAGCGGTATTATGTATCTAGATGTGTACAGATGTGTAAATCTTGTCATCCATAAGTTTACTTATGAAATAAAATGGAATGATCAAAACAAGGAATCATTGTTGTATTCCTTGAGTATTATAAAGAAGGCAGGCTTTAACTCAAGAGCGTATTTTTCAAAACTTTTTAACATCATTGGAGCATTTTATTCACATTTTTAAAAATAGCTTAAAATTGGCACAGTGGAACTTTAAACATGCGTCTGTGTGCCTGCTTGTGTTGATATCATAAAATATGGGAACTAGCTGGTTCTGGAGAAAGAGGACATTATCAGTTACAGCCCATCTTCTTTGCAATGCTTTCAAGGTATACAACAGTGATTGCTTAGAAACTGTTTGAAGCTGTGATCCACTTGTACAAGGGAGTTATGACCTGGTTCTTTTGCTCCATGGGGATTGCACTTTGGGCACTGTTTATGGCTGTTTGCAGCAGCCCAGGGTCATAGGGCCACAGTTTATGACATTTGCTTGATTCCAGAAGTACAGCTGTTCTGTACCAATCAAACACATGAAAAAATGCCAATATGCCACACATCCCTAGTTCCATTCCTTTAAATCTCCCTCACTGAAGCTTTTGGAAATGAGGTTTGCCAGCAGGGATACTATGTAGAGCCCAATTCCTCACCATTCTTATGTGGCTCTCCTTTGCCATTCCCCAGCTTTATTTATTGCTGCAGCATGTTCCTTTTGAGGTATAATTAAAAAAGATAAATAACCATATCATTGTTCACAAAGATAAATGGATAGTTTCAGGCTGTTCTGGGCGTATTATGTTTCTCCTTTCACAGAGGAAATGAATGTTTCAGGCTTTTCATTTGGATACCTTTTATAGGAAAGAAAAACACCTAGGAAGTCTGATTATTTTGATCTTCCTTCCCTATACTGCAGCCACCGAGCTTATGACAATGTAATAAGGCCATCCATTATCTAACTGGAGTGGTTCTCCTGGAGGCAATGACTTCATTGTATGCTAAGAGTCTCCCATCAGACTCTTATCCAGAAATAGACACTCACACTGGAGTCCCAACGTCATTGCCCATTAAAAATTCCTACACTAGAGATCAAGAAGCAATTTCATACCCTGTAATTGCCTCGTTACAATTTGGTTCCTTCCTCTATATTCTCCATATCTGATATTAGTCACATAATCAGTCTTTGCAAAGCTTTGGTTGACATGATTTCCCCACCTTGCAGGAACTACAATATTTCTTTAGCTCAGCAGTAATGGCATCACGGTCTATGGTAAGCTTCTTTTCTTTTAAACATTATATGGCTTACATTTTAATGCAGCAAGTTGACTGTGTCTGATTGTTGGTCTACCTGAGTTAATGTGTCCAAATCTGGGCAGAGGGTATCTTTCAATTCCCACAGTTCTCAACAATGGTCATGCTGATAGGAGTGTTTTGGGAATTGAGGTCTATGCATCTGGAGGGATTTAAGGTGGGAAAGGCTAATGTACAGGATTCCCAAAATAAATATTTTCCCTGCTCTCTCTGGATTCAGCTTAGGACTTTCTGTTTGAAAAGCACAAACTCTGCTGTTCATTGATGGACCTTCTCAAGGAAATAATATTCTACAGATATCTTTAATCCTAAATCAGTACTGGTTGTTTTCTACACCACCCTTCCATATGATCCAAAGCAGAGAGGTTTTCAAAAGATTCCTCTTCCTAGTTCAGACATGTGTTGATATGACAAAAGTGGAATATTTGACTTTGTGACATCAGAGACAAATTCTTTGTCTGTCTAATCACACTTGGCCAAATAAAATATTCAATTCAATTTAATTATTTGGCACTTAACTTCTTGATTATATTCATGCAGAGACAGCAGAAGGCCTAGTCAAGTTACTCTAGATTAGGAGATTTACAATATAGATATATAATTTACCATGTATAATTATATTTCTTCTAATAACATGTTAAAATTAATGTTATTTTTCCTTAGGAAGTTTGTATTCTACTGTGCATTCAATGCTACTTTGAGAAGGGAGAACAGTCATAATACAGACCCTAACTCAAAACAGCCCTGTTTCTATCACTCATATGGACTCCCAGACCCATAGAACTTTCCTGCTTTCAGCCTTTCTACATCTGACATCATATTGAAGATTCAAAAAGGAGATTTATAGAGGTTTGGTTGAATGTGCCATACTCTATGTTTCCTCCTTCAATCTCCTGAACTCAGATTTCAGTGAAAAAGCCTCTTGGTTAGTATTTGCAGAATAGGTAGTCATCCACTAACGACCACAGTTGAACCCAAAATTTCTGTTGCTAACAGAGACATTTGTTAAGTGACATTTTGTCCCATTTTACAACCTTTCTTTGCCACAATTGTTATGTGAATTGCTGCAGTTCTTAAGTTAGTAACATGGTTGTTAAGTGAATCTGGATTCCTTATAGACTTTGCTTGTCAGAAGATTGCAAAAGGTAATCATATGATCCCGGGACTCTGCAACCATCATAAATATGAGTCAGTTGCCAGCATCTTAATTTTGACCATGTGACCATGGTGATGCTCAATGGTTGTAAAAGTGAAAAACATTCTTAGGTTACTTTTTTTCAGTGTCACTGTAACTTTGAAAGGTCACTCAGCAAACTGTTGTAAGTTGAGAATTGCCTATATTACATTCAGTCTTGGGAACTTTTTGAGATTCCCGGATCTGATATGGAAAATCTACCTCCTTTAGTTTTTGAATTGTTTAAGATATTTATTTATTTATTTATTACATTTTTATACCGCCCTTCTCCCGAAGGACTCAGGGCGGTGTACAGGGCAATAAATACAAAAACAGGATACAAAAGTTAAAAGCGAATTAAATAAATGCCCAAGGTTAAAACAATAATTAAGATGTATTAAAACCCCAACCCTAACCCATCAGACCAGGTCAGACTGCTCAAATAGATACGTTTTTAGATCGTGCCGGAAGGAGCGAAGGTCGGGGGCCATCCGGAGCTCAACCGGCAAGCGGTTCCATAGGTCTGGCGTGCCCACAGAGAACGCTCTCCCCCTGGGGGTCACCAATCGACATTCTTTGATCAGAGGCACCCTGAGGAGGCCCTCTCTATGAGAGCGCACTGGACGGAGGGAAGTTGACGCCAGCCGCAGGTGTTGCCGTAGGTAATCCGGAATTTAGTTATTTTATGCTTATCTGAAATGAACCTTGATATTCTAACTCCATATAGCATGATTTCTTGGGGTTGCAGGGAGAGTTGGATATGAAAGTTGGATGAAGTAGAAGCCAGGTTTTTTTAAAAAAAATAATAAGCATTTAACAAAATGGAGTCAGAGACTTCAGAACAGTCAAGAAATCCACAATAGTACATTTTTTTTTAAAAAAGACATCAAGACACTTTGTTAAGGAGGAAAAAAAACCTCCACTAACCCTGCTCAGTGTATATGGAATATTGAATATTAATTAAGAAAACCATTTTTTTCCAAAAGCACCAAATTGGTCTATCAAAGGAGCTCTCCTTGAGACTGCAATCCTAACAGGAACTAATCAAACTGCGCATTCTGGGATAACATACAGTCACTCATGTGCTCGTGACCTCTCGTTTAGACTACTGCAATGCTCTCTACATGGGGCTGCCCTTGAGGACTACTCAGAGGCTTCAGCTGGTGCAGAATGCAGCCATGCAAGTTGTGTTGGGGGTCTCCCGATACTCCCATTTTACACCTCTGCTCCGTGAGCTGCATTGGCTTCCGGTTGCCCTCCGGGTGAGATTCAAGGTGCTGGTGATGACCTATAAAGCCCTACATGGCATGGGTCCGGATTACCTACGGGAGAACCTGCGGCCGGCATCAACTTCCCTTCATCCAGTGCGCTCCCACAGAGAGGGCCTCCTCAGGGTGCCACCAGTCAGAGAATGTTGACTGGTGACCCCCAAGGGGAGGGCATTCTCTGTGGGCGCACCAGGCCTTTGGAACTGCTTACTGGTTGAGCTCCGGATGGCCCCCGACCTTCGGTCCTTCCGCTGTGATCTAAAAACTTATTTATTCGAACAAGCCGGCCTGGTCTGATGGGTTTGGGGTTTTAATATTGATTTTAATTAATTTATTGCATCAGGCACAATTATTTAATTTTTTTTAACTTTTGTATCTTGTATTTTTGATATTTATTGCCCTGTACACCGCCCTGAGTCCTTCGGGAGAAGGGCGGTATATAAATCAAATAAATAAATAAATAAATAAATAAATAAATAAATAAATAAATAAATAAATAAATAAACCCTTTAGTAGCACTGAAATGGATCCAGCAAAGCTTTTGACAACATGCATCATATTCTTCTATTGATTTAAGTGCCCAGGAACATTAAAGATGGATGGGGGCCCTGTTCTTAGAGCCCAGTTAGTTTTTCCACTACAAAATAATTTAACTCCTCTTTCTTCAAAGCATAAGGACTTTTTATAGTGATATTTAGTATATTTGTTATTTTTATTGATTGTTGTACATCACCCAGAGTGAGATGGGTAGCCAAATAAATATGATTGATAAATACTTTCTGTTTTTAAATAGTGATTTCCTTTTTAATGAATTCATATCAAGAGGAAAATGTAGCTCAGGTAATATTTTGTATCAAATAAATAACAACCAATTAACACCAGACAAAATTAGGCAGATGCTTTTAGGAAATTTACAAATAGATCACAAAGGCTACAGTATTGCTTTCCAATCTTGGCCAAATATGGCCATTTCCACTGCCTGCTGTATTATGTGAGGACATGTATATATGATGCCCCAATCATCAAAGATTTTGCTCACATAATGTTTAATTGTCAATTATATTCCCTTCCTAAGCTTAGACATTTAACATCCCTACTTGAAAGAATGATCCACTTGAATCTGAATTGCAAAGTGTCCTACTTTCTTCTGAGTTCTAACCTATAAATCGCAAGTAGAACTGCCAAGTGTATAGTTAAGACACTTGATCTAAGAACCTGTTATATCTGACAGGTAAACCTCAACAAAGACAACCGGTTTTTCTTTTTCCTTGAAAATGTTTCGCTTCTCATCCAAGAAACGTCTTCATTTCAGATATGCAGGATAGAAGGATTTATATTCCTTGTAGTCATCTAATTGTTAGAACTCATTCTGAGAGTTGTTGAGGTCACTTGAAGCTTATTGGATGAAAGGAAAAACAAAGTGTAGTTGCCTTTGGGATATCTACCTCTAGGCTTTCCAATTCATTACATACAGCAAAAATTAACAAAGTGGGAGTGGATGGCCAAGGGTTGTGAAGAATGTTGAGATCAAATTCCAGTGGGAAGGCTCTGAAAGTGTTGCATCTCATTTGTTCTTGAAACAAATGCATAGGCAGATTTGTTTAAAGAAGGGATGTTCTATGATATGCAATCAACATTTTCAGATATTTGAATAGTTATTATGTAAAGATGGAAACCCCTAGTATTTGCTGTTGCTCCAAAGACCAAGAATAACAGGTTATGTAATACAAAGCATGGTTAAATACAGATAGGTTGCAATTACTGTAATGTTTGAATGGTGCAAAATTCAATTTAGTAAATTTATAAATTCATATCAGGTTGTGTTAAAATTAGTCGGGGAAGGGCTAGCATATGCATGGTTAAGGTTTGCATATGGGCAACTGTGGCTCGAGAACAAACATGTTGGGATTTTAGATGCTAATTATCAGTCATGCAAAATGGAGAAAAGGGAAGTTTCTATTTAAGTAAAGCAAAGAAAAAACTAATTTTGAAGAATTACAGTAGAATACAGGAGATAACGGTACACCTTGAATAGTTTATCCTCAAGCTGTAACCAATTATCCTATTTTCCCTAGAAACACCACTTTGAATAGTGCAAATTTGAATAATGTGAACATTTCATGGGATTCATTAACCATCTAATCAAGAGCTATCTGTAATATGGAAAACTTCCTCACCTTAAATACAATTCAGTAATGAATAAAATTATATTGGATGGAGATGTACTTCCTCAAAGATGTTTATATGAAAGATGGACAGCCTTATTAAGCAACAGTGTACCTTTTAATATTTAGATAAACTACCTATTTTATTTATTAGTATTAACATTAAAAAGGTAAAGGTAAAGGTGAAGGTTCCCCCGCACATGCGTGCTAGTCGTTTCCAACTCTAGGGGCCGGTGCTCATCTCCGTTTCAAAGCCGAAGAGCCAGCGCTTGTCTGAGGACGTCTCCGTGGTCATGTGGCCGGCATGACTAGACACCAAAGGCGCACGGAACGCTGTTACCTTCCTACTGTAGTGGTCCCTATTTTTCTACTTGCATTTTCACATGCTTTCGAACTGCTAGGTTGGCAGAAGCTAGGACGAGTAACAGATGCTCACTCTGCTATGCAGCACTCAGGATTCGACCCGCCAAACTGCCGATCTTCTGATCGACAAGCTCAGCGTCCTAACCACTGAGCCACCATGTCCCATTAAAAAGGTAGGTTTTATGAAATTTCCTGAGAACATTTATATTTACTAGGTAAAATTTATAAAAGAAAAAGGCTATGTTTGCACTGGCCAGGCTTCCTATTTGATTTTATTTTTGTCAGCATCTGCATTATAGGCCTATTTTGGATTTTAGGAGGCATTGATTTGTATTGATAAACTATTGGAGAGATTTAACTCCTTTAGATGAGCTTAGTAAAATGAAGGTGGTTATTTCTATGTCAACCAAAGAATAAATGGTGTATCGTACAGGATAAATAGACACGAAGGATTTTATACACGCAAGGAAGTATGCAAAAAGTATCTTAAAATGGATGTTTACTGAAACAGAAATTACTCAAGGCTCAATCCTGATAGCTTTCAATTCCTATTTAATTAAGAGTCACAAAAATGATATGTGCAGCTATACAAATTGAATGAATGAAATTACAAACCATCGATATATTAACAGATATACACCAATCAATCAAACTCTGTATACTTTATTATTCACCTTAATAGGGCAAGATTTTTAATTTTTTACATGAAAAATGAGCAATGATTTACCTTTATAATGCCTCACATCTTATGGAGATTTAGTACTCACCTTATAGTTTATGTAACTGTTCATGTAAATTGCCAAAAAGTTTTTTTTCCTGTTTAATGAAAAGCACCATATTTTTGCTCACTGATACCCTCATTCTCCTAATACAGGCTTGAAAATGGAAATATATTCAATGGCAGTTCCTTTTACTGCAGTTTGTACATAACTTTGAGAAGTGTATTTTGACAGATTTTTTTTGCAAAAAAAAAATGCTATCAGCTTTTGGATTATTGGAAACTCCAAAGGAATGTAATTCACATTTTCTTCTGCCAGAAATCCCTTACATTTCCATTATCCAACACAGCCATGTTTTTTACCAGAAATCCCACAGTTACTTAGCTCCAGAAAAACCACTGTTATAGGGGCAAGAGCAATGAAGCAAAACCGAATGATTTTAGGAAATTATCTTTAATGTTAGTCTAGAAACATATGGGATTTTGGACATTTTTGGAATTTCTGAGGCTCATTTATAGTGAGATGATTAAGGGGGAATCTTTCTGAATAGAGTTGCTTTTTCCCAGGAGATTCCCAGGAGAAGGACAGGGGGGGAATATGGCCATTTATAAAATAAACATATTTAATTGTCTGCTTGTTTTCTATTTCTTCCACTTCCTACAATAGTTCACAACCACAGTGCGATGGCCTTCAGCTCTTGTTAATAACCTAAACAGGTAAACACCCAACATGGCTTTTTTTTTAAAAAAAAAACCAAACCCTTTATGCACACATATTGCTCCTGCAGTACAGGTAGTCCTCAAATTATGATCACAATTGGGACAGTGGTGGGATTCAAATATGTGAACTACTGGTTCTCTGTGTGGGTGTTGCTCCCAGAAGTCCATTCTGGGCCTGGGCAACAAAAAATTAGCTACTGGTTCTGCTGTAGTGGTGAGAATTGGTTGAATTCCACCACTGAATTGGCACCAGAATTTCTATTGCTAAGCAAGTCATCCCCGATTTTATGACTTTTTTTCCACAGTTGTTAGGCAAATCACTGCAGTTGTTAAGTGAATCATATGGTGGTTAAATGAATTCAGCTTCCCCCATTGATTTTGCTCAAATGGCAATCACATAACCCCGGGGCCCTTGGGCCTGCAACTGTTGTGCATGCTGGTTGCCAAGTGTCCAGATTTTGTTCACTTGACTGTGAGGATGCTGCAACAGTTGTAAGTGATAAAACCCATATTAAATCTCTTTTTTCATTGCTTTTGTGACATCAAACATTTGCTAAACACATGGCTGCAAATTGAGGACTACCTGTACATTAATCTTTGCAATATAGTGAAATTATTTACAGAGCAGAATAACAGAGTTGGACGGGACCTTGGAGGTCTTCTAGTCCAACCCTCTGCTCAGGCAGGAAACCCTATACCATTTCAGACAAATGGCTGTCTGGTCTCTTCTTAAAAACTTCCAGTGTTGGAGCATTCACAGCTTCTGGAGGCAGGTTGTTCCACTGATTAATTGTTCTAACTGTCAGGAAGTTTCTCCTTAGTTCTAGGTTGCTTCTCTCCTTGATTAGTTTCCATCCATTTCTTCTTGTCTTACCTTCTGTGCTTTGGAGAAAAGATTGATTTCCTCTTCTTTAAAAAAAAATAGAAGGAATTAAATAAAAATATGATATATATCCTATGCCCATCCTGTTTAGACCCCATCCTCTTCCTCTCTTGCCTCTCTCTGGAAGTCTCTGAAGTTTTCTATACAACCATGAATGGACCTCAGATGAAAAAAAAATGTTCTCCACCTCTACCGTACATACACCCCACATGATTCTTTAAATCCCAGTGCTGCTGTGTCACTTTGAAAGGGAGAAGCAGTGTTTTTCCCAACCAATTTTCACAAGATATTTTGATGATTGCCAAAGTTTACTTCTCTTCTTTCAGTAACCCTCTGAACTCACTTTGTACTATTTTTACTGAGACACCAGTAACATTTCTCAGGGCTGAAGCAACTCTTGTGATAGCTGCCTGCTGAAGCTGGCATGGTCTCACAAAGACACTGATAAAAGACATTATCAATTAAATATCTCCCTTCATTCCCCTCCCTCTTTCCATCCTACCTTCTCCAGAAATGTTTTCAATTATTACAGTTTTGGCTGAGGAAGGCAAGATCAACCTGACTTTCAGAAAGTCTCCTCTGTTTTCTGTATAGACTTATCTCAAGGCTACAAGGGTGGTGGTGTCATTTCTCCTCTTGACTATGTCAAAGTGAGTGGCTCAAAACGCCTCCCATAACTCTACCTTATTCTCAGGTGAGACAGATTGTGCAGCTTCTGTTTGGCTCTGAAGTTCCTGGGCCAGTCACTAGGCCAAGGATGACAAATTACCTCTCTGCCTATATCTGAGCTGGGACATTTCTCTCTACAGCCTCCACCAGATGGGCCTAATTAAACTATTAGCCAATGAGCGAGGTCTGATGGCTCCATTAGGAATCCTCCTGTGCTTAAACAAACAGCTCAAAATAAATAGTTTCCTTCCAATTAAAGGACAGCTTATGTGCTTTCCTGCACATTTAATCAGCAGACTTCAAGAGCTTTCTTGCTTCTTTCTCTCTTTTATCCTAAAGCACCCAAGATCAAGGGTTTTCAAGAAAAAGGGATTACGGTGCTTGATTTGATTGGCAATCTTGCTTCAGAAACATTAACTGTTAACTCCAAAATTGAAATCATGTAGGTTCAAAGATATGATTTTGGCACTATAAATTATATAATGCCATTCTAAATGTAGAATGAACAACCTAATGCCACCTGAATTCCAAAAAACATTATTTTGAATTGCAGTCCCTTGATTTTGCTTGTATCGTCCAAATGTTCAAGAATGCACCTTAAGGTAAGGATCACTACAGCTCCTGGGTGCTATAGGAGACCCTGGACTCTTCTCACTCTATTTAACCTATATACTTTTTTCTCTTCCTGGAAAGACAACAACAGTAGCCAAGCAAGAGAAAAAGTTCATTCATGATCCATTTTCCCCCCCACTGGTTCTATTCAACTGAATTCACTCAAGTGGTGGTTAACAAACACTGTGGAGAGTATGACATGTCAAATTAGCAGCTTTGCAAATCTCCTGTTAATTGTCAGCCTAATTAAAAAATTGCTAATTATAATGTTTATAACTTCAAATAACTGCTCAGCTATAAAGTACTGGCTGTCAGGTGTAAACAGGGGGACCGAATGGGGGAAAGGTGGGGAAAAGATCAATCGACATCTGTTAATTTATCAGAGGCAGTAGATTAAATTGAAAAATGGATTGCCTAATGCACTGTAAATCTGCATTCCAATAAAAAGACCAATTCATTACAATGCTGCTTAATAAAATGGGGATGACCATCTTCAGTGAGACCAAATGGTTTTCCTTTCCAATCAGATTTAAGCCAATGGAAGGCTACACAACTGGGACCAGAATTTCTGTTGCTAAGAAAGGCAATTGTTAAGTGAGTCACATTCCATTTTACAACCTTTTTGTCATGGTTGTTAAGCAAATCACTACAGTTGTTGACAGTGGGGATGCTGCGATGATTATAAGTATGAAGACTGGTTATGTCACTTTTTTCAGTACCACTGTAATTTTGTACAGTTGCTAAACAAATGGTTGTTAAGTCAAGGACTCCTTATAGCCAAGCTCAAAGTTAATTTTACTTTATAACTCCTTAAAAGGTGAAATGGAGGAGGGGAGACCATAATGATAAGGTCTTCCATTTGGAACAGGATTTTGATCCCAAGATTTCTTGGCAAGAGCTTAAAAGTACCAAGAGAAGATCAGAATTAAAGTGTCAGATCTTCTGAAGATTTCACTCTCATCAGGAAAGCTCACCAACTATGTAACAAGTTTTAATCTGGGTATGGAGTCTGCAGCTGAAATTTTCAATTACACAGAGAAAAACAAATTTGCTATCTTTGACACAATACTCATCAGCTTCATGAGCAAATGCTTCATAAACTTTTGATTAAGTAATTCCAGTACTACACTGTTTTTTATTTAGATCACGGATGTCAAACTTGCCATGTCACGTGATGTGTTGTGACGTATCACAATTCTTTTTGCATTGCCGGAAATGGGGTGGGCGCGGCTTCCATATGATGAAACCGGCCCATGGGCCCGTAGTTTGACACCCCTGATTTAGATATACAAGTTGTTAGCCTATTCAAGGGTCCTCAATACTAGAGAAAACTTACACAAAATAGCCCAGTTTAAGATCCCAGACCATGAATGACTTGTAGGTAAAGAAGAGTTGCTGCTGAGAACATACAGCACAATTTAACTACTTCTACAAATGAGCTGATCAGAAAAACACCTCCAATGAGAAATAAGACATTGCCTTAAAAATCACAGAGGGACACTTTCCACATTACAGGACTTGGTGCTAAGGGAACTGGTTGTGTCATCTCATGCTGCTTTGGTGATATTCTGATCCAAAAACCTCCAGGTTCATTGTTGCACACCACTTTCCAATTAAGATGTCAAAGGGCTGGCAAGGAATCTTACCATTGTCATTTCTTTCTGATATAGGAAACCAATTGTTACTGAAACACAGAGAGAAGATACACAGGTTGTCTCCTGAGACCTATTTAAACCAAGGACTCTGTCTCTATTATAATTATCTATCTCTCTATCTGAGATAGATGTTAGATAGATAGATAGATAGATAGATAGATAGATAGATAGATAGATAGATAGATAGATAGACAGACAGACAGATTAGATAGAGATATATTATAGGTCGATGGATGGATAGATAGTTGATAGCTAGCTAGCTAGCAAGCTAGATATTATAGGCAAGCTAAAGATAGATG
Source organism: Vipera ursinii (assembly GCF_947247035.1). NCBI lineage: Eukaryota > Metazoa > Chordata > Lepidosauria > Squamata > Viperidae > Vipera > Vipera ursinii. Next base: position 116,779,214 of record NC_139517.1, on the reverse strand, counting down.
GTAGATAAATGATAGATATATAGATAAACAGAGATAGATAAATTTAATATTTATTAGATATTTTGACATAAATAGAATATAAAGATGAAAACATAAAAAAGAATTTTTTTTAAAAGGATAAAAGAGAAAGCGGAAGAAACAATGCAGATTGAAAAAGAAGATAATGAAAGAAGTGACTTCTGATCTTCTTTACAGAAGCTATAACTTATGTTTATTATATATGGTTATATATGGTTCCTTTCTTCCAATATTCAATACTTTTTAATCAGCAAATCCAAAAATCGCCATTTCATTTTCCCCCACCTTCAGCAAAAAGTTGATAAGAGGTTACCAGTTTTTATAAAAGAATTTATATTTTTATCCCTGACCAAACAGGTCAATTTTGCCATTTCTGCATATTCCACCATCTTAACAATCCTCTCCTCCATTGTGAATGTTTCAGTATTTCCCCATCTTTGTGCACATAGTAGTCTTGCCAAATTTTTCTTAAGATCAAAAACCAAAATATAAAATGCAGTCTAAACAATGGGAGAAACAGCCAGGAACACAAGAGAATTGCGCATCTTCTGAGCAAAAAATAAATTAGTTCAACAACCACTGCCAATGTTAAAACCAAAGTCTTCTCACAGCAAACATGATTTGTCTTGGATAGTTCTGTAGTCTGATAACAAAAATATAGCATTCTACTCATCAGACCATCCCAAGCAGGAGGTCATTAAGGGTACTATTAATTCAGAGCAAAATGGCTAACAGAAAGGAGAATGCAGAAGTACGGGCAAACAGTCTCCATCACCCTGTCTGTACAAGGGCACAAAAGGTGTATAAATCTCCCTTGCAGGACCATCAGTGGCAAGGTATTGTGTCTGGCCAATGACAATATTTGTCTTTGTGGAATGAAAAGTTACTATTAAAATAATTGGGTAAAGAGAAAGATCTACTTTGAAGACTATCTTGATCCAGATCAAGAAGGTGGTGCTTATATTGTAGAACAGGGGTCTTCAAACTTGACCTTTTTATGACTCATGGACTTCAACTTCCTCAACGCTGGCTGAGGAATTCTGGGAGTTGAAATCCACAAGTCATAAAAGGGCCAAGTTTTGAAGACCCCTGTTCTAGAATGATCCCCTCAGGGCCTCTCATCCAAACTTGGGTGGAAAAGCCCAACCTTTATTTCAGAAAAAAGAAAGGATTAATTAATCTAGGATTAATTTGGTGAACCATCCCAGAGACTAATATGAGCCAATATTTTGTTTAAAAAATTCACTCAGCGGATACAATTATAACAGGTAAGCCATCTAAGAACTCCTAATAAACATTTATGGAAGACAATTTATGAAGTGATAGTTAAAGAATTTGAGTGATGGTAGCATTCCCAAAGCAACCTTATATGGAGAGAAATGATGTTCAAAACCTTTCTGCATCTCTTTCTTACCTATAACCATGCACATTTTGTGGTGGAAATATAACTTCTATCTGTCTTTTTGCCTTGTGGTGATCAAATTTTCTATCACCTTCCAACAGGAAAGAAGAATCCTTAGTGATCTCTGAGCATGGTTACAGGTAGTTCTCAACTTACGGCCATAACTGAGCCCATAATTTCTGCTACTAAGCAAAACAGATGTTATGTAAGTTTTGCCCCATTTTACAACCTTTCTTGTCACAGTTGTTAAGTGAATAACTGCATTTAGTAATAAGGTTGATACGTGATACGTCTTACTTCTCCTTCTTACATTGCTTGTCAGAAGGTTATAAAGGGGGGGATCACTTGACACCAGGACACTGCATCCATCATAAGTAAGAGCCAATTGCCAAGCATCTGAATTTTAATCATGGGGATGCTGCAATAGTGTAAAAAACAACCATAGGTCACTTTTTTCAGTGCTGTTATAACTTTGCCTGGTCACTGAACAAAAGATTGTAAGTCAAGGACTACCTGTATGTATGTGCTTGCAAAATTTTATTACTCAACTAGGTAACATCTTCAGTGCACACAACCAAGCAGAGAAAGCACCAAGGACTTCATCTTTTCCCCCCCACTCATTGGATAAGAACTAAGCCTCACAAAGTTTATTCAACAGGATCTCTACAAGTGTCCAGGGAAGCATCAGGCTGATAGTGAGGAACACGGCACACAGCTCGTAGGAACTCAAACTGTGCTGCTTCCAATGGTTTATTTTGCTTATAAGCACCCAACAGAGCTCCATAAAGGAGAGAACTCAGCCTTTTTGCCCTGAATAACTTAACTGCAACAAGGATTAAATTGGTGCTGCTGTGGCCAGTAAATCAAATTATGGCATTGGAAACCCTCTGCACTTAAATAGTGTTTTCTTCCAAGCAGTGAAAATGTTCAAAAAAATTGCCTAGTATTTAAGGTCCTGGTCTAGTTCAGTGTGGAGGCCATTTATTTTCCAATTATGAAGGCAGCTGGCACACTTCATAATGAATAGGACTATTTCTGCTCTGGAATAATTCTAATTGAGGAATCCTGGGGATTGTAGTCCACACAGCTTAAATTTGCTGAGGTGGAGGAACACTGGTTTATTGGACAATATCTGCCAAGTCTGTGAAATCAGGACTACAGGCAATTTAAATGAATATGGGTTTATTGTAAGCTAATGTTCTCTACAAGAATTGGAACTACAAATGGTCAAATCAAATGGATGGCAGATAAGAGATAATGGAATTCGAGCAGGGCAGGACTTAATATTTTGTGGACAGCTGACATATTTGGCACCTCCATAAGTCTTCCTCGGCTCATCTGCTACATCAACAGAGGATGAAACTCTTTTTTTGGTCAGAACGTTAACAACAGAGTTGTTTAAAAAAACAGGGAAAGAGAAAGGAACAATTAGGCACTCTTGTTCAAATCCTGCTGAGATGGGAGAAGTAGAGACACCTCCAGAGGTTACATCTAATCAACATGACATTGTTTGATGTGTAGTTGTACCTCTCAGTTTAGCCTGCAGGTTTTCTATACATATTGAATCAAACGCTGCCTTTGTATTGATGAAGGTGTCAAGACGGCAACATTGTGCATTGTATTTTTGTAATATTTTATGTACAAACTATGTTATATATTTTTATTTTATTAATGTGGTACCATAAGCTGATCCTGTAGTAAGATGGACAGCCAATAAAAACTATAAATAATAAAATAAAATAAAATAAAAAATAAGCCAAGATTGGCAGCTAGAATATTTTGATATATATGATGCAGCATAATATACTGATCAAAGAGTGAAGGAAGTACTACGTTGTGTTAGTATAGATTTGTTTCCTTTGGGTTTCCCCCCCCCACCCTTCTGAGTTAACTTTATTGTTGGAATGGACTACCGCTGTTGTTTCCCAGCACAACCTTTTTATCCCTCTAAAGGCTTTTTAACAGCCTATATTTCCAGTCTGAAAACATTTCCCATGAGAAATGTTTTCTTATTATGTCTATCCTGGGACATAACCAAAGGGAACCAGGGAGATATTTGGACAATGAAACAGCATGCTGGCTGGGGAATTTTGGGAGTTGAAGTCCGTGCATTTTAAGGCTGAAAAACTCTGATGTAAATCATCTCCTCCTGCTCTCTTCCTTAAAGCAAAAGGGAAAAAAAAGTGATATTCTCACGAGGGTGCATTTCACCAGAAGAAAAGTAAAAGGTGGGGTAGCAAAAGAGATAAAAGATGTTCCACAGATATTCTGTCTCCACAGGAACCCTGAATATGATTCCTAATTCCTAATACATGGCAGGGGTCCGGAGTACCTTAGGGAACACCTGCTGCCGGCATCAACTTCCCTTCGCCCTGTACGTTCCCACAGAGGGGGCCTCCTCAGGGTGCCACCGATCAGAGAATGTCGATTGGTGGCCCCCAGGGGGAGGTCCTTCTCTGTGGGCGCCCCGGAGCTATGGAATCAGTTACCGGTTGAGCTCCGGATGGCGCCGGATCTTCGCTCCTTTCATCGCGATCTAAAGACATTCTTATTCGAACAAGCCGGCCTGGCCTGATGGGGGATTGGTGGGGTTTTTTTATTGTGTTTTAATATTTGTATTTACTGTTTTTAGTGGGCATATATTTAATTCCTTTTTTAACTTTTGTAACTTTGTATTTTTTATTCTTGCCCTGTTCACCGCCCTGAGTCCTTCGGGAGAAGGGCGGTATATAAATATTATTAAATAAAATAAATAAATAAATTTGTTGGTAATGCCATTCTCACAGAATTTTAAAAGAATAAGAATCAAGAACTGGACACAGAAATTTGTTTCTTGTTTTTAATACCTCCCCATTGTTGTGATTGATTGGGAAATCTCTTTTTCCATAATAAACACTTTCTCTGGCACTCTTTTTCAGTGTCCAGTTCAAACACTCAGAAAAACTCCAGACACTGAAGACACTTACTTAGTTTGGCAATGAAACATCTGCAGGCAAACAATAACAAAGAGCACCAAAGACTCAACAATTAAAGCATTTTCAAAGAGAAGTAAAGGGATATCACAGATTCTTAATCCTTGTATTTTTGCAATGAGTGCAGCCTTTTTCCATCAATGTCTTCCAACTTCACTGGAATGATATCTTCCAGAATTGATCTAAAACTTCAGGGATTCCGGAAGACTGAGCATAAAACATTCAAATAATCTCTGAATAAAATACAGTAATCCTTGGCTAATAGCTCCCGTTGGGACCAAAATTTCCATTGCTAAGGAAAGCAGTTGCTAAGTGAGTCATACTCAATTTTATACCTTTTTTTGCTACTATTAAGCATATTACTGTTGTTGTTAAGTGAATCCAGTTCCCCACATTGATGTTGCATGTCAGAAGCCAGCTGGGAAGGTCACAAATGGTGATCACATGATCTGGGACACTGCAATTGTGATAAATAAATGGCTGTAGGTTAAGGATTACCTGTATATAGATATAAAGGTAAAGGTAAAGGTTCCCCCACACATGCGTGCTAGTTGTTTCCAACTCTAGGGGCTGGTGCTCATTTCCATTTCAAAGTCGAAGAGCCAGCGCTTGTCCGAGGACGTCTCCGTGGTCATGTGGCCAGCATGACTAGACGTCAAAGGTGCACGGAACGCAAACTACTAGGTTGGCAGAAGCTGGGACGAGTAACAGGCGTTCACTCTGTTATGCGGCACTCGGGATTCGACCCGCCAAACTGCCGACCTTCTGATCGACAAGCTCAGTGTCCTAACCGACTGAGCCACCACGTCCCTGTATATAGATATAGTGGAGACCTAATTTTAAAGTGGAAAAAAATGTTTGCAACTGCCAGCTGAACTTTAAAGCAGGAGGGTCAAACTGCCGGCTCACGGGCTGGATGCATCATGATGAAACCACACCCACCCTATTGCTGGCAATGAGGAAAAAGCTCTGATACGTTGTGCAACATCATGTGACATCGCGAGTTTGACATGTCTGCTTTAAAGTCACAAAACTTGTGAATTCAGGAGTCTGTTGTGATTCAGGGTCAGCCTGTGGGTTCGGCATTTGGGTCGGACGACTCAGAGGAGGGGGAGGAGGGGGGTGTTGAAGAGCTTGCTGAGGGGATTGGACAGCTTGATGAGAGCCCCCAGCCAGGCCCCTCTCATCTGGTCACGACGCAGACCCAGCTGTATGAGCCTGACAGCGTGGATGAAGATGACCCACAGCTGGCCCTGTTCAAGGATGCCCGACGCAGGAGGCAGTCAATCAGGAGTAAACAGAGGAAGGCAATGGGGCTCCTCGGAAGGAGGCAGAGAGAAGCCACGCCCTGAACTGTATTTAAGGGGGAATGCGTGGGAGGGCTGGTTTGCTGAAGGCAACCGCTTGAAAAGCTCCTGTTTCTTGGTTCGTGTCTTGTTCTATTTGTTTTTGTAGCAATAAATTTGGCAGGCCGTAATTCCAGCCTCTTGCCTTCTTGTAAAAGGGTTTGTCCCTGCCTTTTCTGCAGGGCCGGTAGCAGGCTGGTACAGAACAGAGTCCTTCAGTGATGAAGTTTATCTTAGGTATCTTTTTTTTTGGCTAGGCTTTATTACTTCACATATTTTTAAAATAAATTTATATGGTCAATTTATTATCATTAGGTGATTGATTGGTTCATCACTGTGTCAGAAAAATGTGGTCTGGCTATTTTTTTCCTCCAGCTAAATTGCTGCTTAACTTAAAATGAAGATATGCACTAACTTTTTAAAGAAGAAAATCAGTGTGCTGTATGAACAACTTGAAAGCAAGCATGGCTCTCATGGAAAGGAAGGTATGAAGATACATAATAAACAGTATAATTGGTATAAACTAGATTTAGCTAGATTTCCTTCCCCTTTCTTAACTTACACCTTTGCTTATTATTTCCTTTTCTATACTTTGTGCAATGTTGCTATGCTGAAAGGAAATGGGGTGATTGGTATAATGTGTATGTACTTCATCTATGATTGCTTTCTTTGGCCTTTCAACCAAGTTCCAAGCAGCCTAACATATAATTGTGCCTGCATATTTAGGAACATGAATAATTCCTGCAGAAGCTTTTACAAATGCACAAAACAGTCAGACAGATGCTTAGAAAAAGAATGTCAGAGAATCCCAGAAGAGTCACACAGAAGAGTTGTTCATTTCAAGGAATATATAACTTGGCTTCAATCCAAGTGTCCCACAGAGTATATCTTAAGCAACCAGGTGCTCCCAAATCAAGCCACTTAGAAAAACAAAAACATTTTAATTCTGCCGTTAAAAAATGTCAAGGAAAGATAACCCACATTTAGAAGCAGGCATCTATAAGCTGAACAATTTTCAAGGTCTAAAAATGAAACAAGCCTTGTTTCCATAGCTATATAATTACAGTGATATTTATTAATTGGAACCACTAAGAACATCATCACCATTTTCTCTCCTGAACTTAAAATGGATTTGCTGTAAACATATTCAACAAGCAGGAAGTTATTTTCTGTAGGAAGCAGACTTAATTGCTCTCTTCAGCAGTGACAGGCTTCTCGAGTTTTAAACTCCTATGGTTGTTTCTGATATCTCCCATAGTATCAGTAATGATAGCAAGCAATATCCAGGCTAACCCCATTTTTTAACTTCTACTTACTACTCCAATTCTCCTATTTTAATCATCTCTTTCCATATATGATCCTGGCTTTCTCTACTCAAGGTAACCCAAGACTAAATATACATCTTAATATTTGATTTTAACAAAACATATAATAATAATAATAATAATAATAATAATAATAATAATAATAATAATAATAACAACAACAACAACAACAACAACAATTTTATTTATATACCGCCCTTCTCCTGGAGGACTCTGGGCGGTGAACAGGGCAAGCATAAAAAATACAGAGATACAAAAGTTAAAAGGGATTAAATATATGCCCAACTAAAAACAGTAAATACAAATATTAAAATAACAATAACCCCCCCCATCTCCCATCAGGCCAGGCCGGCTTGTTCAAATAAGAATGTCTTTAGATCGCGACGGAAGGAGCGAAGATCGGGCGCCATCCGGAGCTCAACCGGTAACCGATTCCATAGCTCCGGGGCGCCCACAGAGAAGGACCTCCCCCTGGGGGCCACCAATTGACATTCTCTAATCGGTGGCAACCTGAGGAGGCCCTCTCTGTGGGAACGTACAGGGCGGAGGGAAGTTGACGCCGGCAGCAGGTGTTCCCTAAGGTACTCCGGACCCATGCCATGTAGGGCCTTAAACACCAGTACCAGTACCTTGAAGGACAGTTGCAGGAATTGGACATGTTTACTCTAATATGAAAACTGAAAACAATAATGTTGACAGTGGGCTGCTTTCTACACAGGCACAATACTGTTTCAAGTTCCTTCAGTTCACATCTCTAGAACTATTAGGCTCTGCTCAATATATTGAACTCCAGACTTTCTCCTTCATCTATTAACAAAGAAATTATTTCTTTGAATGTTTAACTCCATTTTTTTTCACAGTTCATTGCTTTCCTTCAGTGGCATAAGATAAATATTTGGAGTGTGTGGAATTTGGTGGATGTATATCCATTGAATGAAGCTTTGATCAAAGGACCCATTTGAAGTATTTGGATAAAACAAAATACCTCCCCATTCACTTTCATATCCCAGAATGGAATAGAATAGAATAGAAGAATAGAATATAACTTTATTACGGTCATAGACCAGCAATAGACGTCACTTTTTACAATATATTAAAAAATAGCACTGACATTAATAATAAATAATAACATCCCTGTTAAGAAAATACATGTTCTCAAAATGTTAGGGTCACTCCCTAGTTTACATGAGTGGGAAGCTGATAACTTTGTGAGTAAATATAATGTTCCAAAAATTGTTAGAGATATCTCCAAAAAATTGGCACAAGTTGACAACTATAATTCTGTAACCATTTTTTTTCCTCATGGACATTGCAGCAACACAGAATTTTGCCACTGCATGCATGGTAGAAGGGTTTGAGTCCTGGAGGAGAAAGCCTACATAAAAATTGTCTGCCCTCCCTGGCAATCTCTCTAATAAGGGGAGAATGTATGCTGACCTATAACTTCGGTATAACTCACAGTACAATAAAACATGTGAGATATCTTCAACTTCTCCTTTACTACATATACATACCTGTTCTGTTATTGGTGTTCTCTTATACCTGCCCTGCAGGAGTGCTGAGGGGAGAATGTTAAATCTGGCTCTGAAGAAAGCTGTTCTTTGCTTTGGGAAGGTATCCCAGAATGGAATGGCTGCACTCAAACCAGTAAACAGGGTTTCAGGGGACATGCAAAATCCTAATTCAGCAAGGCACATTGTCTGCCTACATGTAGTCCTCAACTTATGACCACAATTGGGATCTGAATTTCCATTGCTAAGCAAGGTGGCTGCTTGCAGTCCTTAATTCAACTGGCTTTCCCCATTGACTACTTGTCAGAAGCCAAATAGGAAAGTTGTAAATGGAGTTCATATAAGCTTGTTTCCAAATATACAAATTTTGGTCACATGGTTGTGGGCATGCTGCAATGGTTGTAAGCGCAAGGACCAAAAAAATCATGTTTTTTTAGTGTTGTTGTAATTTTGGCTGGTTGTAAGCTGAGGACTACCTGTATTTCAGTGGGCCAGTCCACACATTGAGATGATGTTCATTAAGGCATAATAAACGAACCACCAACCAAATAAATATTTTTTTAAAAAAATCTTTACACAGAGAAGATTTTTAAAAATCAGGGTTTTTCCTTAGATTCCATGCTGTATTGAATTTTGCCATCTATACTTGTTATGCTGGCAAATTTGCATGGACAATGAAGACCACAGTATCACAAAAAGATATGTAAGTTTCAACATTTCTTTCCTCCTACTTGTCCATACAGCTAGCCCCTGACTGTAGTTGGGAGCAGAATTTCTGTTGCTCAGCAAAGCAGTGGTTTATTGAGTTGCTTCCAGTTTTCTGATATTGTTTAAGTTCAATTGCAGCTGAATGAATCTTGCAATTGTTCAGTGAATTCAGCTTCCTCAACTAACTTTGCTTGTTGAAGCCATCTGGGAGAATTGCAGATGGGGATCAGGTAAACCTCAGACATCACAAGTGGTGTAAATATCATAATCATAACCATAACAGTAAAGTTGGAAGGAACCCTGAAGGTCATCCAGTCCAACCCCATGCTCAGGCAGGAAACCCTATACCATTTCAGACAAATGGCTGTCCAGTCTCTTCTTTAAAACCTCCAGTGTTGGAGCATTCACAGCTTCTGGAGGCAGGTGGTTCCACTGGTTAATTGTCCTTATTGTCAGGAAGTTTCTCCTTTGATTAGTTTCCATCTGTTGCTTCTTGTTCTGCCTTTGGGTGCTTTGGAGAATAGCTTGACTCCCTCTTCTTTGTGGCAGCCACTGAGATATTGGAACACTGCTATCATGTCCCCCCTCGTCTTTCTCTTCATTAAACTAGACATACCCAATTCCAGCACCCGTTCCTTATATGTTTTAGCCTCCAGACCTCTAATCATCTTTGTTGCTCTTCTCTGTACTCTTTCCAGAGTCTCAACATCTTTTTTACATTGTGGTGACCAAAACTGGATGCAGTATTCCAGGTGTGGCCTTACCAAGGCATTGTAAAGTGGTATTAGTACTTCACGTGATCTTGATTCTATCCCTCTGTTAATGCAGCCTAGCATTATGTTGGCTTTTTTGGCAGCTGCAGCACACTGCTGGCTCATATTTAAGTGATTGTCCACAAGGACTCCGAGATCCCTCTCACAGTTACTACTTTTGAGCAAGGTACCCCTATTCTATACCTGTACATTTGGCTTTTCTTGCCTAAATGTAGAACCTTATTTTTTTCACCATTGAATATCATTTTGTTAGATAGCGCCCGGTGTTCAGGTCTGTCCAGATCCTCTTGTATCTTAAGCCTGTCTTCTGGAGTGTTGGCTATTCCTGCCAGCATGGTGTCATCTGCAAATTTGATGAGTTCCCCATCTATTCCCTCATCCAAATCGTTGATGAAGATGTTGAACAGCACTGGGCCCAGAACAGAGCCCTGAGGCACCCCACTACACGCTTCTCTCCATGTAGATGCGGTTCCATTGAGGACCACATGCTGAGTACAGCAGGTCAGCCAGCTACGAATCCATCTGGTGGTGATGCTGTCTAACCCACAGTTTTCTATCTTATCAAGTAGTAGTTTGTGATCTACTTTATCAAATGCCTTATTGAAGTCCAAGTAAATTATATCCACAGCATTCCTCTGATCCACTAGTTTAGTCACTTGGTCAAAGAATGCAATAAGATTTGTCTGGCATGATTTGTTTTTGACAAATCCATGTTGGCTTTTAGTAATGATTTTGTTTGCCTCTAGGTGCTTGCTGATTTGTTGTTTGATTATCTTTTACAGAAGCTTCCCAGGATTGAGGTCAGGCTGATAGGTCCGTAATTTCCTGGATTCATTTTTTCCCTTTTTTGAAGATGGGAACTACATCAGCTCTCTTCCAGTCCTCTGGTAGTTCCCCAGTGCTCCAGGATCTTTGAAAGATATAGTTCAGTGGTTCTGAGATCACGTCTGCCAGTTCCTTGAGAACCTTGGGGTGTAATCCATCTGGTCCTGGTGATTTGAACTCGTCTAGGCCTGACAGGTGCCATTTTCTTGTCTATCTTAACTTGTGTTTCTATTCTGTTTTTTATGGCACCGGTTTTGATAGGTTGGTCTGTTTTTTCCCTTTGTGTAAATATGCCACTTGCCAAGTGCCCAAATTTTGATCAAGTAACCATGGGATTGCTACAATGATTACAAGTGCAAAGATCATTCATAAGTCACTTTTGTTCAAATATGTGAACAACTGGTTCTCTGTGTGGATGCCACTTCCAGAAATTCATTCTGGGCCTGGGCAACAAAAAATTAGCTACCAGTTCTGCCGAATTAGTGCAATGGTCACTTTCCTATAATGTAACTAAATGCATTGAGAAGCCTCATGGGGAATCTTTCACATAGCATCAGAACTTCATTACAGAGGAACTCAGTGAAAGCAGGTGTTTATGGCCTTATCCTTGACTAGTTCCATGCTTCGGAAAGCTTTCTGAGAGCTCCTGGGATTATAATGGGCCACCTACGGGGGCTACAGAGTAGGAATTAGTGCTATTCCCGCTTGCTCTTCCCCTTAACATTCTCCACTGATAAACTGGCTGTGGAAGGTGCAAGGAGAAAGCAATATTTTTGGAAATTGCTGAATCTATTCGCTTTGCAACGGCGTCCATTTATTATTTTCTTCAAAGAATTATGATGTAATTATGCAACATTCAGGTGACTACAGAGAATCTCATTTAACTACTAGTTGTCCCAAAGGTGCTTTTATTTTTTATTTTATTTATTTTATTTTAATTCCATTGATATCCCGCCCTTCTCCGAAGACTCAGGGCGGCTTACAAGCTTAGCAGTAGCCTTCATTCTATGTATATGCCTGCTTATTAGGGCTTTCACACACACCCCAAGCAGCATTATTACAAAGTCAGCTTAATTGCCCCCAACAATCTGGGTCCTCATTTTACCTACCTCGGAAAGATGGAAGGCTGAGTCAACCTTGAGCCTGGTGGGACTCGAACCTGCACTAATTGCAGGCAGCTGGTGTTACTTAAGGAGGCATTAGCCCACTGCTCCACCGAGGCTCTTTTTTTTTTCTTCAAAAGGCAAATGGACTTTCTTGGGGTTTTTTCCTTGAAAATTTTCACTTCTCATCAAAGAAGCTTCTTCAATGAAAATTTCCAAGGTAAAAATAAAAAAAAGTCCAGTTGCCTTTTGAAAAACAACAACAACCCATCTTTGGGACAACCATGACTTGGGTGATTGAGAACCTCCACAGATATTTAACAACCACTTGCATAGTGACTGTTCAAAGTTATGACAGACTTTCCCAGAGCTACTTAGGACCCAAGTGCCTGCACCTCTCCGGCCTCACTTGTTCACATTTTTGGAGCTTGACAACCAGATTCCGTTTATGATTATTTGCAGCATCTTATGGGGGTCACAATTTTGGGCATTTTTGCTTGTTTCCTGTATTTACTACAGATTTCCAGCAAAAAAAAGGTCACTAGGAAAAACATGTTTGTTTAATGCTTAACAATTGCAGCTCCCACTTAATGACCACAAAAATGGTTGTAAAATTGGGCATGGTCACATGAGTAATTAACTATTGCCATGATTTATGACTGTAATTCCAGGCTCAATTCTAAGTAGCATTGGAAACTCAGGCCATCTCTGAAAGGGAATACAAGAGGCAGTGTGATTTGATTTGATTTGCTTGCTTATAGGGCCTTTTTAAAAAAAGCTTAAAAAATGAAATAACTTCAAAAAATAACATGAACTACCTTCCCATCATTGCCTACTCAAATTTCTTGTTTGATATTTGTTTAATTCTGTAAAAAAGGTTAAAGGAAAAGTGCCTTTCATGGAGAGTGAACAGTTTGTGGTGTGATATGTAATGGGGAAGCAGGATTTGTTTTAAATGTAAAATATGAATTCCCCCATGGTCTTCCAACTGTTCTACATTTAATTTTGATATTCTTCCAGTGCTATTTATTCTCAGATTATTCACGATACTGACACAAAATCTTAATAGACATATTGTTAAAAATGTAATGGTGGGTGTTGCCTTCAGACCAAATTGCACATAATTATATAGTCACAGCAACTAAAGAAATTGGAGCAGGGTGAATCTGGGCCAGAAACATGATGGCTACATTGCAATTGACTTTTGATTTGTTTAAACATTTAACAGAGAGAAACAATAAAAGACATCATTGAAAACCTCCTATTGTTACATTGTGATTGACCCGTTCATTCTATGTTCTGTTTGTGTCATTTTTGTTGGTGTCCACTCATAATACTTTCCATCCCCTTTCATAATTAATCTATTATTTAAAAGTGTACATGAAATTTTGTACTGGGTTGCATAACGGCAAAGGAGCAGCACATTGTAATAGACGTGTTTGACCATAAAAAAGGGAATCAGGTTGCTTTGTTTCAGAAGAGAGATATCTGTATAAACTCATGGACACCACATACTCTATTTGGTTCCTGAATTAACCCACTTTTAGGGTCCGTAAGCCACATTTAGACATAAACAAATAAAGGCTGAGTAGGTATAACAACTTACCAGAGTTAAAGTTAACCAGATTTAGAATGGTGTCCAAATGTTGCTATTTAACTCATTAACTTGATTGAATTGTACTGGGCAATCTGGACATTGTTAACCTTTACATAAGTCAATTTTTCCTTACTATGCTGATTAAGATTATACAGTTGTTATACTGAAATCATATCTCAGTTGAAAAGCACAGGTCCTTCAAGAAAAAGGTCCTGGCATTTGAAGCTATAAAGACTAGATACCAAATAATGGGGAAGGGGTTTGATGGAGACATTACAGGTAGTCCTCAACTTATGCTTGTAATTGAGCCCAGGATTATGGTTATAATCTATGGCAGTTGTTAAGCAGATCACCATGTAACCATATGACCTTTTTGTAGTAGTTGTTAAGTGAACCTGATTTCCCCAATGGGCTTCTCTTTTTTTTTCCCCAGACGCGATAAGGAAATAAGTTGGTGACCCAATTTATGATCATTTACTGCACCATGTTGTGCAGGATCCATTACAATCATAAGTCAAGGACTATATGTTTCCATCTCATAATCCTAAATTAAGGATTGAACCTAAACTTTAAACTAAGGTTCTCAATGGGTGCCTTCCAGATGTGTTGCAATTGCAAATTTTAGGCTGGCACAGAATTTGGGATTTGCCATTCCAAAATAATTGCATGGCACCAGATAGGAAAAGGCTGTGATAAAATGCCACTTTACATTGGATGTGAATTTGGGCTACAATTATGCTCACGTGTGCCTATATACAGCCTCCAGTCAATCAGTTATAGAGAAACTCTTGTTGTAACTGAACAAGACACATTCTCTAGGTTTCCAACAAATCACAGAAGGTGACAGTCAATTCCTGAACTGAAGCTGTTGAATATGGTTATTTCATAAGTAGCTTTCTCAGTATTTTGATAATAAAGTGGTTAGAGGAGATTTGTTCAAATGGGGCTCAACAATTTTTCAGAAAAATTTAATACCGAGATTTAAGCATCTTTCAAATTTCAGACTGCTGCAAGACAGAATTGCTTCCTCCTTTTCACTAGAAAAAAAAAATGACCTGAAACATACTGCTTGAGGGATGCAAGAGGAATGGAAATGCCTGCACTTGCAGTACTTTCATTCAAAAGAATTAAATAGCAAGAATTCATCCTTTTAGGAAAGCTCTCTTTAGCTGGCATTTTTCTTTGAAAAGTCCAATTCTGCCATTTATCCGCAGGGATCCATTTCCTTCATTAAAACTTCTATTGACTTCAGAGACTTAATGTCCTCTTTCTCACGTTTGTGATTTTTCCCCCCACCTAGTAATTATCATTTGCATAATTCAATTATATATATATATATATATATATATATATATATATATATATATATATATATATATATATATATATATATATATATATATATATATATATATATATATATATATATATATATATATATACACACACACACACAAAAATGCTTGGCAAGACAATCACCTGCCCCTTTAAACTGAAACATTATGAGCCAACCATTTTCAATCTGAGCTGATTAACAGCAGCATATTCCAAATTTATAGGGTCTATTAACAGCCATCTGAAGGAGAGCTATAGTGCCAAATCTCCTTTCCCAACTTCTCCAGGGAACTCTTTCTCAGATGCTCTTTTCACAACTGGTAAACAACGCTTTATATCTTTTGCACAGATAGCAGATAATTACCATATGGTTCAAAACATGCTTGCTCCGTTCACTTTCCCACAGTAAACTTACTTCATTATGACAGATAATGGGAATCTGGGGAGCCCAAGTGTATAACACAGCCCCTTGTAGGTTTGGTGAGTTCAAAGGTCAGGGTCTATTACAATAAAGGTTCAGAGCAAGATAAGCGACTTTGTAAGAAAGGATTTTTACAGACCAGCAAGAACTGAACAGCTTTGTAATTAAGGATGGGTGGGGGGGAACAGAGGGAGTTGGGTACAGAATCCACAAGCTATCAATATCTCCAAACCAACATTATTTTTAAACACTATTAAGCACAGTAACAAGCACAAATATAATGAGGCTATAGGAATTATTACAAAACAATGTCTTCAGAGAGGCAGGGAAATTTTTTTATAACTCTTATTACATTTCAGCAGTTGCATCCTATGCCTAGCATGTTTAAAAGGGAATGGACATTTTTGCAAACATTTTCATCAATGACTGAAGTCACAATTATTATTAATTCTGAGGAAAATAAAAATCATTGCAAAAAGATGGCAAAAATATTCAATAAGCACAGCTCTAGGTAGACTATAGCCATTCCTGAGTGATGGCATTTTCATAGGTTATAATCCCTCATAAAGTTTGGAAACAAACTTATGTAAACCTCCTAAATAAACTTCATGTAGTCATGTTGATTTCCAAGTACAGTCAACCTGATCATCACTGGAAAATTAGCTATGGTTAGATGAGAGATATTTACTGATGGAAAAAGATGTAAGGAAGGCAGGGGAAAAATAGAAACACATAGTCTTCAGTGTAGTAATCGGCAATCTCAGTCATCAAAAGATTGGAGGGAGAGAGAAAGAGGGATACCTGTTTATATTTTACAGGTATCAAAATTGTTCTCATTTACTTTAATAAATAGGCACACTCTCTACAGAAATAGAGCGCAACAATAATGAAAACTGTAAACTTGAATGCATTTGGGTCAATATAAAAGGGGGGAAAATGACATTGCCATAGGTGTATACTATAGGCCACCCAACCACAAAGAGGAAATAGATGAATGTTTTGCTAGTCAGCTAACTACCTAAGTTATGTAGGAAACACATCACAATAGTAATGGGGGACTTTAACTACCCTGACATCAACTGGGAGACAAACTCTGCACCAAGTGGAAGATCTAACAGATTCCTGACAAACCTAGCAGACAACTTTCTCTCCCAAAAAGTAGAGAAGGGAACTAGGGGATTAGCCATTTTGGATCTCATTCTCACTAACAGAGATGAAATGATGGAAGGTGTTGAAGCCACAGGAACCTTGAGGGGAAGTGATCATGCAATATTGGAATTCAACATTATGCAAGCACAAGCAATAGAACACAGTCAAACTAGAGTCTTTAAGAGAGCTAATTTCAATAAACTTAGAGAGACTTTGGGAAGGATTCCATTGATGAGAATCCTCAAAGGGAAAACAACTCAAGAAGCTTGGGAAATTTTGAAAAGTGAGATAATAAATGCCCAGTCTAGTACAATACCAACGAAGAGGAAAAATAAAAGCTCTCAAAAGAAACCAGCATGGCTGCATAAAGAATTCTCTGACAAATTGGAAGATAAAAAGGACAAGTATAGAAAATGGAAAGAGGGGCACATAACTAAGTCAGAATATCAGCAAATAGCCTGAGCCTGTAAAGATGAAGTGAGGAAAGTTAAGGCTCAAAATGAACTAAAGCTTGCGACAAAAGTCAACAATAACAAAAAAAAGCTTCTTTCAACATGTAAAAACAAGAAAAAAGTTAAGGAAATGATTGGTCCACTAGTGGATGAAAGTGGCAAGAAGGTGATAACCAACAGGGAGAAAGCAGAACTATTTAACTCGTTTTTTGCATCTGTCTTTACACAAAGGGAAAAAACAGACCAACCTATCAAAAATAGTGCCATAAAAAACAGAATAGAAACACAAGTTAAGATAGACAAGAAAATGTTAAGTGAGCACCTGTCCAGCCTAGATGAGTTTAAATCACCAGGACCAGATGGATTACACCCCAAGGTTCTCAAGGAACTGGCAGATGTGACCTCAGAACCACTGAACTATATTTTTCAAAGATCCTGGAGCACTGGGGAACTACCAGAGGACTGGAAGAGAGCTGATGTAGTTCCCATCTTTGAAAACGGAAAAAAAGGATCCAGGAAATTACAGACCTATCAGCCTGACCTCAATACCTGGGAAGATTCTGGAAAATATAATCAAACAACAAATCAGCGAACACCTAGAGGCAAACAAAGTCATTACTAAAAGCCAACATGGGTTTGTCAAAAACAGATCATGCCAGACAAATCTTGCTGCATTCTTTGACCAAGTGACTAAACTAGTGGATCAGAGGAATACTGTGGATATAATTTACTTGGACTTCAGTAAGGCATTTGATAAAGTAGATCACAACCTTCTACTTGATAAGATAGAAAAATGTGGATTAGACAGAATCACCACCAGATGGATTTGTAGCTGGCTGACCGGCCGTACTCAGCGTGTGGTCCTCAATGGAACCGCATCTACATCGAGGGAAGTATGCAGTGGGGTGCTCCAGGGCTCTGTTCTGGGCCCAGTGCTCTTCAACATCTTCATCAACGATTTGGACGAGGGGATAGATGGGGAACCCATCAAATTTACAGACGACACCAAGCTGGCAGGAATAGCCAACACTCCAGAAGATAGGCTTAAGATACAGGAGTATCTGGACAGACTTGAACACTGGGCGCTATCTAACAAAATGAAATTCAATGGTGAAAAAAAGTAAGGCTCTACATTTAGGCAAGAAAAGCCAAATGTACAGGTATAGAATAGGGGGTACCTTGCTCAAAAGTAGTAACTGTGAGAGGAATCTCGGAATCCTAGTGGACAATCACTTAAATATGAGCCAGCAGTGTGCTGCAGCTGCCAAAAAAGCCAACACAGTGCTAGGCTGCATTAACAGAAGGATAGAATCAAGATCACATGAAGTATTAATTACAATGCCTTGGTAAGGCCTCACTTGGAATATTGCATCCAGTTTTGGTAACCATGATGTTAAAAAGATGTTGAGACTCTAGAAAGAGTACAGAGAAGAGCAACAAAGATGATTAGGGGACTGGAGGCTAAAACATATAAGGAATGGTTGCTGGAATTGAGTATGTCTAGTTTAATGAAGAGAAGGATGAGGGGGAACATGATAGCAGTGTTCCAATATCTCAGGAGCTCCCACAAAGAAGAGGGAGTCAAGCTATTCTCCAAAGCACCCGAAGGCAGGACAAGAAGCAACAGATGGAAACTAATCAAGGAGAGAAGCAACCTAGAACTAAGGAGAAACTTCCTCACAGTTAGAACAATTAACCAGTGGAGCCACCTGCCTCCAGAAGTGGTGAATGCTCCAACACTGGAAGTTTTTAAGAAGAGACTGGACAGCCATTTATCCAAAATGGTATGTGGTTTCCTGCCTGAGCAGGGGGTTGGACTAGATGACCTCCAAGGTCCCTTCCAACTTTATTATTATTACTTTACAACTTTTTTTAAATGAAACTGCCTCCTTTTGAAAGCTAGAGAGAGCAATGTCTTCCTAAAATTTAAAACAAATCACCTGCATTTAACTATCACATAATTTTAGTGTGGTTGACACAGACAATCCTAACTTTTAAGAGAAAAAAAAATCAAATTCTGCAAAGTTGTCAGAAAATCAGTGGCTTCGTTTATAAAGAACCTGCCAGATTTTAAACAGATTTTGCTTCCTGGTAGAAGAATGGAACTCATAATGACAAAATCATAATTATGTACATTTTTCACCTCATATCTTAATCTTTAAGGAGTTTACCCTTAAGATAAAAACAATTTCCTGTAACATATAGATTTACAGGAAGTGTGGAAAATCCTTAGGTTCATGATTTTGCCGAGCATTCTCATTGAGAAGCTGACTGACTTGAAATTTTCCCCCTCCATCTGTGATTGGATTCAAGACTTTTGCAGGGACCGGTTACAAACAGTGAGGGTCGGGTCTGCTTTGTCCACCCCCCTGAAGCTTTGCACCAGCTCGCCACAGGGCTGTGTGCTTAGCCCCTGTCTGTACTCTTTGTACCCATATGACTGTGTATCATCCGACCCATCTACTGTGATAATTAAGTTCGCAGATGATACTACTGTGGTGGGTCTTATTACAGGTGGGGATGAGACAGCATACAGGGAGGAGGTACAAAAACTATCCATATGGTGTTGTAACAACTTGCACCTGAACATTGGCAAGATGAAAGAGATGGTGCTAGACTTCCGGAGGAAAAAGGAGGAACCTGCCCCACTTTACATCGGGGAGGATTGTGTGGAGAGACTTTCCTCCTTTAAATTTCTGGGAGTCTACCTCTGTGAAGATCTTACCTGGAAAGTTAATACAACCCAGGTGGCCAGAAAGGCCCAACAGAGACTTCACTTTCTCAGGGTCTTGCGGAAGAACAGGGTAGAACAATGGCTAATGACCCTCTTTTACCGGTCTACTATAGAGAGCATCCTCTCGTACTGTATTGTGGTTTGGTATGCTGGTCTGACAGCCGCGGATAGGAAAGCATTACAGAGGGTGGTGAGCACAGCACAAGACATTGTGGGCTGTCCCCTGACACCACTGGATGACATCGCCAGGGCTCGCTGCCTTGGAAGAGTGAGGAAAATTCTCAGGTATGACTCACACCCTGGACGGTATCTCCTCACACTCCTACCATTGGGTAGGAGATATAGGAGTATAGCCAGCCATACCAACAGGCTGAAGAACAGCTTTTATCCATGAGCTGTTAGGCTTTTGAACGGGATATAATTTTATAAACTTTATGCATGATTGACTTGCAAGGCTGGTGTGTTGTGCAATTAGCTCACATGGTATAATAAGATGGAGGGTTTGTGTCACTGTAAGTTGGGGATGGGGGCACGAAGGGAGGCTCAGCCAATCTCAATGTATACATGGTTGTACTTTGACAATAAAGGTTAATTCATTGAACTTCTGATATCCATGGTGGAGTGTATGAAGACCCAAATGACATCATAAGTAAAGGTAAAGGTTTTCCCGCACATGCATGCTAGTTGTTTCCAACTGTAGGGGCCGGTGCTCATCTCCGTTTCAAAGCTGAAGAACCAGTGCTTGTCCGAGGATGTCTCCGTAGTCAAGTGGCTGGCATGACTAGACGCCAAAAGCGCACAGAACGCTGTTACCTTCCCACTGTAGTGGTCCCTATTTTTCTACTTGCATTTTTACGTGTTTTCGAACTGCTAGGTTGGCAGAAGCTGGGACAAGTAACAGGTGCTCACTCTGTTACGCGGCACTTGGGATTCGACCCACCAAACTGCCGACCTTCTGATCGACAAGCTCAGCATCCTAACCCACTGAGCCACCGCGTCCCATAAAGCCACCGCGTCCCATAGTTACCAGCATAGTTACCAGCAATTATCCACCAGTCACCTCACCCAGATGCATTGGTGTCAGACATTCAAAAGCTACTTTGGGCATTGGGAGAGGGACAATAAATTGGAAGAACTAATAAAAAGCAAGCTGATATAATAATGCAGATTAATCCAGCATCAATTCAAAGTATTGTTTCTTTCTCAGTAAATTTCAACTTGTTCTGTGAGTTTTTCCAACCTATTCTGAGATCCCCTCTCAGGAAAGTGAAGGAGTGAAGATCTATCTAAGGGTCCCCTTCATGCTCTTGTTCTTAATAATCTTTCTAATATTTAGCCTTTCAAATGACACCTAAGATATTTTTATAGCAATAGCATATAAACTTATATACCACCCCACAGTGCTTTACAGCACTCTGTGGCTGGTTTACAATGTCAGCCTATTGCTCCCAACAATCTGGGCCCTCCTTTTACTAACCTCAGAAGAATAGAAGGATGGGTCAACCTTGAGCCCCATCAGGATTGAAGTCCTCTCTGCGGACAGAGTTTGCCTGCAATACTGTATTCTAATCACTGTGCCATCACGGCTTTTATTGTGCAGGACATATGGTCATTAACAGGAATTTAAATTTGTTTACGATTTATTTATTGTGAAAATTATATATGCTTGTATTGTAGATTACACTTGAGTTTTGTGATGGCACTTATACTTCCTTTTGTAAGTGTAGATAAACAAATAGGTCCAGATTCTTGAAAGCAAGAAGCAGGCTTCTTTCTCTGTGTGTCGTAAGCCATGCAAGTTGTAGCCTATTTTCCTAAATGGGTTCTGTATTTGTCTGCTTCTCTTTAGCCCACACACTTCTTGTGTGTACAAATGCAACATTTTAACATTGATTCATCTGATTCATTAATTACTGTTTGGGTTTTTTAAAAGTTTTAAATGAAGTCAGGAGAGATAAACAATAATGAGTCTACGACTGGTGAATTAACTGATTTTCAGCATTGTTTTGTTATCACACTTTATATGTAACTATTAAAACATTTTAATGGGTTTCACATGAATAAAAAGAGCAACTACAAATAATACGTAAAAAAGGGTAACATGTTTCATGAAATTAATTTTATAATCACATCCCAGTATACCAGTAGCTGCGCACTCATGTGGCTGGAAATATAATTGCATCTGGTCTGAACTAAATAGAAAGAACAAATTGTTCTGGTCCCTTTGGGGCTGTGAAAACATTCTCTAGTCAGCTTCAAAACTGCAGATGTGAGGGCCTCTTAAAATGGACTACTCCGAAAGCTAAATTAGTTTCCATTTGACATATGACATGCTTTTGGTGAAGCTGTAAGTCACAAAATATAGAAAAGACATATACAAGTAGTCACAAGAGTTCATTTAGTGAATATTCAAAGTTACAGCAGCATATGACTGTTTTTCACACTTGTGACCTTGGCAGCATCTCCATGGGTCACATGATCAAAATTTGAACTCATATTTATGACAGTTGTGGTGTCCCAAGGTCACATAATCCCCTTTTGTGAATTTCTGACAAGCAAACTCAATGGAGAAGCCAGATTCGCTTATGTGATTAACTTAACAATGGCATTGATTCACTTAACAACTGTGGCAAGAAAGGTCGTAAAATGAGGCAAAATGAAAAATGGGAGGTTCCTTGTTAACTGTTTATTTGTCTGAGTTGGTAGTTCCTTGTTTGGGAAACTGTTTACTGCTTAAATAAAGGTGACAGCCAGACACCTTTTACTTTCAGACTTACAAGAATTTGTTAATGTAACTTTACAATAAATAGGATTAGTTTATGTGGCTGTATTTCCTGTCTACTCTACCTGTTAAAACTTACAGACATGTTGCAAATGTCTCAATGTTTCTTGAATAACTTGCTGTATGATTTCGTATGGAAGCCTTTTAGGCAGAATTTTGGTATGATTATAATATAGTTTCAGGATAAAACTAGTTTCTATTCACTATAATTATGAACAATCTTACCCAGTATTATGTGCCTATCAAACATGGCCAAAGCCATTTTGGGGCCACGGGGGGTGGGTGGGGAGGAGCTGTAAATCCATATGGTTGGAAGACATTTGGCTGGGAAAATGTAGACCTTTTTCTGGAAACAAGAAATAAACTCCAAAAACCAGCAAAAACTGTCCCAAATTTTGGTCATGTCACTATAGGATAAATGCAATCTGGTTGCCAAGCATCCAAATACAGAACTGCGGGGTGGGGGAGGGTCTGCAGCTTCGGAACTCCAGATCATAAGTATCTTTTGAGGGTGTCTGTCATGATGGTTGCTAAGCAACTGGTTGTTAAGCAAGGACTATCTATTTAGTCCATCCAATAAATAACTGGTATTTTATTAATTCTATTTTTTTTATTCCTGGTACATCTTATTTAATGTACATACAATTATCAAGAAGAACAGATTTAAATGTCCTCAGTAATCAATAATATGCACAGTGCATAGTTAAACAGTTGAGTAAAATGACTGAAAAGCGTTGCTGGGAAATGTTTAAAATAATCCTTCTCTAAATATGTCTTTGGCTGTGCAGTTGTGAACACCGACTGAGCAGACAAGCAGTCAATTTGTTTGAAACAGGAATACATTTAAATACTGTTTGCCTTTTACAGAAAAAGCTGCCGTTAACAAGGCTGTGGGTGGTTCAACAAAAAATTCCTGGAAATTCACGGTCTGGTCCATCAGCATCTGGGATCAGTGTTGCTAATGTCTTTTGCTACACAAAGGAATCTGCCAGGGTGGGAAATGGAATCTTTGGGAACCATAGCCTATCCCTGGATCTTAAATTTTGATCTGGATCAATTCCACCAAAGGCAAATTTCTCCTAAAGTAAGAACAATTTCAGACAATAGGAGAGACATGAGCAAAGAATAATTAATTGCACCCTACACTTCATTCATTCCAAATTTATTTTGCAAATTCAGTACACATTGAAAGTTCTTATTAACTTCCCTACATGCCCACTAAGGCTAATTCACCCCCATATGAAAACAGAGCAAAATGCAAAATATCCATTGCTAACACTGGGTTAATGGACTCCAATTCAGTCATATTCTCGTAGGTTTGTATCTCACAAGGCTTGCACTAAATGTTGACAGTTGCACGGGGAGAATTAAACACAGCATGCCTGGTTGCTTAATGCATTCACCGACTAGATTACTACCTGACAAAATAGGGCACTTGTCCTATTTATCCCTTAATTACAAGGCCCCTCTACTTGCTAATACCTTAAATTGCTTGGTAGGTGTCCTTGGCTCAGCAGGCAAGTTAGAATTTCTGTGATTATGAAAGAAGATATGGAGACTGAGAAAATTATTTGCAGTGGTGACAGCCAAGGCTAAGCCACTTAAACTAGGCTTCCAAATAAGGGATATTTTGTAAATTCTTGTAGCTCCTTTCTTTTTACTGTAATATTTCAACCCCAAACCTGAATCTACAGGGTGCTCAGCAACTGGCATGAGCTCTATCCTGGCAGCACTGTTTTAATTTTTTAACAAATTCAATTTTTTAAATTTTAAAATATTTTTTAAAGAAATAAACAGTGAACTATTGCATTATAAATTATTAAAGTGCCAATTTCTGGAGTAATTTTCTGGATCCCCCTTCTTACGTTAGAAAATAAACACGATGGGGAACTACTATTTTGTGCTTTTCTTGGAAGTATTCCAAGAAAACTAATGGAGTGGTGGGAAATACTGGCTGTCCTTGAGCTGCGACTGGTCACTTAGGCACTATTTGAAGTTATGACAGGTCCCCAAATTATTTTGAAGTAACTATACACACAAATATATAAATGATCACATTTTGGGTGTTTGGCAACAGACTTGCATTTATGACTATTTGCAGCATCCCACAGAAACATAACTTGATGTTTAACTTTTTTTTTGTTGCCAAAAACTCATATTTATCCTGGTTTCTGGCAAAAAAACACCTATTGGATACATTGTGTTTATTTAGCCAGCAAGGCATTCAATTAACAAATGTGGATTCAATTAAAACTGAGGTGTTTCTTTTAATGGCTGGCACACACAAAAAAAGTCATAAAATTGGCCTGGTCATACACTTAACAATCCTCACCACCTATGACAGAAATTCCACATTCAATTACGGTTGAGTGTGTTAGTTAAGGACTACCTATAACTCAGTTCACAAACCTTAATAAAAAATAGTTGGAGAATTCTGGAAGTTGAAATCCACAAATTGCTAAGATTGGACACCCCTGTTTAGAATAAGGGAACCTGAGAAAGCAGGTAATGTAGAAATCCTTAAAAAATTAACTATGCAAAATTAACAAAATATTTTCCATTAAAATACATGATAATCAGAATAAACCAATAAGAAAAACATGAAATTCCTTGTTGTAGTTAACCTACAAAAAAACAACCAACCCCCACCCCAAAAAAGCCAAGAGAACAAAAAAAAATCAAAATAAAATCTGAGTCTTTTCAGAGCATTTTCTATTACACAATCTTTAAAATATTGCAATATACGAATTTGGTATATGTGAATTAGCAAAGCAGGGATTTTGTTAATTAACAGTTTAAAAGCGATAGCTTGTCAGTGTTATTTATTGTTACTTCTATTGGGAAATTGTATCCATCTATAATGCTTAAGTATCCATTAGATTTTATTAGTAAAAACCAGTGCTTTTTTTGTAAAAGAAAAAGGTGCCGGAACTCACACATGTCATACAAGCCACCTTGCCTACCCTACAAGGTTCCATCCAAAAAAGGTGCCGGAACTCCGTTCTGAGCGTTCTATGAGAAAAAAAAGCCCTGGTAAAAACCACAAAAATGAATCATATGTATATAAGTATAAAAGCATTAGTCCTCTTTCACTGCAGGAAAGAAGGATCTTGGTTTCTTAACTTACTTGTCCTTTTCAGGCTTAGATATTTTTCTCAGTAAGCCTATGAAATACAGCATGTGCTTAACAGAGAATGCATTGCAAATGAAATTCAGCACACTATATATATTTGATACTAGTATTTTAGGTATAGCTGAAACTATTAAGTGTTGTGGTTCAAGATTTTGACTTAAGAATTCAAGAGTCCCTCTGTGAGGGAGGTGACAGAAAGATAGGTAGGTGGGTAGGCAGTCAGTCAGTCAGAGCTAGATGGATAGATAAATACAACTCTAGGTCACATGATCACAAGGAAGAAGTCAAGGGGCTTAGCCCTTCTGTCCAAATTTGGGTGTCTTCTAATGGTGAGATTCAGCTGGTTCGCACCACCTCGGCAGAACCGGTAGCTAATTTTTTGTTGCCCAGGCCCAGAATGGACTTTCTGGAAGTGGCATCCACACAGAGAACCAGTTGTTCACCTATTTGAATCCCACCACTGTTGCCTTCTGCAGTTTTGCAAAAGTTATCCAGCTAGGCAAGAATAGCCAAGCCCCTTTGTAAAAATTCCAGTTGGTTAGGAAAAATAAAAAGTCTGGGGAAGTCTGGCAATGGAAGTTTACCCATTTTTAAATTGTCAAGGTGTAGAAACACTGATTTAATGTATGCTTTTGCGTTATATGGTTAGGCTTCATGTCTTTTTCTTTTTTCATGCTTTGCTATAGACTCCCCATTTTAGAATATCTTAACATCCATGCTAATTTATTAATTTGGTTCCCTTGTAGGTGACCTGTCCATTTAGAGATAATGGAGAATGGCTCTTTGTTCCTACAGTAGTTAAGCTCCTGGCAATCAACCAGAGTAAAATGTGCCTCAAACCTTGGGAGTTAATAAACCAGTCACTGCTATCATGAATAAGGCCTTTGTTGAGCAGAACATATTTTCTAAGTTCCCCACTGCCAAAAGGAAAGGCAGAAATTAGCTTGATGTTTGTACTCTTTATCCTGCTTCCCATTCCTCTTGCTTGTTAATATATACATTTGACTCTCTGTAGGCTTTTTCCCCCTTTGCTATTATTTCAGCTTCTTCTCATTTCCATACTTTTCAACCTATCATTTCATATCTTTTGACCCGGTTCCACTTCTTTTCTTACTTGCATTCCCTTTTCTCCTGCCTTCAGAGGCTTCCTGCAATTCAAATGGAAAGTTATGGGTTGACAAATGGGTGTCTGAAACAGGTTTCAGAAGGAAAAAAGGATGCTAAAAGGCACAACCTTTAAAGATTGCTTAATCTAATTTCTCACCTAGAACTGATCTAATAGCAGTGATTTGCTGGGTGTGGCATCACGACACTACACTCAGGCTGAGTTAATGGACCTTGGCCAGCTTTAAGCTTTCCAGCCAAGTCATTTACAAGTCTTTTGATCATGTGGATCAGTTTTATAACATGGGCAGTCCTTGGCTTATGACTACAATTGGGACCAGAATTTTCATTGTTAAGCAAAGCAATTGTTAAGTGAGTTGCCCCCCAATTTTACAATCTTGTTAAGGGAACCACTGTGGTTGTTAAGTGAATCATGAAGTCATTAAGAGAATCCAGCTTCCCACACAATTTTTTTTAATTTTTTATTTTAATTCCATTTGTATCCCGCCCTTCTCCGAAGACTCAGGGTGGCTTACAATCTTAGCAGTAGCCTTCATTCTATGTATATGCCTGCTTATTAGGGCTTTCACTCCCCCCCCCCAAGCGGCATTATTACAAAGTCAGCTTATTGCCCACAAACAATCTGGGTCCTCATTTTACCTACCTCGGAAGGATGGAAGGCTGAGTCAACCTTGAGCCTGGTGGGATGCGAACCTGCACTAATTGCAGGCAGCTGGGGTTACTTAAGGAGGCATCAGCCCACTGCTCCACCAAGGCTCAAACTTTGCTTGTTGGTACCTGGCTGGGAAAATTGTTCGGAATGGCAACCACATCAACCTGGGATACTGCAACCCTTGTAAATACATGCCATTTGCCAAGAATCCAGATTTTAGTCATGTGACCATGGAATGCTGTGAGGACCAATCATAAAGCACTTTTTTCAGTGCCATTGTTATTTCAAATCATCGCTAAATAAATGGTTAAATGTCTATGGAGATTTTTAGTTATACAGGTCATGGTGGTCCCAACGGTGTCTTTTTAGGAGGCAACTGGACTTTCTTGTTTTTCTTTGAAGATGTTTCACTTCTCATCCAAGAAGCTTCTTCAACTCTTCTTCAACAGAGCTGAAGAAGCTTCTTGGATAAGAAGCAAAACATCTTTAAAGAAAAACAAGAAAGTCTGGTTGCCTCCTGAAAAAGCACCTTTGGGTAAACAAATAGTTGTAAGTTGAAAACCACTGCACTTGTCAATTTGTTTTGAATCCATGATTCTATTTCTAATGTGTGTCTCTGTGTTGGATTAATACAAGAGTAACATACATTTACCAGAAAAAAAAGGAGAGGACTTCATTCTCCCTATAGTGATTGCCCCTATAACCTCCAATACCATCATATTTTAAGGCTGATAAATATTAATTGCTTTTCTGGTAGTTGCAGCCAAAGTTACGTTCCTGACTGCATGCAGACAGTCAGGAATCACCTTCTCAGCAGCCAGTCTAAGCTTTCCAGAGAAAGCAGCAGGGGTGCTCCAATTCTGCCAAAATGCTTTCCAAAGTGTCTTTTCAGAGGCCTACTGTACTAGATATCAGAACATCAGTTTCAAAATATCTTTGTTTTGAAAGAGGATATAATGATAAGAAATTTCCCATGAGTTGCTATGGGAATGGATTGCAAGTGTCATTAAAATCAATTTCTTTCATGCACTCCTGGCTGGGGAATTCTGGGAGTTGAAGTCCACACATCTCAAAGTTGCCAAGGATGAGAAATTCTGATCTATATACAGTATTGTAGAGTTTGCTAGCTGGGGAATTATGGGACTTGAAGTCCATGTACCTCAAAGCTTCCAAAGTTAAAAAATACTGCTGTAGATAGCAGTACTGACCAAAGACAATCTGAATCTCCTTCTTTGCGACGAAAACACAATAATCAGTTTGCATAATTTAAGAGATCCATCCCTTTCCCAGCTATACAAACCCAGCCCTTATTGCACATCCATGTGCACTTCAGATGCCTACATCGTATTCACCAGCACATTGGACAGGAAAGGCATTCTGAGAGAAATAATATCTGGAAGATTAGAGAAGCATCAAAATATTTTTGCTATTTTTAGACAGTGATTTTCTCAATGTACAAAACTTAAATTTATTTCCAAGATCCATACCTTCTCTTTTTATGGCTTGAATACCCCACCAAGCATAAAATGTTCAGTTTTCTTTCTCATCACAAATGATGATTTCATCAGCTTTTGGTAACTCTTGGGCAGACATTCCTAAGTAACATCACCAGAAGAGATATTAACTGGTTACCTTAGTCTTGTGTATTCAATATTTGTGCCTTCAGAAAATAAGTAAAGGCTCCATTAAGCTGCGGTGGCACAATGGTTAGAATGCAGTATTGCAGGCTAGTTTTGCCAACTGCCAGGGGTTCGATCCTGACCCTCTCAAGGTTGACTCAGCCTTCCATCCTTCTGAGGTTGGTAAAATGAGGACCCAGATTGTTGGGGGCAATAGGCTGATCTGTAAACTGCTTAGGGAGAGCTGTAAAGCACTGTGAAGCTGTATGTAAGTCTAAGTGCTACTGCTGTTGCTATTAAATACAAACAGTGCTTGACTTACAGCCATTAATTTAGAATGGCACTGAAAAAAGTGATTTACAACCAGTCCTTGTATTTGCAACCTTCACTACATCCTCATAGTTATGTGATCAAAATTGGCAACCAGCATGTAGTTTTGATGGTTGCACTGTCCAGGGATCATGTGATTGGCATTTTCAAGCTTCCCAGCAAGTAACGCCAGTGGGAGATGTCAGATTTGTTTAATGACTACATGATTCATTTAACAATCATGGCAAAAAAGATTCCAAAATTGGGGATGATTCCCTTAACAACTACCTTGCTTACCAATGGAAATTCTGGGCTACAGGTCTACCTGTAATCAAACCTGAATAATTCATGAAGGAGTCAACCCTTATGTTGTTTTTGCATAGTATGCTAAACCAGAAGGCTAATACTTTAATTCACTTATCACACACTGAATATTAACCGGGTTATGAGAGTTATTGTATGATAAAACTCAAAATGGCTGTCTTTTTGAATTTGTATTAATAAGACATCTTGTAACTTACAATAAAGTCATAAATGGTAGCTATTTTAGGCTCAGATCATAAGATGGCACCAGACCTTGAACGAAAACAGTGCACAATGGCAGAGATGGATGGGAAATAGTTGTGCATTTAGAAATTCATTAGCTGAGCATTTTGGCTGTCATGCTATAGTTTTTCCCAAATTTCTGCCAAGTTTATTTTTCCCTGCAGCCTTAACACCAAAGAGGTATATTGCAACACCAAAGAGGTATATATTGCAACTCACAATTTCCTTTATTAACTTGTCAGCTATTCTTCCTCCTTGCTTTTGAAAGGTTTGCAAAAACAAAAAGGACAAAAAAAATTAATAGGGCCGACAACCATGCTACATAACAACTTTTTTCTTTTTCAATGAAAGAGAAAGAAAGGTAATTGACTTACTGTAAATGAAGGGTTATTATCGTACTATCAACAGTGGTGTGCAGAAAAAAATATATTGGGTCTTTCTATCACATTTCATTGAGTTTAGTGAAAGAGAAGAAAGGATTTTTTAAAAAATAAAATAGTCATGGCTGAATTGTAGCATGTTTTAATAAACACCAAGGGAAAATATTACGGGGTAATTTATCCTGGGTTTTTTTCATACAAGAAACTGTAATGGCAGGAAAACATCATTTTAACATCCTAATAACAACCCCTTGGACCTTCTCCAATAATAAAGTCTGCTCACAACCATCACTGGGATAGAAATTCAAAAGAAATTCTCAAGCATTCTGAGAACAAGGTAGAAAACCAGACGCCTCTTTCAGAGAGGACTTGCAAGCCAGATTTAGGCCCTGCTTTAATTTTAATTTAAGTTTAACATACCCACAAAGGTGGCAAAAAAAATGGGGGCAATGCATTTACCCAGGGCTTTTTTCCTCATAGAACGCTCAGAATGGAGTTCCGGCACCTTTTTTTGGATGGAACCTTGTAGGGTAGGCAAGGCGGGTTGTATGACATGTGTGAGTTCCGGC
Organism: Vipera ursinii; assembly: GCF_947247035.1. NCBI lineage: Eukaryota > Metazoa > Chordata > Lepidosauria > Squamata > Viperidae > Vipera > Vipera ursinii. The sequence continues at coordinate 116,748,428 of NC_139517.1, read as the reverse complement.
ACCTTTTTCTTTTACAAAAAAAGCACTGCATTTACCTATACCAATTACCTCAGCAGCTCAGCTGTGTTATTGAGGCATTTTCAGCGTGAAATTTGTTTTTCCTCACTGAACTTTAAGCAGAATTTCAAGTGCCAAGTCTCCAAAGCCAAGTGGGCTATTAAGAGATAATTACTAATTATGCTAATTTGAGAAGTTGTGCTATTTCTTTCCCTGGTCATTTGATCTGCAAAGCTCTCCCGAGAGAAGAGTCCCTATTCATTGCTAATAATAACCTTTCTCTGCTGAAGCCCTTGGAGTTGGAAGACGGTGTGCCCTAAACCTGGGAATATTTTACAGTTAATCAGAATCTCTGGCAGTGAATTAGAAGAGGGAGAAAGAAAGATTGGGAAGTGACTGAACTTATGCTAATGAGTGGCTTTATTAATTTTATTAGTTTTCCACCATCCCGCAATGCTTTTATAAAAGGTAAAGGTTCCCCCGCACATGCGTGCTAGTCGTTTCCGACTCTAGGGGCCAGTGCTCATCTCCGTTTCAAAGCCGAAGAGCCAGCGCTTGTCCGAGGACGTCTCCGTGGTCATGTGGCCGGCATGACTAGACGCCAAAGGCGCACGGAACGCTGTTACCTTCCCACGGGAGTGGTCCCTATTTTTCTACTTGCATTTTTATGTGCTTTCGAACTGCTAGGTTGGCAGAAGCTGAGACGAGTAACAGGAGCTCACTCTGTTACGCGGCACTTGGGATTCGACCCGCCAAACTGCCGACCATCTGATCGACAAGCTCAGCGTCCTAACCCACATGTCCTTATATTGATACATGTTTTGTTAGTGACTTCATTTTGAAATACAACACTTCTTTGTGATCAGAATGCTGAGTGCCTTTACATCTTTCCAGGAAATGTTGTGAATGAAGCATACAAAAAAGAAAGGTTTTTTTTGGCTTTAGATAAAATTCATATTCCCAGGAAGTAACTGGAGGAGCTTAAGCAGCCTGACCCAATGGAAGCCAACGTGTGGTTTGCTTGATTTGACTTAGCATGTTGAATGAATTCAGCTTTTGCAATCTGTCACCCACAGTTAATGACTTCGTGATGGGTGTAAACTGAACCAATGATGATTTATTCAGTAAACCATGTCTAGACAGAATGTGTGAGTCCATATTTAAGGACTAGTCACAGTTTAGTTGGAGCTAATCAGAGTTTGTCACCTTATCATTGATTATGATCCCATGTGCATAATAAACGTGTTTGCTAAGGATAATTAATAGGTAAACACTAGCCAGAGTTACTTAGCATTTTGTCTAGAGCAGGCATGTCAAACATATCACGACTTTTCCCCCATTGCTGGCAATGGGGAGGGCGCGGTTTCATCTTGATGTATCAGGCCCGCGGGCCGGCAGTTGGACATGCCTGGTCTAGAGGAAAACTGGGAGAGATAAGAAAAAACTCCAACAGTTTACGAGAAGCATTCTTTGTAAAAACCATTCAGAAGTGTGGCTTAAAAAAAAGGATGTGTCAAATACATTTCAACTTTACATTGGGTTATTCTGACAACACCAGATGTGGTCTAATACTGCTCTAACCAACCCAAACTCATTCTGAGTTTGAAATAGGTTTTTTAAAAATTCAATACTAAGGAGTTGCAAGCTCAAGTAATTTCTAGAATGATCAGAACTGCCTTGAATTCAGAAAGAATGTGTTGGATACAAAACGTATTGTATGCAGGTGGTCCTTTAGTTACAATCATTAAGTTTGAAATTACAATGGAACTGAAAAAAGTGACTTACTACAAGTCCTCCCACTTATGACTTTTGCAGCATCCCCATAATCATGTGATAAAAGTCTGAGTGCTTAGCAACCAGCATGTATTTGCAACAATGGCAGCGTTGAGGGATGATGTCATCATTATTTCCAGTCTTCCAAGTTAGCTTCTAACAAGCAAAATCAGCTGGGGAAGCTGGAGTCAATTACGGTAACTACTGAGTGAGTTCTTAACAACTGCAATAATTTGCTTAACAATCCTGGCAAAAAGGTCATAAAATCAGGTGCAAATTACTTAACAACCATTTCCCTTAGCAACATAAATTCTCGACCCAATTGTGATCCTAAGTTGATCACAATATAGCGCTACTTTAAAGAAAAGATCAACATTTCTTAACTCATCCTGAGTACATTTACATGCAATAACATTTTTAAAAAGATGTTTGTGTTTGCATGATTCTACTCCATTTTACTTTTTAATCAGAAATAGACAATGGAATTAACTTCATTTCAGAACAGCGAGAACCTGGTCCCTATAAATATCATTATTTCCCATGAACATTATTTTATGATTTCTCTTTAAAGGATTAATTCTGGCAAGAAGAAATCAACATGAAACTTGTTGAAGCGGGTTGTTAATTCTCGAAATGCTTTATTTTATGTTTTCGTATCTTGCATAACATTCTGGTAACCTTCCCTACTTGTAAATGCAGACGAATATAAGTGTCCTAGGATAATGTTGCAAGATCCAATCTGGGTCAGTAACCAGGACCAGACAATTTGTCTTCCAAGCTTTTGGACTTGTGCTTGAGCCCATCCTCAAGGAGCTTGTCCCTCAATAGATTCACATCAATTACTTGTTTTTTTAAGCAGCTGTATACAAACAAGTATTTGAAGTCTACTGAACATATTTCTGCAGGATCCAGTCTGATCCTCCCATCAGGACCAAAAGTTTATTCTTTCAAGTTTTTGGATTTGAGCTGCAGCCCGTCCGTAGGAAATTTCTCTCTCACCACACATTCTGGTGAGAGGGAAGTTCCCTGAAGGTGGGCTCCACCTTGGATCTGAAAGCTCAGAAGACTAAATCTCTGGTCCTGGTGACCGATCCAGATTTCCTACTTGTCCTCATATTCTAAAATATTTAGGGTAGCAAATGGTTGGTAGAGCCATTAATCCACAGAGGAGAGGACTAGAAAAGGGCCAAAGGTTAATCTGTGGCATATTCAGATATAAATATAAGTGCAGATGATGAGAAGATCCCTGCTTGAAGTCTCAAGGAAGACTCACTAATCCAGGGGTCTTCAAACATGGCCCTTTTATGACTTGTGGACTTCAACTCCCAGAATTCCTCAGTCAGTGTGCTTGGCTGAGGAATTCTGGAAGTTGAAGTCCACAAGTCATAAAAGGGCCAAGTTTGAGGACCCCTGCACTAATCTAATCAGATAGTCCTCACTTGGGTGAACACACTGCTTAGATTTAAATCATGGCACACAGTCTGAAAACCACACTAGATGGGTTCATGCATCATATTAATGCATAGTGTGGTCTCTTCAGTTGTAGCACAATCTGTGCATCAATCTGCTGTGGTGCACATGCCTGGTTTATGTCTAAATATTTGCTATCCATGGTACAGTCTGATCTGAACATTTTAAATTTGTTTTAGTCAGTGTGTTTACATATAGAGTAGGTGACTTTTTCGCCATGGACAATTTCCAGAAGATACACTAAATTCTATTCTTTGCTAGTTATTTCTATTTCAAACATCCTCTATACTTAGCTTGCAAATATTCATATTTGTATAGGTTATATCTTATTGTTCTTCCCACTTACGGAATGAAGATGACTTTTCATGCTCTGGGAATGTAGTCTCTCTCTCCAGAAAATGTCATATATATGTTTGTCCTCCAAATTTCACATTTCATAAGCATACGGATTACTACAATAGTTATATTTACAACACAGGATGGGGCAGCCAAGCATCATTAGAAGGCAAAAGTTGTTTTAGAATATTATCACACTGGTTGAAGTTTCTAAAACATACTTGGAAAAGATAGCAGCTTCTCTTTAAATGCGCTTGGTCTTTCCCCCTTTTTAAATTTTAAACAGCAAAAAATTCAAAATGCAATGCTAACTTCAAAATATGGAATGAAAAACCCAACCTTGTTATGATTTTACACTGAACTTCAGAGTAGAATCAGTTTTCAAAAGCTGCTGGATTTACTGTACAATCCAGTTACAGAAACAAGGATCCCAGAGAGTTTCAAAGCCAATAAGAAGTGTGAAAATCTCATCTCAACACGTTTTCTGGAAAAGGCTACAAACCTACTTGGAATTACTGGTGGAGTGAACCAAATATACGAACCTTGGGATGTGTATGGGGAATAACTGGTCCTTCTAACTTTAAAATTAGGAGATAAGGCAGGGGTGTCAAACTCAATTTCATTGAGGGCCGCATCAGCATTGCAGTTGCCCTTGGCAGGCTGGGTGGGTGTGGCCAGGGTGGGTGTGGCCTACTGGGTGGGCGTTGCCAGCTCTACATTATTCGCACCAAGGGTGCCAATGGGGCCTGGGTAGGAGTGGGACAGATCTGAGAGTCTCTGGCAGAAGAAGATGGGACTGGGGCAAGTGCCAAGGCATGGTCCACTGGAGAAGCCTCACTGTTTCTCTCAGGCCTTGGGGGGGGGGGTTGGACGGTGGCGTGGAGGTAAAATGCCCAGCCCAGCCCTCAAGAACCCAAGGCACTAAGCCCAGCTCCACTTCCCCAAGTTGGCGCCCAGCTGCACTTACCTCCTCCTCAAGGCTGCTGCTGCTGTGCTTGCTCTCCTTAGCCAGGTTGCTCATGATGGGTACGAGGGCAAAGTCAAGAGGGAGGTCCACTCCCTCTCCATGGGAGGAGACCTGGCTTTGTATTCAAAGCTTCCTTAGCAATAGGATTGGAGACCCCCCCCCAGGATAGGCCAGGAGGAGGGGGCAAGGGGATGGTGAAAGGGCAGCAGGGCAGGACTAAGGCAGGACTTCCCTGCCTTAGTCCTGCCCTCTCCCTCCCTCCCCCTCCCTCCCTCTCCCTCCCTCCCTCCCCCCTCCTTCCTTCCTTCCTTCCTTCCTTCCTTCCTTCCTTCCTTCCTTCCTTCCTTCCTTCGAAGAACAGAGTGGTAGGAAAATATTTGAGATGAGGGAGGGAGGAAAACAGGCAAGAAACGCAGGTGGGGAAGTTTCATCCTTCGTGAGGAATGAAGAAATGCACCATTGCCTGGAAGTGGCCAGCACATGGCCCTCGCCTACTTCACATATCTGGCTTGGTGGGCTCTGGGGGAGGGGATGCCATGAGCAGCATGAGAGTCGATGTTACCTGTGCAATGCTGCCCAGACCCCAGCCTGCCCAGTTTTGGCAGGCAGTGGGGTATTTTCCTGACAGTGCCAAGAGGCTGAGCCAGGTGGCATGAATCTGAAGAGAAGTGCAATGCTGCCCAGGCCCTAGCCTGCCCAAAGTAGGCAGGGTCATATGCTGGCCACTTCCAGGCGATGGTGCATTTCTGAATTCCTCACAAAGGGTGATACCTCCCCAGCGTGCGCCCAGGGGCCAGTGCCGATGTGGCATGGGCCGGTCCCTCACTGTTTCCAGCCGGCCTTGTGGAGCTAAGACTGAATGTATTTCAGCATAGATGGCCACCACGAAATTGTACATTGGCTTCCGGCTGGCCTGGGCCGGGGCCAAGGCAGCGGGGGCCGTTCCCTCACTGTTTCCAGGATGGCTTCACGGGCCACATGAAACCACTTCACAGGCCAGATCCGGCCCCTGGGCCTTGTGTTTGACATGTCTGAGTTAAGGGCTAATGAACTCCAGCTGAATTCTTCTTCCCAAAGGCCAACTTCTTCAACAGGAGAAAAAGCAGAAGATCAACAGACCTTAAGCAAAGTGGTCTTGTACCAAAATAATGTTTTTCATTTTTCTAGTTTTCTTCCCCAGTACAATATGTCTCTAGTTCTCTTCTGCATTCATGGGAGGTGTGAACATTTACTTCAAATGTTTTCTTGGTGTTTTTGTTTTATTGTGGGGGTGGTCTTGAATGCAGGTACTGAGGAGGGGATGTTCTTTGTGATGTGTTTTCCCATCACTCTGTGGACTCCCTAGCTGCTTATATCTCTCCTTCTGGAAAGGGCCTGCAGGATGTTTGTTGTGTTGTTTCATTTAGGATTAATGAGGGGAAGAGAGAAGCCAAAGAAGCTCCATATTATAGTAGTTTTCATTTAGCAATCAGAATTGGGACTGGCAACTTGGTCACTAAGTGAAACCGGGACTCTGCTTGTGATCTGACTTCAGTTTTCTTTTGCTTTACAGACCCACAAAGTTTATAAATGCAAGGACTGGTCACAAAGTTGATTTTCCATTATTGTTATAACTATCAGTTGCTAAACGAGGCAGTCACCTAAATGAGGATTGCCTGTACCAGAGTCTGTTCAAGAAAAGACAGGGCATTTGGCCACCTCAATGCTATGTAAGACCAAGAGCGAGCGAGTGAACTAGGCGTCGTGGCAGCAGAGGTGTGAAAATGGGATGCCCCCACCCACCACCATCATCCCTCAACAGTCCAGTGCGGGGTGTGTGTGTGAAAATGGGAAGTTCTGGGTTGCCACTCTGCACTCTGCCCACCCACCCACTCGCCTGCCTGCCTGCCTGCCTCTCAATCCAGCTGCCTGGTTCTCCGTCTGGCTGCCTGTGGAGAGTTGTCCCCACAGCGAATGGATTGTGTTGAGTTGTCCTGTGATATTTGAGTTGGCAGAGGAGACTTGGTGGTGGTGAGCTGCCCATGCTGAGTTGCCTGTGCTGAGTTGTCCCATTCCATCATTAAAAATGTTTGTCTCCCTTGGATGGAATCTCAGAAGCAAATTCATTTCCATTAAATTCATGTGAACTGAGAGAAACTTGGGACTTTCTCTACAAACAGAATGCAAGCAACAAATTCTACAGAGCAATAATGCAATTGCACAACAGAAGAACCAGACTTGTGAGACCTTTTTCATGAATTTGTTACATGATACAAAAATGGTGCTGAGATCTAGACGGAGTGCATAAAAAAGCAACAAAACGATAAGGGGCCTGGAGAGCTAAAAAGTAGAATGAAAAGGAAAGGGAACTGTGTATATTGAGCCCAAGGGTCTTCAAACCTGGCCCTTTTATGACTTGTGGACTTCAACTCCCAGAATTCCTCAGCCAGGCACTGGCTGAGGAATTCTGGGAGTTGAAGTCCACAAGTCATAAAAGGGCCAAGTTTGAAGACCCCTGGTTTAGCCTATTGAAGAGAAGCCTTCTAGGGGATGACACGATAGCTGTCTTCCAATATTTGAAGGGCTGTCTCAGAGAAGAGGGGCTGGATTCACTTTGCATTTCACCTGAAGGCAAAACAAGAAACAATGGGTAGAACTTAGTTGAGGGACATAAAGAAATAAGGAGGAATTAATCGTAAGAACAATTAATCAATGGAACAACTTGCCTCTCAGAGTTATGGGGGCACCATTGCTGAAGGTTTTTAAGAACAGATTGGACAACCATTTGTCTGGGATGGTATAAGGACTCATTCCCTGGGCAAGGGGTTGGACTAGAAGACCTCCAAGGTCCCTTCCAGCCATGATTGGATTTTGGAAATTTATGTCTTCCCTTTTTGAAACACCATGTACAATCAAAAACTCTCACTCCTTGTACTGATAAACCCATAAGTGTTTTTGCTTTTCTTAGCAAGTAAACTGTAATTGCTAAGTAAATTATGGGACATTTGGTAAAAAACAGTTCTTCATTGATGGATAAATCTTACTGATGTTCCCACTCAGAGATGGAAAGAGTGAGTTGAACTACTATAAAAAGAATAAGGAAATACAGATTGGATTTATTCTAGTGTGTTCCTGAACAAATTGCAAAACATTTATTGTGTTCTAGCTATTGCCTGCTTTAGCTTGTTTTTAAAATGAAGCGTTGTAACCTGATCAGCTCATATATGCACAATGTATTTTAAGCCCGTTAACCTTTCAAGGCTTGTCAGACAAAAGGGGCTTGGGAATTTGACTCTGATGGAGGGCATTAGACTATCATCAGCATTAGAAAATGCAGTGTGCTATTCAATTATTCCCCCGGAATAGCCCCCAAGGCAATTAATAAGAGGAAAAATGTTAAGAACATAAAACCATCATGAAGATCAATTAACAATTAAAGCAGTGGAAAGAGATGAATGTTTTTTAAAAGATGAGAGTGGATTCATAGATCCAGTGGGATTACATTTCACAGGTAGGGAGCAATGCATGAAAAAGACATGGGTGAGACAGTCCTTCAGAGGGTCAGATCCTAGACATTAAAGACTTAATGCAAACTCTTTAAATTAATGCAAACACTTTAAATTATGTATAGTAAGTAATTTCTATTGCTTATACCAGTTACCAGCCTCAGCTGTCACATTTTCAACCAGGGGAAACTTTAGGTACATTTTAACACTAGAACCCATGCTCTTGAAAAGTGAAATGATGGATAGCTGAATGGCAGATATGCATTTAGGAAAGCACAACTTTCTGCCGAGTAATGAGAAGGTTATGCAGCAGCATGTGTGAAACGCAGAAAATAACATTTTGGGGAAGCTTTAGAATTCTGGAAAAGTTTTATTTAGGATTGAGAGCCACACAACTGAACAAATAGCTGTGGCTTTCTGGGAAGAATTTATACTTGCCATATTTTATTATCATTGTTTAATTGGATTCTTGCATGAGAAGCAGGTTGGATGTAAATACCATTAACGATCTCTCTGGACCTATGATTTGTAGTAGCAAAGAGGAAAAAATAAGGTCTTGTGTAGGAAAATCAATCTTGCCATAAACCTCTGAAGAGACACTGCAGTGTTGTAGGTTTTCTTTGATGCTTGGTTTGTGTGGCACGTTGCACAATCATGCCAGTTCTGGAAGTGGCTAGCATCAATTTACAACAAACTCCATTTGGGACCCTTGGAAATCTGATCTGGGAAAATGTTACAGTCTCTGCAGGAAGCAGCAGTGGATTTCAATAAGATGATTTGTTGATTTTAATGAGTATCTTTAATGCTTGCCTGGAACAAATAGAGAATCTTGGGAATTTCTCAGCCTCAGCTTTGACTATTGGTGATATCTAAGCAAAATGTGATGTAGCAGAACAGCTCTTAATACAGAAGAAAACACTAATAATAATACAGCACAACAAGATTCCAAGCAGCAGATCCAAAGCCTTAAACTGGAAGAAAAACAGTAATTAAAATATTCAGGGCACACTGCAAAATATTGGGAAAAGCAAAGGAGGGAAAATAGTACTGATTTGCTCAATACTCAGCAACCGGCAAGCTTCTCTTGGAGAGAAATTTACTTCCAGGGATGTTAAGGCAGGAATACAATTTGAATTTTTTTGATTCACACTGGTTGCTATCTGGGCTGACTTGGATGATCATGGTCAAATTTGCTGAAAATTAAGACCTATGCAACGTTTAGCTGACAAAAGAGATGGTTGTTGAATCTGGTTTCTCTCCTAGAAATTATAATGCTCAAATCATCCAGTGATAAGCATGTCATACCATATCCTGATAGAAAGACTTCCTACAAATGTTACAGATTCTCCATCCGTGAGGTTTTCAAGAGGCCGGACATAGGTGGTTTAACTGATTTTCCTGAACATCACGGAAGGTTGGACTAGATGGTTCTTGTGGTGCCTTCCAGCTCTACAATTCTTAATCCCTATCAAGGTTACCTGGAATAACTCAGGGTATCTTGCCATGAGAATTCTGTATGCACAGAAATGGAAAGACACATCAGTCCTTACAAGAGAAGGGATGGAATAAGCAACAGAGCAATCAGGAATGGCAAAACCAATTGTTTTAATTAGAGAAAGGAACACATCCAGCTTTGTTTCCGCTTGGAAACCACTTCTGGAGTTTGTGCTCGAGACAGACAAAAAATGATGTTGGATTTTGCTGATTAATATTGTTTGTTGTCATAGAAACGGTCAGTACTTTCTAAGCTGATAAAATAAAAAGTTGAATAGCAATGGTACTTAGACCTATATACCGCTTCACAGTGCTTTACAGCCCTCTCTAGGCGGTTTACAGTTAGCATATTTGCCCCCCCCCAACAATCTGGGTCCTCATTTTACCGACCTTGGAAGGATGGAAGACCGAGTCAACCTTGAGCCTGTCAGGACTGAACTGCTGAACTGCTGACAGTCAGTAGAATTAGCCGCGGTGGCTCAGTGGGTTAGGATGCTGAGCTTGTCGATCAGAAGGTCGGCAGTTTGGCGGGTCGAATCCCGAGTGCCGCATAACAGAGTGAGCGCCTGTTACTCGTCCCAGCTTCTGCCAACCTAGCAGTTCGAAAGCACGTAAAAATGCAAGTAGAAAAATAGGGACCACTCTGGTGGGAAGGTAACAGTGTTCCATGCGCCTTTGGCGTCTAGTCATGCTGGCCACATGACCACGGAGACGTCCTCAGACAAGCGCTGGCTCTTCGGCTTTGAAACGGAGATGAGCACTGGCCCCTAGAGTTGGAAACGACTAGCACGCATGTGCGGGGGAACCTTTACCTTTACAGCATTTGAACCACTGCACTGCCATGTATATTTGCCACCATGAAACATGTGTATTTTCTATTTTACTGTGCTTAAAAAAAACCCTAAAAATGAATGCTTTTCTTGTTCCTTTTCCCTGTACTTACACATTTATTTTTCCTTTCTTCCTATCATCTTTTTTCCCATCTGAATGCTATATTCTGGCAATTTTAATAAAATTATTTAAAAAATGGAATAGGCCAGAATTTCTCAGCCTTAGCAATTTTAAGATGTGTAGACTTCATCTGATATGGCTGGGGTCAGGGCTTTTTTTGTCATAGAACGCTCAGAACAGAGTTCCGGCACCTTTTTTGGATGGAAGCTTGTAGGGTAGGCAAGGCAGGTTGTATGACATGTGTGAGTTCTGGCACCTTTTTCTTTTACCAAAAAAAAAGCACTGGCTGTGGTATTCTGGGAGTTTAAATCTCCATGTCTTAAAATTGCTAAGGTTGAGAAACCTTGGAATAGGCCTTAAAATATCTAAATCAAAAATGAGGAAGGAGAGACCTTGTCAAAGAACAGCAAGATATGAAGTAATTAATTATTGGGCTAAATCTCCATTTTCCTGCCAACATTATAAATTGCTTGTGTGACCGAAGGGGAAAGACCATAATTCAGATTGCTAATTAATCAATTAACATATCATAACGGCCTAAAAGGCAAGATAACAGACACATGTTTAAAAAGGGAAGCTGCTTAAAAATAGGAGATAAAGCAGGGCAAGCTAGAGACAGCAGAGCTGGCATATGCATGCAAAAAACAACATTAATGTAAAAGAAGAAAAGGCTATCACGGATTTGCATTACAAACTGTTGGTTCCTGATGGCAGGTAATTAAAACAAAACAAAACATACAAGTCAAATTCTACAGTTAGATATTGGTATTAAGAAGTACATTGATCTGGCTCTTTTCAGAGCCAAGGATAAAGCCTTAATTGATTTTTTTCAATGAAAGTCACAGCAGGTATTATGTAGAGAACATAATTCTTATTGCTAGAATTCATGCAGATGTTTACATTAATTAGGCTATTCTTAGGACTACAGTTTACAATATTTAAAAGGACACTCATCCCCATCAGAAAACTTTGTAATGTAATAGGACTTCCATTTTCACCCTTACTTAATCTCCAGATTTAAACGATGAGAGTCCTCCTAAAGATTTTAGGTCTACATCTATCTCTCCTTTAATAATTGAGAGGCTGCAATCATATATAATGTTACAACAGGAATGTAAAATTATAGTATTTTGACAAAGCAATAGCTGCCCAACTTTAGACAGTATTGGATTAGTTTGTATGCTGAATCAAAAGGCTTAGCCAACTTGTAGCCCTCAGATGTGCTAAGCTTATAACTCTCAGATTATCCAACTTGGTTCATATCATAGATTGGGGCCTTAAAGTTATTTGGGTTTATTTGTTGTTGTTCCTTTCCTCATGGGAAGTTTTACATTGTTCATTAATTTTTTCTAAAACACTTTCCCCTCTATTTCTTAGTCCTTCAGACTTGAATTTTAAGTGTGCCTTTCTGAAAAACCCAAACAAACTGTGAAGCTGTTCAAAGTCTCAATAGTATCCAAGGGTAGGGGAAGGCGTCAAAATTGGCAAGATTCTTTTATTCCACCTTTATTGTGTTTATAAATAAATCAGTGTCATACCTGACACTCCTTCCTTCTCCTATTTTCCACACAACAACTACCCCATGAGATGAGTTGGGCTGAGAGAGTGACTAGTCCAGGGGTAGGCAACTTCGGCTATTTTATGACTCGTGGACTTCAACTCCCAGAGGAATTCTGGGAGTTGAAGTCCACTATTCATAAAGAGCTGAGGTTGCCTACCCCTGGACTAGTCCAAAGTTACCCAACTGGTTTTTCATGCCTAAGGGGGATTAGAACTCAAAATTTTCTTGTGATTGGCCCAAAGTCACTCAGCCGGCTTTCATGCCTAAGGCAGGACTAGAATTCACAGTCCATCACTGATAGGCCCAAAGTCATCTAGCCAGTTTGCATGGTAGAAGCAGGACTAGAACTCACAGTCTTCTGATTTCTAGCCTGATGAGCAAATTACATATTTGCTCAAAAGAGGTAGGGACACGACTTCGCAACTAACAACAACAACAATAATGCATGCAATGCAGGGACACTACTTATGTATGCTGCCGCCAGGACTCTACCATGTCTGATATGAGTGAGCACTGCCTTCAAGTAGGGGTATCAGAATTGGCCTGCAATATTCCAGATGACCTCCAGATGGTAAAAAAATAATTAAGAGTCCTGTGTTTACCCCCAAGGGATCATTTGGAGTTTTGCAGCCCAGATCTGAAATTTATTTCCAAAGGCATACATTCAATTGTGGTAGCCCAACTGGGAGATTCCTACATGTTTCATTTCTTCTTTCTTCCCCTTCTGCGTTATTTTATACACTTAATTTGGTTAAGCAAGAGAATGCACCCTGGCTTCCCACATAAGATTTTGAAATTATGTCCGATGTTACACTGAGCAAGGCTGCAGACCTTAAATATTTAAGTCCATCAAAACTACAGTTTATTATACAAAAATATTTTGATCTGGTGGAGATTTGAGTCAATGAGAGAAACAGGAAAATGATATGTATATTTAAAAATAATAATAGCAAGGTTTATATTTTCCTTGAAATATATTTATTTTTTATACTTTAATGCAAATGTTATTGCATTTAATGAATGTATTTATTTATTAAAGAAAGATGGATGTATAAAAACCTTAGGATTCTAAACTGGGTGCTTGGCAATTACTTAACTGCAATTGTACTGTAAGAAATGAAAGTTCTTTATTTTTTTCTGTGCAATAAATAAAAATAAAGATTTCTATGTCAGGAAATAACATTGGGCATTTGTTTTGAAAAATCTCTCTGAAAGCCTATGCAAAACCTGCTCAATGTTTCCAGGCAAAATATGACTTATGGGGAACTGCTTTGAAGCATTAGCCTAGTTTTATAGTAAGTGCGTGTAAAAAACAGTTGCTCTTACCTTTCTGAGTATTTCTATACTCATGCTACTTAAAATCAACACAAAAGTCTTAAAACTAACCTTCTTGGAACTGCAGAGAAATACAATCTTCCAAAGACAATATATCAGGCGATCCTCAATTTATGACTGATGATGATGTAATGATCATTTAAAGTTAAATCAAACTCAGAAAGATGTGTTATAGTCCATTAAGTACTTCTAGTTATTGTAAGTGCCCCCCCGTCATATAATTGTATTTTGGGTACTTAACAACTGGCTTACATTTGCAACTGCAATTTTTTATTTATTTTCTGGTTTCTGGAATAATTTGCTGAATAACTGCTATAAACATGGTCTAAAAATCAGGTCTGGTCATGTGGGTGCCTTGATTTATGACTGCAACAACTTAGAGTGAAATTCTGTTCCCTACTGTGGTCATAAAATCAAGGACTATCTGTACAAGCTTGAAAAAGACAAAGAATCTAGGGAGATTTTGCAAACAAATTTAAAATATTTCATTAGACTGACAGAATATACGAACTATTTTAATACAGCATGATTCTATTTTCCATTTTGCAAAACTCAACGCAAAGTATGGTTATGGTGAATGTCCAATTATAACATCTCCTAGTTTATTAGGAGTATTAGAAGAAGAATATATAAATACACCTTCCTTTTTCCAGATGCTTCCAGATGCATTGGATTTCTATTCTTGGAATTTTGAGCTGGAAAGTTTGAAATAGGATAACACATCTGAATAGCCTTAGATTACAAAACTCTATATGTTCGAACAGGGAAAAGTTTTATTTTCCAAACTGCTGTTTATTGGGACTTACAATGCATATTCCTCTCTACCTATTCAAACACTATCAAAACTAACACGATATAACAGGTGTGAAAGTGTAAAATCCCTTCTGTTTCTCCTGCTGTTTAGGGAGAAATAATGTGATATAGCACCCCTCTGGAATATGACTGTACCCTACTAATATAATTTTTTTCTGGATGGTTTATGCAGTATTTACCTCTGTAGTTCATTGTTTATCTCAGGAGAGATGTCAATTTGCCCAAACTATGAATTGATTCTAAACCTTTATGTGCATAAAAGAACAGAATGGTGACTTTTTTTTTTAAAAAAAGCAAACACTTGTAAGAGAAATAATGAAATTATTTCCAAATCTCCTTGCATTCTCACTCTGTCATGCAACCTCATTTCTTCCAAAATGAGGTGGGGGAAAATGTGTTTGAAAAAAAAAATAATCCAGAAAATTTCTTAGGGATTATTCTGTCAAATCAAGTGTCTATCAAAGCCTACAACACGTTCCATCTGGCAGCAAAATGATCAGAATAATTGTCTGGGCTTTCAGCTCAATGAATATGCATTGAGGCAGCCAAAATGGAATTTATACCTTAATCTACATTACAGGGCAAGTTTATAAAAAGACATTATAATGGGGAAAACGCATGACAATTATTCTGAGCAAGAGGTAATCAAACCTTTCTTTAACGAGGAACAGCGCTTCCTTTTCAATTTGTTTTGATATATTTAGGATGTATGGTGTTCCAAATCCAATTGTAAAAAGGAAAAGATATAAATATCTACTTCCAAAATCCAGACAAGACATTGGAACTAGCTCGTGAGGTGCAGAAAATAGGTGTACACATGAAGGTTTAATTTAACTGATTTATTGCTAAAAGCCTATGCACAGAAATTTTCTCAACTAATGGTCAACAACTGGTTAGAGCTAGATAAGATTCAACAGCAATCAAGGGTGTTGGTACTTAATTCATTTGTGGCTACATAGTGATTCTAGTCTGATCTCTCTTTTCAACCATCCGCCTGGCTCTGCCTCTCTTCTTACATGTTCCTATACACTGTTCTTTGCTAGAAGGTGTTTTTTTTAGCCCTTCAGTACATGCCTAATTTCAAATAATGGATTTTGTGATGGGCAAGCATATTTGCAAAGATAGATAAAATTAGATTACTAAGTTCCTCTTAAAAACAAACTTCATGGGTTGATTCAAAGACTGTCTTTTTACAGAATACTAGAAGAGAAATATATCTCCATACTGAAGAGTATTCCATGATATTTATGTTCTCTATATATTTCAGATGTTAAAAATAGATAGCCACAAGAACTGGAGATTTCACCTTGTGTTCAGTCTTGTAATTAATTGATGATCACATAATCTAGAGCACGGGAGTCAAACTCAATCGCATCATGTGACATATTGTGATGTATTGTATCATTTTTTGCCTTTGTGGAACCAGGGTGGGCATGGCCTATGTGAGACGCATCCGACCTGCAGGCCGCCAGTTTGACACCCCTAATCCAGAGTGTCTCATAATATGATCCTGGGTTGTTTGGACATGCAATATAGATAGTCCTCAACTTATGACAGTAATTGAGCTTGGAATTTTGGTCAAAAGCCTTTGCAATTGTTAAGTGGATCCCCATGTGACCAATCCTGATTTTATTAACTTTTTTTGCAGGATTTATTTATTGTTAAACAAATTTATTAACATTCATAAAGAAAATGCTGTGATCCTTAAATGAATTCATTTTATCCAATGGATGTCTTTTGATGAAAACTAGAAGTAAACACCACAATATGGCAAAAAAGGCCAAAAATTGCAGTTATATGACTGCAGGAAGTTGTAAATGGACATAAATGTGAGACAGTTGCCAGGCACCCGAAATATGATCATGTGACTGTGTGTGTGTGTTTGTGTGTGTGTCCATTAGAGCTTCAAAATCAGATTATAACTAGCTTATGGGGAGCCAGTTATAATTTTGAACAGTCACTAAATGACCAGATTTTTTTTTTAATTCCATTTATATCCCGCCCTTCTCCAAAGACTCAGGGTGGCTTACAAGCTTAGCAGTAGCCTTCATTCTATGTATATGCCTGCTTATTAGGGCTTTCACACACACACCCCCAAGCGGCATTATTACAAAGTCAGCTTAATTGCCCCCAACAATCTGGGTCCTCATTTTACCTACCTCGGAAGGATGGAAGGCTGAGTCAACCTTGAGCCTGGTGGGATGCGAACCTGCACTAATTGCAGGCAGCTGGTGTTACTTAAGGAGGCATTAGCCCACTGCTCCACCAAGGCTCTTTTAATGCTAAGCAAGGATTACTTTTAAGCCAAAGAAGAAATTCTACATCTATACATCTGAATCCTTCTGAAAAATAGAATTCAACTACAGAAAAGTGACAGTATAAAAATATTTCAGAAGCATCACAGGCAAAAAAAGAGGATAGCTTTATACTATTTAGGAAAGTAATTTTCCAGTTCACCAAGACCTATAGATTTTGCCCCATAAAACTCTTCATCAAGAGCACCTAGATGACCGGATGATGATTTCAAAATGCTAATCAGGTTTTGATCTGCAGTTAGTTTTTGGATAATGAACTACCAGGAAAATACAGGTTTGTAGACAAAGCTGGGAACAACAAAATTAAATCCTGGAAGATAGGATATGCTGCTGCCAAGAAAACTACATGATTATGTTCACGTACTCTTGGAGTCAGGTCTAACTTTATTTCTTTCCTCTATGTAAGATTTTAAGGATGTGCTTAATTAATTTCAAGTTGGAATCTTACTTGTTTCATCTTCACTATTCTTTAGTTTCTTACCCATAAAGTCATGTAAAATTGCATTGGACTTTTCTACTTGTATAATTCAAAATATCAGCCTAAGCAATTTAATTTAACTCTAAGTCTTGGGAACTGAAAACCCCCCCACTTTGGTTCCTGTTTTAATATCATTATTCCTGGAAAGATGCATTGCCTTGGAACAATTTGGCCTTAACATACATCTTTGAATCTAAACTTTAGATAGAATGAAATAACTATAGATAAAGAGTATGGGAAGCTCATTCTTTGTGCAACTAATGTTCAACATCTCTTGACATGTCCTAAATGTTACAATTGCCTGCAGACTACTAAATTTTCCTCTTTGGCAGTGATGTGCTGGTAAATGTTATGCAACAGACTGTCTGCCATCATTGTGCTGTTAAACAGCTGATCAGTTCACCAAACACATGTCTCAGCTCTGCTCTCAACCAGCTTGCAAAATTCCAGAAAAATTTAGCAATCGGTTCTTTTGAACCGACACAAGCTGACTTTAGCACATAATTGTACTTAACCAACTTCCACATACCTTTTTATGCAATACAGAAGACTTTAGAACCATAATGTGAAATACTAATTGTATTTCACCTCTTTTCTCCCCACAGATTTAGCAAACTATAGTGAACATTTGTCCAAACCGAAATTCGTGCAATATTTCTGAACAGAGAAGACTGTTTAAGAGAAGCAAGGATCAGGCCAGTCACTGAAGTATAATTTTGAGGCAGAAAAAAATATAGAACATGAATTATGCATCTTTTTTTGTCTCATGGTGGTGGTGGTAAGAAGGTTGCAGGACTTTGTTTTAATAGACTACCTACTGGGAAGATAGTAGTTTCTCCAGTCCTTTTATATTTTCAGCATATATTTTGTAAAGACAAAAACCACAATAGATTCAGGCAGTTTCTGCTGAGCCTTTTCTACATGCCCTTCAGTCAGCATTCTACAAAGCTTTGGGAGATGGTGGGTCTAAACAAATGAAGCAAAATAATTTCTCTCCTGCAATGTGCTTATTTCTCATTATTAAGCAAATCAGCTTGCACACAAGGCTTGCCAAGTTGGGGTAACTCATCTCTATCTTGCAATGTCCCAGGGTCATGTGATCACTGATTGGGACCTTTCCAGCTGGTTTCTGACAAACAATGTCAACGGGGGAAGCCAGAATCACTTAATGACCACATGATTCACTCAACAACCTCACTGATTTGTTTGACAGCTATGCAAAAAATAAAAAATTGCATGGCTCACTTAACAATCTCCTTGCTTAGCAATGGAAATTCTGATCCTAGTTGTGGTTGAGGATGGCCTGGATGTCATTCAACAATAAAGGAATGTCTGTTTCTCCACTTGAAGAACCACGCAGATCCAGATCAGCATTTCTGACCTGTCCTGAACTTTTGCCTTTCTTCAACCTGAACGGTGTGGAAACAACATGTACATCTTCTGATGATGACAGCTAAAATCTCTATTGTACACGACTGATATGTGAAAGAGAAGAATGTAAAGATCTTCAGGTGTTATGTTTCCTCTGTGGTAGCCTAGCATAGTCTTTTGCACATGGAAATATTCTGTTTATTTCGGCTGAACTGAGCATTATTAAACCAGGCTCCCCTACAGATAAGATTTCATTGTTCTATTTATCTAAGCCTAATTTATCCTAAGTAAAGGTCTAGACCTCTTGTGCGTTTTCATTTATTTTACACAGCAGGCAAAATGATATCCATCTGTCTTTCAAGTTTCACAGAATATTTCACTGAGGAAAACTGGAGGGATATGAAGAAGACAAAATTCATTACAAATGTCTGAAACGTACGGGCTGAAAACTGTCTTGCTCTCTTTCTATGATAAATACTCTGCTTGTCCACTTTATCTGCTGAAGAAACTGATAATAAAACTACAATTCTTGCATCAAATCAAGCCTCCAAAATCGTCCATTATATTTTCTTCTCAGACCAATGTCACAATCTTTTCTATTTTATTTTGAAGCACTAAAAGAACTTCTGATCATCATTGTGCCATGGACATTTCTCTCTCACACACACACACCTTCCGTCCCCCCCCTCCTCCTCCCCCCCTCTCTTACACACCAAAGGTGGTAATAATACAGAAAGAACATTAGGTCACTATAGACCGGAAAACATTTCCTTGTGATAAGTATATCCAGTTAATGCTACTACCTAAATATTTATTGAGGAAAGCTTGAAATATATTTAAAGTATATTCCCCACAGTTATTTATTTACATTTTTATATGTTTCTGTACTACAAAATATTATTACAGATGGTGATTATGGTCAGTGAAAAATCCCAGGCTCCATAACTCATATAGGAGTTCTTACAATTTAACTTTAAAAGTTCCATCTTTACTGCCTTCCTAAAGTCCATCAGAGAAAGTAGCACCCATATCTGTGAGGAGAGACTGTTCTAGAAGATAGGTAATGAGGGGAAGCTATTATTTCTGCCTCCTTTGAATCCCACACCTGGTGGGGGGGGGAAGGCTTTCAAATTCTTATTTAGGATAAGGAAAGTGGGATCTATATGAATCATAACAGGCTTTATAAAAATCATAGACTTATTACGGTAGATTGATAGGCCTAATACAGATCCAATAATTTAATATCATCCTACCATATAGGCAGGCTATGGGGCAGTAGGCCAGCCAAACAGCAGCTCACTATGGCCACCTAGTGAATTTATACTCCATATGAGACTTATGTTACATTAGCTTCCTTATTACAACTTAGGGGACAATATAGCTTGTTGTTAACTTAAGAATTCTCTTGACACTCGATTCCTGGTCAAGCAAGATGGGATTGATATTAGCTGGAATCTAATATATCTAAAAGGTTACCTGCTCCTTATCTCTATCAGTGAAGAGAGATATCCTCTTTGTATTACATATGCAGGCAGAAGAATTTATCATCACAATCAATATCCCTCAAACTCAACGCATTCTTTTCTAACTCAGCTGGAGAACTTCAATTATTAAGCGGATCAGAAGCAAAATGCCCCAAAACATTTTAAAAGAACTATGGCTTTTATAGCTGTCATTCACACCTTTGCATTTGTTACTTTAAGAGAAGATAAATTACATGGGGTAGAAAGTGGGGATGAGGGAGACATACCCTAAGACCCAATTATAAATGTGTTAACCATTCTTTTGACATGCCTAAGTTTTCTTCTACTTTGTACATATTTTCTACTTGCAATGCACTCTTCAACTCCAAGATCTATAGAAAGCCCTTGACTTATGATCACAACTAAGACCAGAATTTCCATTGTTAAGCAAAATGATTGTTAAATGAGTTGTAACCAATTTTACAATCTTTTTTTACCATAGTTGTTAAATGAATCACTGCAGTTTTTAAGTGAATCATATAGTCATTTAAACCAATCTGCCTACCCCTATTGACTATTCTTGTTGGAAACTGGCTGGCAATTTTAACATGGCCCCAAGACATTGAAACCATTGTAAATACATCCTAATTGTCAAGCACTCAAATTCTGATCACATGACTGTGGGGTATGCTGTGATGTTTGTGAGGACCAATCATAAGACTTTTTTCCCCCTGCCATTGTAACTTTGAACCGTCAGCAAATGAATGATTGTAAACCAAGCACTACCTGTAGAGGGAGAATAAACAATTAAAATAAAAAGAGTATAGCACATTCATGTAAAAATTCCAAATTGCACTTTCTTTGTTTTCCTATAACAATTTAAAGACAGAATCAACACAATAAAAATGCGAACAGATTGATCATCTTTGGCCGTAAATTGCAACTGACCCTTTGGAACAAATCATTATTATCACATTTTTTTTAAAGACTATTATCTGTCATCCCTGAATATGCAATGTTTGCCCCACATATTGTAGACAGCAAAGCAAGCTAAGTCACCTGGGTAGTGTGTGGCTTCAAAAAAACCCATGTGGCTGATGCCAATTTTTCAAATATTATCATGATTTTGAAAGGCCAGATTGCAGAAACAAACATCAGATGCTTAGCATAAATAAATGGTATGGCACGGATTAATCAATATGTCTGCTTTGTAGCTGAAGGAAGATCTTCTGTCAATGACATTAGGGAAATCTATTCCCGCTTTACCCTTTCAACTTGAAGATGTAAACAGCAAGTGTTAAGGTGTCATCTAATTACTGTCTGCATTGTTTAATGATACAAGCTCTTAATGTTTTCACTCCCTCTTCTGTCTTCAGGCTTCCATTCATCCATGTATTTAAGAATGGGGATGTCTAGCAGAGGAATAAGAAGAAGAGAGAACACCTCCATCCTTCAACAGTACTGTTGAAGGTCATGAAATAGAATAGAATAGAATAGAATAGAATAGAATAGAATAGAATAGAATAGAATAGAATAGAATAGAATAGAATAGAATAGAATAGAAAAAACAGATTGTAGAATAGAATAGAATAGAATAGAATAGAATAGAATAGAATAGAATAGAATAGAATAGAATAGAATAGAATAGAATAGAATAGAATAGAATAGAATAGAATAGGAGCTGGAAGGGACCTTGGAGGTCTTCTAGTCCAGCCCCCTGCTCAAGCAGGAGAACCTATACCATCTCAGACAAGTGAATATCTAATCTCTTCTTAAAAATCTCCAGTGATGGAGCGCCCACAATTTCTGGAGTTAAGCTGTTCCACTGGTTCATTGTCCTCACTGTCAGGAAGTTTCTCCTTAATTCCAGGTTGCTTCTCTCTTTGATCAGTTTCCAACCATTGTTTCTCATCGTTCCCTCTGGTGCTCTGGTGAACAACAGTCCCCCTCTTCCTTGTGGCAGCCCCTCAAATACTGGAATACTGCTATCATGTCTCCCCTATTTCTTCTTTTCTTTAGCCAAACCCAAATACTGCAGCCTTTCTTTGTATGTTTTGGTCTCCAGGCCTTTGATCATCTTAGTTGCTCTTCTCTGAATTTTTTTCCAAACTCTCAACATCTACTGTATTTTATGATAGGATGTCCAAAATTGGCTGCAGTATTACAGGTGTGGTCTTATTGAGTTTTATAAAGTGGTAATAATACTTCACATGATCTTGATTCTATGCCTCTGATTATATAACCCAGGATTGTATTAGGTTTTTGGTTGCTGCTGCACACTGCTGGCTCATAGTCAAGTGATCATCCACTAGAACTCTAGGGTCTCTCTCACAGTTACTACTTTTAAGCCAGTTACAATCTGTATTTGTACCTTTGGTTTTTCCTGCCTAAATGAGACTGCTTTTCTCCACATTGAAACTCATATTGTTGAATAGGGCCCATTGTTCAAGTTTGTCAAGATCTTATTGGATCCTGAATTTGTCTTCTGGTGTGTTGGCTACTCCTGTCAATTTGGTGTCATCTGTAAATTTGATGAGTTCCCCTTCAATTCCCTCATCTAAGTCACTTATGAAGATATTGAAGAGAACTGGGCCTAAGACAGAACCTTGTGGTACCCCACTGCTTACTTGTATCCATGTGGATGTAGTGCCTTTGGGGACTAGTCATTGAGCTTGGTTTGCCAGCCATCTACAGATCCATCTGGTGATGATGTTGTCTATTCCACCCTTTTTCTAGTTTATCAAGGAGTAGGTTGTGGTCTACTTTGTCAAATGCCTTACTGAAATCAAAGTATACTATGTCCACAGTATTTCACTGGTCTATTAGTTTAGTCACTTTATCAAAGAATGAAATAAGATTGGTTTGGCATGATCTGTTTTTAACAAACCCATGGTGGCTACTAGTTATAACTTGGTTTGCTTCTAGTTGTTCACAGATCTCTTTTTTGATTATCTTTTCTAGGATCTTCCCAGGTATTGATGTTAAACTGATTGGTCTGTAGTTTCCTGGGTCTGTTTTTTTCCTTTCTTTCTTGAAGATGTGGACCACATCAGCCCTTTCCCAATCCTCAGGTACTTCACTGGTGTTCCAGGATTTATGAAAGATGTGGTGCAATGGTTCTGAGATAACATCTGCCAGCTCTTGCTGGTCTGGGCTTTTGTGATTACATTTTTCAGCATTTCCCATACTTCTTGGGTTGTTTTCCCCTTTAGGATCCATGGGATCTTTCCCTGGTTTTCTCTGAGTTTATTAAAGTCGACTCTTTTGAAGTTTAAGTCACTGGTTGGATTCTTTTCTATTGCTAGTGTTTGCATTATATTAAATCCCAGTATGACATGGTCACTTTCATTCAAGGTTCCAGCAATTTCAATTCCGTCTATCACTTCTTCTCTATTTGTAAGGATTAAGTCCAGTATACCTTTATGTCTAGTTCCCTCCACTACCTTTTGGGTGACAAAGTTGTCGGCTAGGTTAGTTAGGAATCTGTTTGATCTCCCACTTACTGCAGAATTTGTCTCCCAGTAGATATCTGGATAGCTGAAATCTCCCATTACTACTGTGGTATGCTTCCTACATTTGTTAACTGGTTAGCAAAGAGTTCATCTATTTCTTCTGATTGTTTGGGTGGCCTGTAATATACACCTATGGTAATGTCACTTTTTCATGTGCATTCCTGCAGATATGTAGTGTTCTTTTACATATAGTGCAACTCCCCCTCCTCTTTTTGTAGACCTGTTTCTTTTGAACAATTTGTATCCATCTACCAGTCCATTACTTTCATGGGTTTTGTCCCACCAGGCTTCTGTAATGCCAACTATGTCATACCCTCCCTTCTGTATTATTGCTTCTAGTTCGCTTTGAGCATTTGTATATAAACATTTAAGACTTTTATGCCTGTCCATGGGTATGCTTCCTGTATCGCCTGATTGTTGTTTGAGTTTTTCTTTTTTTCATCACTGCCTACCTCATTGTTTGATTTGTTTTCTTGGGATTTGTGATTGGTTTTGGGCTCTAAAGATTCTAGAGATTGCTCCCCCCCCACACTTTTAGTTAAAAGTCCTCCTGATGAGTTGGGTCAGTCTTTTTCCAAGTGCATTGTCCCCTGTTTTTTGTGAGGTGTAGCCCATCCCTTGCCAAGAGTCCATTATCTTGATACTTCTGCTGTCTCCATTTCTTCAGCTAGCTGTTGCCTTAATGCAATTTCAGTTTTTGATAGATATTGTCCTTAACTATATTTTCCATGCCCAAAAGTACATGCTTATGCCAAAATTATTATTCAATAATTCAATCTTTAATATGCTGGTATCATTTCTATGTATAGCTTGTCTTACCATATAAGGGGCAAGTAACTGAAGTGAATCTAAACATCAAACTAGCATTTTGTTTGGCAGAGATACTGATTTTTTTCTCCATCACTTATCAGCTTCAAATTCTTTCATAATGCAAGGTTAGTATTTTATTGGAGGGTGGAAATACAAGAATTTTACTACCAATTAGGAAGGGTGTGAGAGGTATGTTCACCGCCTTGAGTTATTTATAAAAATAATAAATGCAGGATACAAAGAAACACACAAACAAATAAATAATTGCAGTTAAAACCATTTAATTTAAATGACTTTTTGGCATGGCCGGAGGACCTAGGCAGCTTTGATTTTAGAGTTTTTTGTGGTGATGATTTACACTGTGTTTGTTTTTGCATTATTTTCTTGAATTGTAATTTACGCATAATTCTTTGAAGGAGGATGGTATGTAAATATCAGCATAAATACATAGATTTTTTTAACTGATAAAACTTTATCTTCTGGAAGATCCTGAAAGATTCCAGAGTTTGAAACCTACTTCTGTGTAACCAACAGACTGGCTTTACATCTTTTGAGATCTCCAAACATTTTTGCAGAGTTAGATTGTTAGAATTTACCAACTTCATTGACCAAACAAGTTTAAAAAATAGGTTATGATTCTGATATTGCCCTTATAGAAAAAAGGAGGAGATGCTATCAAAACTTCACAGACATCAAGCATGTTTGCTGCTGGGATGTTTACATCTTATAGAGCTACAGTTCTTGACTAGAGTATCAACTGCTTTGGGGACTGAGAATTTTGGGAAAAGATCGGAAGGAATAGCTGCTCTAGCATGAGAGACAGCGATTATATTTTGCCTCTTGTTTTCTTCTACCACCATCACTTGACCCATTACTATGGAAAGCAGAACAAGATGAGAGTAAAAAGTCAATGGTTAAACACAAACCATTTTGGAGCTGATTAAATATTAAATATCAGGTAGGGGATCTAACCAAATAAATAAACAATAAAACTTTATACATGCCATTCAGCTTATATGCACCCAGCCAGCGACAGAACGGCTGGGATCTGGGCAGCATGCAAGTTTAATAATAAATAAATAAATCCAACCAGGTTACAACTTTTTCCTTTGGATATCAGTTCCTGAAATTGAAAATAATTTGTCCGGGAAGGAAGGAGCTGCTATCTTTCAAAACAACAACAACATAGATCTAAAACCCTCTAAGACATTTAGAATATTCCTGGTGATGGTTGATTCCTTGGAAATTTCTAATGTCACCATCTTCCTCTGTTTCAGGAATATGGACTTAATTTGATTTCAAGTTACTCGCCATCTCTCTCTGTTTCAGGAATACTGATTTGAATCAGAAATACTGATTATGCCTGGTTACTCAGCCATATCTGGCAGTAAAGTACAAAGCAAAAAGGAGAAAGCAATGACAATAATCTGCTTATACACAGGAAGCTTTTGGCAAGCACAGATGCCCAGTTAACAGGGTGGAAAGTTTTTTCAATGATACGATACTCCAGATCTACCACAATGCTGAAACAGGACACCAGAATTACAACTTAGGACATGTAACCCAACCAGGATTGCATGTTTGTCTCTTCTACCATTCCCTGCTAATAATTTTATTGGAAAACAGTGAATTTTGTTATTTGTGCAATAGTCCAGATCCATACTTTTCTTGCTAAATCAACTCTCACACATTAACTGGGTGCAATGCTTCTTGGAACAATGGATCATCAGCATGAAGACCATTGGATGGTAACTTGGCCATGCTTGCTGACTGAAGCACCACATTCTAACTCATTTTTCTGTAGAGATGTTATATATCGGCTTGGGTGTAAAAGGTACCGGTTTACTGATAGACAAAATTCTCATTTAGTACTTTCTACTGCAAATTAGGGCTCATAATCTAATGTTGAAGAGGTACAGAATATGTCACATACTATTTTCATATTCTTTCAGTCCAACACAAGTTTTTCTGACAGCATCCTGAACGTTGGCACTCTATATATTTCAACACTGTTAACACTGATTAATATTGAATGGGGCACTTCTTCTTCTATATATGCTGAAAATGGTTAGCTTTAGAATGTAATCATTGTATTTCAATATCAATGGCCACTCTTTTGTTCTCCTGTTCTTAGGAAGGTGAGTCCCTTAGTCTACCACCAGTTTACCTGTTTTACGACTTTTCATCATTTTGTCAACAACACAGCTTCTGAGTTATAATTCCAAATTGCAATCTGCAATTTGTAGACATTTTCTAACCATAACTTTTTTTAAGAAGCAAGCTTCTCTCCTGCCCTATTATCAAATCTCCTTAAATTTCCATCATGGATTTCATTCAAGTGTTCCTACTTCTAAACACTTCAGCTTTATTTTTGCTTGAGGCAGCCAGCGTGTTAAAGCTATCCACTGGGAATAGGTGATGAATTTTTGCTCTTCACACCAAACGATTACATTTTTGATGTCTAATCATCATTAATTTCACACACACACACACACACACACACACACACCACACACCAACCCTCCTATAACTTATCTTTGAATCACTGGCATTAAAAATGCCAAACAACATTAAACAGCCCAATTATTTCACTTACATATTCATACTAAAGGCATATTATTTGGCAGCTTAATAACCAAGATGCTAGTGAGCCACTGTGAAAAATTAGCAGAGTGGCATATTTCATCCATCACTGCAATTTGCTTCTCACAAGATCTTGTAAACAAAGCAAACAGACTGGAAGCGATCAGGAAAAAAAAAAGGGAGAAGCGCAACTGATTTTACATAGAATCGTGCAACTTTCATAAGACGCGTAAGGCTTAAGCATAACAATGCAGGATTACAGACTTTATGAAATGATGGATTTAGATTAAATTAGATTACTAATCGTTCACATGCATGCCAAACTTGTAAACAGCCTGGAAGGTTACAGAAATAATTGGTTATCAAGCTGGGAGGAAATTCTACTTCCTCATGTATCATAAATAATTGAATAATTGTAGGGAGGATATTTTGATCTGACCGAATTATTTCCCTGTTTTTTGAATTAGGTCATCTGTAGCAATTTTGCAAATATACAGGATCTCTCCTCTGTACCAATATAACAATACTGATTTCAGTGTGCAGTAGCAGACGTAAAAGGTATTATGGAGCATGAATGCTCAGTTGGAAGCAGAGGGTGTTTGTGTTATAAGGTTGAATGTGATAAATAAGAATAACGTCTTTCTAGATCCAATGGCACACAGACCCATTTTTGTGCAGAACATAAATCCAAATAAACAACTTATAGGGGGAAAAAGGGAGTAGGGTGTTATTTCTTTCTTCAGTAAAAAACTGAAATTCCTAAAGCATGATGGTATAAAACAAATGGGGGTGTGTGCGGAAGTGTTTTTGATCTTTTATTAAACATTATCACACTAACCTTCATTTTTAAAATGCAGCATTTCACACATGTCATTTAGCCCAACTGCCAAATACTTCATTCATGTCTATCAACCTGCAAATTCTGCCCTTTGAGGGGGAGATTTCAGCTGATCCAGGTAAAATGATAAATCTGAAGTGTATGTTATCATTTCCTGCATATGAATACTTAAAATATCAAAGTTTTACATAGTCATCATAAACAAAGAAATAAATAAAAAATAAATAATCAAATTCTCTCTATTTTTTAAATACAAGTCAACAAATGCAACACTGCAAAAAAAAATCGATTAAATAATCTAATTTCTTTCATTCTTCATTTTAACGTGAAACCTGGACATCTTTCAGTTGACGTGACTTCAGTTTGCAGCTCTCCATCACAAATCTGATTTTGTCTATTTGGAACTTTTTACCAGAAAGACCCAGATTTACTGTATCAAGCAGATACAGACTTATGAATACTGCAATTTTTCTCTCATTCTAAATTTAAGTTTGGCTATCACAGTGAACACCTTTGATGCCTTCTGAAATTGCAGCCATTACCACGGATTGCAAGAAATCAGACATAATGGTCGAAAGGAAGTAGGAGGGAACAGAGGGAGGAAGAAGAGAAGAAAATAAGATGGGAGATTAAGTTTTAACCATTTTAATTTTATCTCCAAATCCCATCCTTGCTCTCATGCTGGCAAGGGGTAAGATAAGCCACAAACATCCTGAAGCATGACACCAATCTGTTGAGGGAAAATACATTTATCCTTGAATCCTGATCAAGTCGGAACATGCTCACTTATTACTTTGATAGTATGGGAGGGACATAGAGTGGTAATCCAAGAGGATTCAAAAATCTCATCCTTAACCTCTCAAATTTTATTAATTTTCACAAAATTTCTTTATTCTGCAATCTCATTAGTCACATAAACAAACAAACACTTGGCTGGATTACTGTACTTTTGGTCTTTTTATGACATCAACAATAACCTCCCATTATCTTCCTTATAATAAGAGTTCATATTGTATGTTTATTTGACTTATTGCGTTGTCTTACTTCACAAAACTCACATACAAATAAATGAATTAGCTTAACTGCTAAACTGACTTGCTGAACTAGCAAAAGTACATTTTAAAAGCTTTTCTTTGTTTTGGTTTTGCAAAATTTCATCTAGCAATATAAGACTAAAAGCATAAGCTTAAAAAACAATTAAACCAAATTACATACTAAAATGTAAAATTCTTCATCAAATCTATTTTCCTATGTACAGATGGACATTAACATAAATGCTACAATAAAATAGATATCATTTTGGCATTAATTTACTGTAAATTATTTTTTGAGAAACTGATTTATTTATTTATCACTGGAAATGTTCTATTCATTCTCTTTTCTGGAAAACACATGTAATAAACCATGTAGTTGTAACAGCTATTTTTTTAAAAAATGAAATACCTTCACTGAAAATCTTTTTCAAAAATATTGCTTTTAAATGTTAGAATTCAGATAGAAGTGGAAAGGACATAAAGTAACATTTGAAATGTAATATTCTCTGAAATATTAACACTTTTTAAAATGTGGAATGCATAGAACATAGAAAGAAGGATAAAACCAAAGTTACAACTATGTATCTATATCTCACTGAAATCAGGGGAATTTAATTTCTAAATTCTGACTGGATTAGGCTCCCCAGAGAAATGTAATAGAATATTAATTTGGACTATACAAATCTTGCATTAAATTTATCACAAAATTAGGAGACTATTGTTATTTCACTTAGAGCTTGACTTTTATCTATCGTATCCAAAGAAATGCCAACACCAAGGGGTTTTGTGTTTTTTTGATAATTTTGATAAATGGATGCCAACAATTTCACCTCCAGATTTGTAGCTTAGGAAAAACCCCCACAACTTTTATGGCAAGGTAAACCAGATTGTCATTTAAACACTTCGGGGAGAATATTGTTTTCCCTATAGATAAATACTAAATATGATTTTGTAATTGAACAATGAGATTAACTGTGCATTTTATTTTATTCTATCTTATTCAAAACCAGAGTTCAACTGATGAAAGGAACTGCCAGCCATTTAATGGATTGTGAATCAAGATGATTGAGAAATAAGCATACACAAAGAGTTTAAGAGCAGAGAGGATATGCTGAACCAATGAAATATATTCTAAGAGAACATTAAAAATATTGTAGTATAATTTCCCAAAGCTGTTAGGAAACACTATGTAATATACAACAATATTTAACTTGGGGATCTCATTTTAGTGCTTTAAAAATGAATTCACTTCTGCAGCCAATGTTTTATTTGTCATTTTAAAAACTATTGCTAAATACACCATTTTTAAAAATCTTAATTCTGTTTCGCCCTCCTAACTGGGAACAAGGCATTATTAAAAACTGATGTTTAGTTTTATATAACTACTATATCAACAACTCAAAGATCAGGTGTTATTTTAGATATATGTGTGCTGTGAGAATATGTTAGGTGGGTTTTTTGGGGGGGATGCATGGATA
Source organism: Vipera ursinii (assembly GCF_947247035.1). NCBI lineage: Eukaryota > Metazoa > Chordata > Lepidosauria > Squamata > Viperidae > Vipera > Vipera ursinii. The sequence goes on along the minus strand of NC_139517.1, from coordinate 116,718,364 downwards.
CTTATTATGGCTTTTCAGGAATTGAACTAATTTCAGAATAGTTACTGCAAGCATCAACCTGAGAAGGCTGCAAAAGAGGGGAAAGTACACACACACACACACACACACACACACACACACAAATACATATACATATATGACTCCTTCAAGTATTGGCATGTTTATATCATCCTTTTAAAATCTGTAACAAAGTGGTATTCTCTATTATAGCTGTTGATGCCACTATTCTTGAAGTAGGTCTTGTCAAAACATCCTTCTTGTCAATTTTTTTTCTTTCATTTATTTATTTGCCTTCAGGTAATATTTAGAGAAATGCAGAACAGACCATAAGAAGTTGGTTAATTTTCTTCACAGCTTTTGTTCCACCAAACTTATCAGCTTAAAAACAGCAACTGGTGGAATTCTCACACAAAGCACTCTCATCATTAGGATCCTGGTTGAAATCAATATATTTCAAAAGATAAATTTATTTTCTATACAGAATTTCAAAAGATAAATTTTGAATGCCATTAATTCACAGGAAGCTGATATTATTTATATAAACTCAGCATGACAAAATTACAGGTATAGTCTAAAATCCTGGGAGGACACAAAAAGCTCACATATCTGTGTAATTTTAACAGATTTAGGAAGAGAAAGGAATGACACTAATCAATTATTAAAACTCACACCAATTTTCCTCCAATATTATAAGAACATTTGTTACCCTTCTAGAATCTTTTTCTTTCTTTCTTTCTTTCTTTCTTTCTTTCTTTCTTTCTTTCTTTCTTTCTTTCTTTCTTTCTTTCTTTCTTTTTTTCCTTTCATACATTTAAGTAAATGGAGCAAAAAAGAGAGAGGAATACATGATGTTGTCTTATTGTTGTCTTATTTATCCCTTTTCTTTATTTGTTCTTGGAAAACTTGCAGGGGAAAGTTTATAATCAATGAAGATATTATATTCAACGTAGATGCAATCAGGTTAAACCAGATTAACTCTTTTCTACATCTCCACCAGAGATTCTGAGGCATGCATATTGTGGATTGTGACACAAGTACAAATCAAACGTTAACTTGTGCAGACAATTTTTAGGCCTCTAACAATCTAACTACTTAATTCCCCAAAGACGGAAGGTACATTTCAATCTTCTCTTCTACGTGTAATAAGTAAATCAGCCCCAAAGTGACTGATGTGACAGAAACTTATCAAAGGCTCCTGTAGGGATGACAACTACAGACAAGGTGGCATGTGTTGCTCTGATTAAGAGAGTTTTAGTTAAGCACTCTTGCAGCACAACTCAGTGTCACCAAGTGAAGTCTTGCCTTATTTTGTACTTGTGATCCTTATTTGAATTTCAACTATTTCATCACTTCTTAAAATGGTAACTGCGGAGACAGGGCATTAGCAACCCACTGGCACTGTCTCACATCTTTAGGAGAAAAAAGGTCAGCCTGTGCAAAGTGTTAAATCTCGGAAACCTGTCTTTCACTAATCTAAGCCACTCTTGTTTTATTTTTTTAGTTTTTAAATTCTGGATTAGGAAAATTACTCCAGGATCATTTATAGAATCTTGGTCTCCTTAAAAGAACGGGAGGACTCTTTAAGGCTGCTTAACTTTGAATGCCACATACACAACCATCACTACCACCCCCCACTAGCAGAAACATAGGATTCCTCTTTCTCTTCCTCCTCTCTTCCAGAATTGCAATGTTTTTCTGCTTTAAAAGGTGCACCTGAAGGATGTGATGGGGCTACATTCTGCACACCCTTGCTTTTGATTTTACCTTTTTCCCCTTGGAACAAAAATGCTCATGTGGAGCTGCAGCAAAATTAGGGGCTTCCTCCACCAATGTGGTTTATTTGGTTTTTAAAGGGGAGATGAGTTCTGAGAAATATCTAGATATTTTCCCCCAATGCTTCACCTCTTCCCATTCACCATTATAAATAGACTTTACCTTTGCTAAGATCAGAGGAGGTGGAGGAGGTGGAGGTGGAGGTGGAGGAGGAGGAGGAGGAGGAGGAGGAGGAGGAGGAGAAGAAGAAGAAGAAGAAGAAGAAGAAGAAGAAGAAGAAGAAGAAGAAGAAGAAGAAGAAGAAGAAGAAGAAGAAGAAGAAGAAGAAGAAGAAGAAGAAGAAGTGATTCTCCTTTGGATGTTATTGATACACATTTAGACTTTCATGATACATCTATCCAGTCAATGGAATTCTAAAAGCTCCCCGTTCCAGATGTTGCCTGTCTAACTATCCCTGCAAGGGGAAAAGCACATTCCGAAGCCTGATTCTTTCCTCTCTTCCCCGCTCAGTCGAGGCCACATCCTAGGAGGATCGGATGGGCGCCCCAGAGCCTCGTCCTTTTCTCCAACGTGTCGACGACCGTGGCAAGCGCAACCCTCCTTCCCAAGGAAGTCAGACGAGGGGTGCTGGGGAGAAAAGGGGGCGGGAAAGAGCCGGGATTGAAAGAAAAAAAACAAAGAAAGACCCCGAGCTTACCTTTTCTCTTGGAACGCCGTCTCCGCCGCCGCTTAGACTTGCCTTTCAGCTGCCCGCCGGCTCCTCCCGAGGATCGGCTGCTCTCCAGCACCGAGGTCATGGTTCCCACCCGGTAAACAAGAGCAGCGTGGGGGGCACCGACACGGCCGGGACCTGCTGGACGGGCGGAGCGCCCCCTCCCTTTTTTGCCTCGCCGCTCCGGCTGCTTTCCAGTCGCGAAGAGCCAGGCTGCTTCCACCAGCGGTGCCGGGCGCGCGTTGCTGGTGCTCGGATGCTCTGAATGAGCAACGCCGCCGCCGCCGCCGCCGCAGATCCGGGAGAGAAAAGTAAGAGCAGCGGCGGGAGGGAGGGAATATCAGGACACCCGAGGATGCCCGCTGGGGTTCCTTCACGCTGCTTTCTCTTCGGTCCGAGCGCTTTTGCCCTCGCGCGCCAGACAACTTGCTTTCTTCGGGACTGGCAATGCACGGCGCGAGTTCTTTCTTTCTTTCTTTCTTTCTTTCTTTCTTTCTTTCTTTCTTTCTTTCTTTCTTTCTTTCTTTCTTTCTTTCTTTCTTTCTTTCTTTCTTTCTTTCTTTCTTTCTTTCTTTCTTCTCGTCTTCCTTCCTTTCTTCTGTTTTTTTGCACCTTTGATAGTTGTTTGGCCCCAGCAGCCACTTTGAAGCCAACCATGCAACCAGCACCCCTATTTGCTACTCCGAAGTCTAATAAGGTCCAATCACAGCTCTAAGCTGCCCGTGACATCAGCAGCGGAGACCTCCCCCCTCCCCCACCGAGACCCCCTTCCCTCCCGCCGCCTTCCATCCCTCCCTTGTCAGCTTGCAAACTCAGCTCCCATTTGGGCTGACAGCTCTACCCAGCACCTGAGAGCGAAGGGAGGCAGAGGGAGGCCACGCCGCGCCGGCGGCGGGAAAAGGAAATCGAAAGGAATTTCGCTCTCCGCAGATTTGGCGGGGCAGGTTAATTGCTATCCCAGGGGCCGATAAGATGCATTTTTGTTGTACTTTGACAATAAAGGTTCATTCATTCATTTCGGGGGCAAGGAGAGATCGGGGAAGAATGTGAACGGCTGAGTTCGGAGATTTTACTCAGAGAACAAACGCGATTGCGGAAGTTCTTTCTGCGATTCATCTCCCCGCACTCCGAACTGTAGCTTTAGAAAAGATGCAGGATCCATCCAACACTGAATGGCCCGGTGCTCCTTTGTGATGATCCCCTTACCCAGAGTGTGTGTGGGAAACTGTTCTTACCGGAGAGAGAGAGAGAGAGAGATGTATAAGACTCCATGTTCCCCAATTTAAAAGAAGAATTAGTCCAGAGGGATGGAAGAATTTGGAATAAAATAAAGTTGAGTCTCCATACCATTGTTTCTCAACTTTGATAACTTTAAGATATGTGGACTTCAACTCCCAGAATGCCGCAGCAGCCATGCTCCATATACAGGTAGTCCTGTATACTTAACAACGGTTTGTTTAATGACCATTCAAAGTTACAACAGCTAAATTATGGCTGTTTTTCACATTTATGATTGTTGCAGCATCCTCATGGTCACATTACCAAAAGTCAAAAACTCTTTTAACAACATAAATGTTCAGCTCAGTTGTGGTCGTAATTCAAGGACTCCCAGTACAGTATACATGTGTGTGTGTGTGTGTGTGTGTATTGACACTTTATTTAAACTAAATTTAATATATCAGTGCATGAGCTCTGCAGATGACATACGCTAAATAAATAAAATTAATAATAACATCCAATTGTTAAATTTATCATGCAGTCATTAAGCAAATCGTGCTTCCTTTATTGACTTTGTTTGTAGGAAACTGACCGAAAAAGTTGCAAATTGTGATCACATGATGTCAAGGTGTTGCAGCGGATTGCATGTCAATTGCCATGCCCGAATTTTGATCATGTGACTTACAGGGATAGTTGTATGTGTGAGAGTTGCAAGTCACTATTCAACGGCATTGTATCTTTGAATAATTGTTTTAAAAAATGGTTGTAAGTTGACAACTACTTGTAAAAAAGAAACAGAGTTTCTACTGAGAGTAGCCATATCGACATTTTTATAAAAAGAGTTTTACAAAAACAAAATTTTACAATATATCCCCAAATCCCTCCCACCCCAAACCCACCCACTTCCCCCCCACACTTCCCAGAGCTAAATACAGGATTATAGTTACAATAATCATATTCTAAATAAAAATTATGCATAATATACAATTAACCAAATTCATAATGTGCTTTAACTCCCCTTTAACATAACTACAAACAAAGTACCAATAACAATATCCCACTAAAATCTACTCATAGGCTAAATGGAACTTTTTAGTCCCATATTTGTTCTGAATATAATTTATCCATCTCCTCCAAACTGAAATATATCTTTCCTGCGAATGATCTTTCAAATAAGCAGAAATCTTAGACATTTCTGCAAGATTCGAAACTTTAAACACCCATTCTTCTATAGTAGGCAAACTATCCTTCTTCCAATATTGTCCCACCAGTAACCGTGCTGCTGTTATCATGTTCAATATCAAGTTAGTTTCTTTAACATCACAATCTACAACATATTGACATTTTTGACAGCCCTACAAACACCTCAATGGACAGTTTGGCTTGTGCCCTTCTTCTTTCCTTAAAAATAAACCAATTGTTAAAAAAAATAATTTTTGAAACTTACAAAGAGTAATATTTCAATCTCCAAGACTCAACCCAAATGCTTACAGGCTCATAATTTTAAACATGATGACTTAGGGCAGGGGTAGGCAACCTTGGCTGACTCAGGAATTCTGGCAGTTGAAGTCCATGAGTCATAAAAGAGCCGAGGTTGCCTACCCCTGACTTAGGGGTTGTACCACATCTAATGGGATTTATTTCTTACACAGGAGTATGTAGTTGAGCTAAGCAATCCATCTATCTACCTACACACATATATACTGCAATTGCCTTTTTTCCCCTCTCTTAAACTTCTAATAATATTTACTTGGGAGCAGGACCAACTGTGGACATTGTTGCTTGGTATGAAAGCTATGAGGAGCACCGCTTTTCCATTCCATGCAACTAAGCATGGAATTGGTTTTGATACTGAATCTTACCTCAGCAACACCAACAGTTATTTGTCTCCGCCGTAAGCAGGGCAAAAATCCATTTTCAGAAAATTCAATTTTATCCTTAAAAAGAAGGAAACAGCTGAGGAATCCCTTTCACTCTTTAGGATTTACCAACCAGTCTTGTTCAGGAATAGGTGAGGATCTTATTTGTCTTGTTCTTCCTCTATGATAAAACCTGATCATCCTTTGCATATTTCTTCATTAGAAGAGATTGAAAATCAGAGGAATCAAAGATTTGCTCATTCGGAAAAAAAGAAAGGCCTGGTTTGGATGCCCATTTATACAAGGATTCTTGTTTGAATTACCACATTCTTGTAACAGACCTGTTATTATCGTTGGTTCAGAGTCAGCCAGATATTTAGATTGGATATGGCATTCTTAACTGCCTATTGAATTCTTCCCAAGGACCTGGGATAGGAGATGTTGTTTGACGGTGTTAAATGTATAGTTGCAGGATGTAAGCTGTTGAAGTAAAGCTGTCTTTTGCAATTGACTGGTGGGTGATTTTTGTCAATGCCAACAGTGTTCAAGTAGTATTCTGGATTTTTTAGAATTGCATCCAAGGTGCTTATTACTGTTGTTAATGCTTCTGAGTGAATCTTTATTTGCAATAGTGAATCTTTATTCCTGCTGACTGCCTGGACAAGTCCTGCCTGCAGTTTTCGTGGCAAGATTTTCAGGAAATGGTTTGCCCTTGCTCATTTCCCAGGATCGAGAGCAAGAGATTGGTTCAAGTTTAACCAAATGGTTTTGTGCCCAAGGTAGGACTGCCTCTGACCCCAGCAAAAAACTGTCTCTCTGCATCACCACTTATTCATCTAATTTACATGTCCAGTGTAATATGGAGTCCTTTCTTTTTTGGGAATAGTCACATCTATCAAATTTGAGAAACTGTGTTTAACATTTTTTTTTAAAAAGAACTTGTCCATATCCACAAGTTTCTTCATGAGAAAATGGGAAAGAATTTGAAATAATAAAGCAAGCTGCATGTGAAAATCAGCAAAACCAACAGATTCTTCCATCCTAACTTGAAATTAACTTATTAATAGTACCTAGAAATTTGCAGAGCCTTCTGAGATGCACTTATCAAAAGCTATGAAACTCACCCCCAAGCCAGCTATTGATCTCAAAGCAGCCATGTGCTTCTTGATCTGAGCATGCCCAGAAAAGACTTCAATAGGGATTGTCTTAAGTGCTTTGCACAGAATTATTAAAAATTGGTCACAACTAGTAGTAGATACTTTGTTGAACTTGTCTGGACTTGAAATTATGCAGGCTTGGGCCTAATATGTAGGTTAGTGCTTAATCCTATGGAGACATGGAATTACAGGACAGTAGACTGGTGTGAGAAGCACCTTGCAGAAACAGTAATAACTCATGTACAGGTTGCTGTGAAGAAAAGTCACCAGAAGTCAAACTTGACTTGAAGAAAACTCTACTATTTTTTTTCTGATTAGGACTGAGTACAGAAGCAGGAAAAATATGGTGACTTCCTTGTAGAAGGGGTAGAAAAGCAACCTTTACTGAAATAGCCCAAATCTTAAGAGTGCAGTAGCCTGATGTCCTACTGGAAGCATTCCATCTCGCTATTGTTATGCCCCTTAACTTTTAAGCATTGGTTAGAAGCAAAGGATGGTAACAGATGTGGAGAAGTCTCATAAAAGCCCAGAAGAATGTGCTCTGTTTAAAAGCATACTGTATTACAGTGTTTACTCTATTTTTAGTAGAACACTGGACATAAGAAGCCATTTTAGCTAGTGCTACTGTCCTTGCCTTACACTTTCAGCCCCAGATATTTCCTTTTCTATGCAATTTCTAAAGGTTTATAATAAGAACCCCAATGAATTAAGTAGAATGCCAGTACAACTGACAAAGGAGAATGCAGTCAGTCAGGATTTACAGGTAGTCTCGATCTACAACCATTTATTTATCGATTTTTAAATGTTACAATGCACTGGAAAAAGTGATTTATGACTCCCCCCCCATTTAATGACTATTGCAGCATCCCCATGATCAAAACTTGGGTGCTTGGCAACCAGCATCTATTGAAGATGATTGCAGCATGCTGGGTTTGTGATCCCCATTTGCTACCTTCCCAGCTGGCTTCCCACAAGCAAAGTCAATGGGAGAAGCTGGATTTGCTTAACGACTGTGTGATTCACATAACAGCTGCAGAATTAAGCATAACAATTGTGGCAGAAAAGATCGTGAAATTGGGTGCAACTCACTTAAGTACTGCTTTGCTTAGCAACAGAAATTCTGGTCCCAATTGCAGTCATAGGTCAAGGACCGCCTGGAATAGTTTGTCAAAAAGGAAAATACTAGAAAAAAATGTTTTGGTAGCCAACATAGAGTAAGAGGTCCTTGTACTGTAGCTAGGAAAGTATATCGTACAACAGGTGTAGAGAAACTTAAGGCAAGAAGACAAAGAAAAAAGTTAGGAAACATCTGTCTGCCGAGAAACTCGAGGAACCAGAAAATATAAAACGTAGGCAAAGTGAAGGAAAAGATTTAAGGGCACTCGGGAAAACAAAATTACTTCTCCTTTATCCACCCAGCCATGTCGCTGCTTTTACAAAGCTTCTGAGCACAATGGAGCATCCGAGGCTAAACAAAATTGACTGGAAAAATCCTCAAGCAAATTTTGTAGCTATAATTTGCTTGACAATTAAAGAAAAAACCCTCTCCTGCTATGAAGGTTAAAAAAAGAACAAGGGACATAACCTACTCCAAATTATAGTAATAAAAAAATCTTACCAGTGGCAATCTGATATGCTTAATTTTCTGAATGTAATAAATTGAATATATAAAGTAGTTTGTGGCTGATGGCTAAAGAGAGCTGAGTTTAGGAAGATGATACATAATTGGGCAGAAATTTATCTCCAAATGTTAGCCCGGCATTTTTAAGCGTTTCAAGATTTTAGATTTGAATTTAGATTTAGATTTTGACTGATACAGATAGAAATAAACATGGATCAGATGGCTGGCTGAACTAGATATAATAGCACAAAATGTTGTTGTTGTTGTTAGCTGCGAAGTCGTGTCCGACCCATCGCGACCCTATGGACAACATTCCTCCAGGCCTTCCTGTCCTAAATCTTTACAGCATCGGACTTTCCTTTCACCACCAGACACATCCACAGCTGAGCGTCCTTTCGGCTTTGGCCCAGTCGCTTCATTCTTTCTGGCGCTACTAGTACTAGCCCTCTGCTCTTCCCCAGTAGCATATTGGACGCCTTCCGACCTGAGGGGCTCATCTTCCAGCGTCATATCGCTTTGCCTTTTGGTACTGTCCAAAGGCACAAAATGTACCTTTTTCCAATTTGGAGGACAAAAGTATGAGATTGGTGGAGGGGAGGAAAGGAAGGGAAAGAAAAGGAAAAAAGAAAAAAGGAAAGGAAAAATAAAAATAAAAGATAAAAAAAAGGAAAAAGGAATGAAAAAATAAAAGGAGAAATAGAAAAGAGGGAAGAAAAAAGGAAGGGAAATGAAAAATAGAAAAGATGAAAAAAGAAAAAGAAAGGGAAGGAAAAAGAGGAAAAGAAAAAGCAAAGGAAAAATTAAAAAAAGGAAATAAAGGAAAGGAAAAAGAAAAGAAGAAAGGAAAGAAAGAAGTCTGGATGAGATTAAAATTTCGTACAAGATCAAGAAATATTCCACAGGGATGACAAATGGTCTCAGAAGGCAGAAAAAGCACTGTAAGTATCGTGATATGAAGGGGCAAAACACTTAAGAGAAAAGCAGATTGTTGGGGGCAATAAGCTGACTTTGTAATAATGCCGCTTGGGGTGTGTGTGTGAAAGCCCTAATAAGCAGACATATACATAGAATGAAGGCTACTGCTAAGCTTGTAAGCCGCCCTGAGTCTTCGGAGAAGGGCGGGATATAAATGGAATTAAAAAAAATAAATAAAATAAAATAAAATAAAAATAAACAAAAGAGCAGAAGAATTTGGGAAAGATTTGAGGCAATTTCAAATGTTGATTTTAGCTAAATAGTCAAGTCTTGGGCCGCAGGCTATAGTTATGATCACTGCCATTCTCTAACTCAGGGGAGAATATGCATCCCAATTGATAGAGTGCGACAGAAATTTACCTTCTAGGAAGCCAATACTGGCAAACTAGAACACAAGAGATCTTGAGAGTCATATTCACTTTAATCACTTTTCCCTTAATGCTGAATTTATAAAGTAATACGTTAACATTGGTCATTCCAAAAGACCTACTTATTATTATTAATTTGAATGAGTAAGGCACCTAATTCCAGTAGGGTCTTTAGTAGAATTCTGCTGACTTTGTGTGATTCATTTCATCTTTACTAGATTTGAACCTGTATGCTTAAAAATCTGACTAAAGGAGATTTAGAAGATTCTTTAGAAGGTACACACCAAACAGAAAATAGTTTTTTAGATGTTTTGGCAAAATCCCTAATTCAAATGCTTTACATCCGGCAACTTAGCAAAGAATATTTTCTCCTGATATAATTTCTACTTTGTTAAAAAAAAATACATGTTGGAAAATTCCTATGGGTAATCTTTAGTTTAATTTGTACTCTGTACGCTTCCAATCTGTCCAAATTAGAACAAGTGCATATAGATAGTCCAGGGGTAGGCAACCTTGGCTCTTTTATGACTCGTGGACTTCAGCTCCCAGAATTCCTGAGCCAGCATGGCTCAGCATGGAAACCTCTCCCTTTCCCCTCAGCATGGCTGGCTCAGGATTTCTGGGAGTTGAAGTCAACGAGTCATAAAGTGGCCTAGGCCTAGGCCAGGGGTAGGCAACCTTGGCTCTTTTATGACTCGTGGACTTCAGCTCCCAGAATTCCTGAGCCAGCATGGCTCAGCATGGAAACCTCTCCCTTTCCCCTCAGCATGGCTGGCTCAGGATTTCTGGGAGTTGAAGTCAACGAGTCATAAAGTGGCCTAGGCCTAGGCCAGGGGTAGGCAACCTTGGCTCTTTTATGACTCGTGGACTTCAGCTCCCAGAATTCCTGAGCCAGCATGGCTCAGCTTGGAAACCTCCCCCTTTCCCCTCAGCATGGCTGGCTCAGGATTTCTGGGAGTTGAAGTCCACGAGTCATAAAACAGCAAAGGTGGCCTACCCATGAGGTAGTCATTGACTTACAATCATTCATTTGGCGACTGTTCAAAGTTACTGAACTTTGATCATTTTTCACACTTATGAGCATTGTAAAATCCCCTTGGTCACATGATCAAAATTTGGATGCTTGGCAACTGACTCATATTTATGACAGTTGCAGTGTCCTGGGGTCATGTGATCCTCTTTTGTGACCTGACAAGCAAAGTTAATGGGGAAGCCAGATTCACTTAATAACTGTGTTAGTAACTTAACAATTGCAGTGATTCATTTAACAAATCTGACAAGAAAGGTCATAAAATGGGGCAAATCTCACTTAAGTATCTTGCTTAGCAACAAAAAGTTTGGGCTCAGTTGTGCTCCTAAGTCAAGGAATACTGTTATGTTACTCAATTCAGCTGGCAAACATATTGTTTATATATATCACATTAAAAACATAGTTAAATAGCAAAAAAAAAATAGGGAGAGAGACACATAAATAACAGGGAATGCTGCATTATCACTATCTGAAGGTTCAAAACGTTTGAGTCACTAGAAACAATATTGTGAATAATTAGTATGGACAACCCCATAGTTTTCGATTATTCCAACTTATTTTATGTACATAGAAATAGCTGGATAGAAATGAAAGTGGAATACTGGGTGATCCCACCTCCATTCTGCATCATAAACAGACAATTCGATGGTTTGAGATGATGCATCTAGTATGATGTGCAGTGAGGCTACAAAAGATCTCTCTGTGAAATAGTATTCTACATAGAGAGAAAGAGAGGAGAGATGCTCTCTGTTCTTCAATCCCATGGAAAAGTAGGAGTCAATCTGATTGGATCTAACTATTTCTTTACATCAATGTTAAGGAGTATAATCAAAAGCAAAAGAAAAAGAAAAACCAGGCTAATAATAAAGTAAAATGAGGCGGGGGCAAAAAATATAGAATAGAATAGAACAGAATAGAATAGAATAGCACTAACAATAGAAATCAGCAGCATAGTTACATATGTTTAAATACTGTCTGTTCTTATTTGGAACAAAGTCCTATAAATTTCAGGCCCAAAGCAGCTGAGATAGTGTGCAAATGTGTGCAAATCTGACTTAGCAGCAATGGGGACGAAAGATGTTTAATTCCTTCCCTGCAGTATGGTTTTCTAATCAAACATTTCTGATCAAATGTGACAGCAACTTTCCCAGGGATCTGTCTATCTTTTTTTTAAAAAAAAAACAACAACAAATGGAAAAGCAGCATTATGAAAGATTTTTCTTGAGAAAATATTTTGGAGACAGTGTAAAGCATGTAGCATGTTGTAAATCCCACCATTGTGATTTATTAAAAAAAAAGTTAAGCTGACCATGCTTTGTTAATTAGGTCATAATTGATTGTCTGTTCTTTACAACACTCTAAAACAAACCACATATATGCGTAAAGTGACATTTAGTCAGTTTAGGCCAATGGGTATCATTAAAATGTTTAGAATTAGGCATTTGACATACCTAATACCACTGAAACTACATATTTAGATATACATCCTGGCCTGGCAATGAGTCAGTCTGCAAAAATCCAATTAATTCAGGAGATACAGAACTGAGGAATCCTCCTGTAAGGCAACTTTCAGCTGCTCAGGATTGTTGTGTCTTTACAAGCAAATTGATGAGCTGGAAGTAACCTGTTTTTTCCTGTCTAGGAGACACTCTCTAATACACCAGAATGGATTGGATTCTTGTTTGAAGCTCCCATCCTGCTCAGTTTTTTGCCTGGCAGGGCCTTCAGAAGCACTGAAGCAAAACGTAAATGCAGTCCTGAGATCATACAGGTGCGGCATGAAGGCTTTCTGCTGCAGAATTCCTGCCTTCACCTGCTCTTGGCCTAGTTTCTTGAAAGAGCTTCTGACAGGTTGGTTGTGTGCAAGGAGACAGAATCAGTGAGGTTTGATCCAAAGGAAAGGATGTTAACCTGATGAATAATACAGATGGTTCTTGAGTTACGACTGCAGCTGGAACGGGAATTGCCATCACTAAGTAATGTGGTCATAAAGTGTGATATCACGTGACCGTGATGCGCTAATCACAGTCTGACTTGGTGACCCCAATCCAGGCATTCCTGGTTATTAGCATAACTCCAGAAACTTCAGTTGTTAAGCAGGAAGCAGAAGAAATCCCAATTAAAGAGGGTGGGAGTGCAGCAGGGTTACGGGGAGGTCCTGGGACACTCAGCACAGGTTGCATAATGTAGGAAGAGGTGTTGCAGTGTGGGTCCAGGGAGGGCAAGGAAAGAGGACATGGGCCATGTGCTTATGTGTGAGTGCAGGAAAGCCAGAGGAAAAGGGTGCAGTCTGCCTGTGATGCAAAGAAGGCAGGGAAAGAGAGCATGAGGTGTGTAAGTTCAGGAAGGGCAGGAAAAGTGGATATGTAAGGTAAAGGTAAAGGTACCCCCACACATGCGTGCTAGTCGTTTCCAACTCTAGGGGCCGGTGCTAATCTCCATTTCAAAGCCAAAGAGCCAGAGCTTGTCCGAGGATGTCTCCGTGGTCATGTGGCCGGCATGACTAGACGCCAAAGGTGCACGGAACGCTGTTACCTTCCCACTGTAGGGTTCCCTATTTTTCTACTTGCATTTTTATGTGCTTTCAAACTGCTAGGTTGGCAGAAGCTGGGACGAGTAACAGGTGCTCACTCTGTTATGCGGCACTCGGGATTTGACCCGCCAAACTGCCGACCATCTGATCGACAAGCTCAGCGTCCTAACCCACTGAGCCATCGTGTCGTGTGCAAATATGGAGGCTGAAGAAAGAGGACACAGGTGTGTCTTTTTGTGGAAGTGCAGGGAGACCCGTGAAAGAAGGTGGAGAGTGTGTTCAAGTATGTATGTGTATGTGTGTGAATGCAGGGAGGCAAGGGGTATGGGAGACTTACCCTGCTGACTTGTGACTGTCCCTCCTGGCTTCCCTATTGACTTGGCTTGCAGGAAACAGACATGGAAGGTTGCAAATGGAGATCTTGTGACCATGTTAGCACGAGACGGCTGCCAAACTCTTGAATTTTGTTCATGTGGCCACAGGGACAGCAAGAACTTTGAGGACAAGTTTTAAATTCCTTTGTTCAGTGCCATCCTAACTTTGAACAGTCACACAGTGAACAGGAATGGCTCAAGGACTGACTGTATTTGTCATCTTGAAGAAAAAGTGGACTGACTCCAGGCCTGTCTCTTTCTTTGAACGTGGCCTGGTTTTTTACACATCAAACAATAATCTTAGCACTATTATCTTTTTAGCCATTTCCATTTTGTAGGTAGATTTTGAAACCCATGATAAAGCTTCTTTGAACTCTCATCAACTCTCCTCAAATTAGAACTTAAAAGGATTCTTGAGTTTTACCTGGCAGAAGTTAAATGGCTTTCCCTGGCATTAAATTGTGCCATCATCTACCCATTTGCAAAATCAAAGTGCTGCATTTACTCAGCCATTTTTATCTAACGCAAAGAAAAAAAAAAGGAATGAGGGCAACTTTTGCTAATACTGGCCATCCTCTTCTTGAAGGAAAACTCTTAATTTTGTCAAAACTTTTTCAAGGAGATGCAACATAATAGAAGTGAAAAATGAGACAGAAATTGTAACTCTTAGTGAATTGCTATGGTTATGTAACTTTCATGAGCAGTTAAAGCTCCAGATGGAACAGAGTTTTATACTGCCTCTTTACTTTGGAGGAGAAAGAATGTAAATCTTATAGAATATTAGCATTTTTGTTTATTTCTAAATATGCTTCAGTTGAGCACACGGGAATGGGTTAGTAAATTGTCACCAAGGCAGATAATGCCTAATTAATTTTTCTAGACTTACGGTAAATAGAAAATTGCATGCCACCTGGATGCATTCAAAGTACCACAATTGTATAGTTCCATCTAAGAGTGTAGAGCAGAATGCTGTAGCTAATAGCGTCACCAGGAAGGGAGAAGAGAAGGGGATGAGGAGGAGGAGGAAGGTGACGACAGAGGAGGAAGAAAAGAGTAAGAAGAAGGGGAGAAAGAAGTAGGAGAGGAGGAGGAGGAGAAGAAGAAGGAGAAAACTTCAAAACCCAGAATTTTCCAGCCAAATTTACAGTATGTTGTATGGCACCACAGAAAAGTTTTGGTTTAGCATGATTCAGGGATATAAAAAACAATAAGCCCAAACTAATTATTGCATAGATACCTTCACTTTGTATATTTTTGATGTACAGTTTTCAAAAAACTTCAGCTACTACTACTTTAATGAGAATGCTTAAAATAATAAACACAATTTGTGATGCATTAGGATCAAATCAGAAAAAAAGGACTCGCAAAGTCCTGTCAATTAACTGTTCTATTGTTGAACACAGTTTTAATAATCATTCATCCCATCTACATCATAAATCAATTTCATTAGCAACATCCATCAGGATTACAAGAACTGGAGGCTTTTTTAAAAAATTCTACCACAGAACTTGGTTAGGTTTTCATCTATCTTTCAGTCAAGAGATGTATTAGGATCTTCCATAAAGATGCCTTATTTAGAATCTAAAATTTGTTTTATGCCTTCTGCTGACAATCCAAGTCACTGGTTGCAGGAAAAAAAAATAGCTGAACAAAGGATCTTCTGTAGATATTTCATGCCTCCTACCTCACAGTGTCATCACCATGACACTGAAATATTGGTTCCAGCCAGCACTGAAATATCAAGAGAAATCTGTTCTTCTCTTGTATTATGGCCCATTTTTCTCGCTTGTTTTCCAGAAAACACAACCTAAGCCTCAAACAAAACTCTGTATATGCTCAGGGGAATAAAAATACATCACAGTATCATATCAAAGGCAGCTTTAAAAACATCTGCTGTCCTTGAAGCACTGGCCATCATCTAACAAATTTTTAGTTTATCTTACTCCATTGAAGAAAATGGTTGTACCTTCTGTGACACAGGTCAACAAATTCTCTATTTCACAGGAGTTGGTTTAGTGATACTAAAGAAGCTGGAATTCTGTCTTTTCAATGTTTTGGGGGGATTTAGGGATCCCCTCCTATTTAGTACTAACATACTACACATCCCTTGGAATGCATTCCTTTGGGATGTAACTTTGAAGATCTTTGCTATCAGCTGTCCAGAAATGATTTTCCTCAGGACTTGTTAATAAAAGGAGAGTAAATAAAATTTTGTGGACTCCTTTGCCACTGTCAGCTGAAATACAATTTCTGCCTCCTTCCTAAGCCCACGCTTCCTGGCCTTTTAAGAAGACATGGCAATTTGGGTTTGCATCAAGAGAATCTAGTTTCTTTTGTATTACTTAATAAGAAGACACTTATGGAGCTGTTGCTGGGCAAGGCAGTGTCACTCTTCTCAGCTGCCCGGTCTTTTTCTTGACTTAAATGTGGCAATAGCTGATAGGGATTTATTTTATTTTTTTCTCCCTTTAGTCAATTTACAAGCCAATTCACTTGCTAAAGCAATTCTAGGTGACATACAATACGTAAAACCTAAAAATACTGTAAAAGAACACTAACTAGAAATAGGAGGAAGAAGGAGTATTATATACAGTACATTTACAGCCTTGAGTTGTTGATAAAAAAATTAATAAAGGTTGGATATGAATGAATGAATCAATCAATTAATCAGTTGGAAGGAAAATATCTCAGTATCAATGCAAGCTCAATGAAATTTGCCTGGTTGCAAGGCCTATTAAATGCCATGTTTTTAGGGCTTTGTTAAATGACAAAGTTTGGAGCTATATAAAGTTTAGTGTGAAAGTTATTTCAAAATATGGGGCATCCCCAGGAAGATCATGTCATCAAGGTATCAAATAATCTTGGGGTAGTTATGTTAATTTTGCCCCTTCCTTTGATGTTCATTTGTTTTCCATGGCTCTTTTAACAGGAACACAAACTTCCTTTCCACAGAAATGCTGATACTTTCAAACTAGCCACATAAATTTCAAGTTTTATATAAAAGTATATCTCCTTCCTAGAACTATTTATTATCTACAGTATTTATGTTAATGCTGAGCCAGAATGGCTTTCAAAAATTCTCCACCAAATTTGATGGGGGAGAAATTGGGTTCGTCAATGGATTTCTGCAGAGAAAGGAGAAATTCTCCATCTCCATCTCAAGGATAGATTACCCATAAGAAGGAAGTGTAGCTCCACTACTGAGAAAGTTGCTCTGGAGAAATTATCTCATGATGTATTTTTTTAGTAGTTTAATAGGTGCATAAAAAGATGGGAAGGCTAGGGAAGATTATACTCCACCTATAAGAGTTTCTCCACAATGCAATAAGTAGATTGTCAAGAAGTCAGATGAGCCATATTAGACAGTCATTTAACAGCCTAATTTCTTCTAGCTAAGAAAATTGTATTCGTATGCTGTGTCAGCCAATAGTTAGCTTGGAGGAACTGGAAAAAAGAAAGGAAAAGGTTAAAAAGAAGCATCACGGCAATCTTCAAATATTTGAAGGACTATGAAAAAGATGATAGTATGCCTTTATTCTCTACATCAGCGTTTCTCATCCTTGGCAAGTTTAAGCTTTATAGATTTCAACTCCCAGAATTCTGGAAATTGAGTCCACGTATCTTAAAGTTGCCAAGGTTGAGAAACACTCTTTGTAGCATCAAAGGATAACACAAGAAACAGCAGGTAGAAGAGACAGAGATTCCAACTTGTAAGAAGGAAAAACGTCCTGACTATACAACTAACTAAGCAGTGGGAAAAAAATCTGTCTCCTGGATGCATGGAAGTGCCAGCCCTGGAGATTTTGTTTGTCAGCCAGTTGTCTTGAATGATATAAGGATTCATGATCTGGGCAAGGGTTGGACTAGGACACCACCAAGATCTTTTCCAACCTTACAAAGCTGGGATTCTATGAGCAAGAATCAGTAGGACAGCCGAGAGGTGAGGTGGAATCTGTAGTGGTTTAAAACCTAGAGTGAACAAAGCAATATTTCTTCGTTTAATCCATAACTGGACTCATAGATTCTAGGAAATAATAACAACAGCAGTCGGCTTTGTTTGAAACTCCATATTGGTGCTGCTCAAATATTGTGAAACTCTTTAATTTTCAATATTCCTGATGGCACATAGGAAAGACAAAGACCACCCATGCAATAGTTTCCTTGACCTTTGGTTGCCTTAAGCAACTTCACAAATAATTTAGTAAATGGCAGGGAAGAGAGTGACACCTTGACATTTTGGTCAAAGCAAAAACCAGCTTAGATTTTGATAAGTGGTGGCATATTTGCTGATGGAGCTTTGCTTTACAGCGGACAGTTCATGGCATCTCCTGAGGTCTTCAGGAGAAAGCTGATGACTCCATGCAAAGGAGTATCAGATTGGTTTCCATTTTTTCCTTTTCCTGGGGCCAGTCAAAACAGATCCATGTAAATTCTCCTTTGAGTACAATCAATAGATGTGACAAGCTACTTGAAGCTGGGAACAGAGGATGTAATGAAGGTGTGACTTTGTAACTGGCTAACATGTCAGAAGGCTGCCAGAAATTATAGGGGAATTGTGTATTGAATAAGCGCAGGGCAAAATAAGCTACATCACACAGGTCATGGCTTCCCCACAGCCAGTTTTTTGCACTTTTGCTTTGTAATTGCAAGTGGCAGTGGTGCCTGGATAAATGCAGTAGGGGGTGGGAGCAGGTAGGCTGCCCTCATTCATTCCATATTACAATGAGATTCATGCTCTAAACTACTTCCTGAGTGGGCAAGATACAGAATCTCATTTAAAGAAGAAATTTTCCCTCTGGATGTCAGAAATCAGCCACTGCATGCAATATTTGCACAGCCTCAGTGGAAACCATTCTTCCTACCTTTGAAAAGGGTTGCATTTAATGCTTCCTCTGTATCTAAATACACACCTTGCACTAAAAATTCTATTAAAGATTAGTACCTAAGTTGGCACATATGTTCATTATCTTAATGATTTCTGCCAACAAAAATGGATGGAATGTTAATGGAAATTTATTGTGATTCTCTGCTATTTTCTGGCATTTATTAGAACTGTCCACTGGCTGTAGACTTTTTTGTTGATTAAATGCCACACTTTTAATTGACTAATCAGTTCATAAATTGATTCAATGTAAATCTACACATTATCAGAAGCTCAATATAGGTTTCTCCTTAGAATTTAATAACTAGAATTTTCTGCTTGCAAATTGCTGTGCTGCTCTGCTCCCCTGCCCCACATATAGCAAGAGTTCTACACATGCTCATTCAACGCCCCCAAACAGGTCATCAGAAAGCACCCCTGTTGCATCGGTCTGGATTCTGAGCTCAGTATGGCAAGAATCACTGAGTAACCAAAGTCCAATGGCTGCACACAAAGTTTGGGTAACCAGTCCACGAGTTGAATAGATCAGGATATGTGGCACAAGCACACAAGGCACAGAACTGGACACATTGCTCCAGCAACACTCAAGTCCTCTGGACAGGATTAAGTAGAAGCAGTGCTTTTTTTGTAAAAGAAAAAGGTGCCGGAACTCACACATGTCATACAACCCGCCTTGCCTACCCTACAAGGATCCATCCAAAAAAGGTGCCGGAACTCCGTTCTGAGTGTTCTATGACAAAAAAAGCCCTGAGTAGAAGACACTGGCGCAGCCCTTCATGAAAGGCGAGGTTGCCTCCTCGTGACTGGTATTGGGCCTGTCTCCTCTCTGCTCTATGTGTCCTTGGATCAGGAGGAAGTGTGGACTCTGCCTCCTCCTCATTGTTAACTGGAACCTTCTGGCCAACTTGCTGCAGCTGTGGTTCTCCTGATTGACACAACTGAGGCTGCTCCATCAGACTAGGACTCTCCATACCCTGATCCTGACCAATACTCAGCTCTGTGCCTTCCTCTGCTGACTTAAACTCACCCTCCTCCTCTCTGAACTTACATTAAAAGAGGAGTCCAGGAACAGATCCATGACAAAAGCCATCCTAGCTTCTGGAACTATGTCATAAAAAAAGTTAAGGTGTCTGTTGCATCAAAGCCCCTCAAGGGCTACCATCTTGATTTTTTTGTCCCTCCCTCCAGATGCCCCCAGTCCCATTGGCATACAGCCCGGAAAGGGTAGGGAGCTTTTTCACAGAAGATAAATAAACAACGCTAGTATCTATTTATCTGTATGCTTTGCGGCTTTGATTTTCAGTCCAGCAAATTTTCCTACTGAATTTTTAATTAACCCATAGCAAATTTTTGCAGAGCAGCTTAGGGAGGCAGCTGGGCAGGAGTTGTATTTATGTTTTAAAATATATGAGATAGCCAAGAGATCTCTTCCAACTTCATTTAATTCATATCAAAGACTGACAGATTTCCAAAAGTATCAGGCTCCTGCAGATCAGAGTCTTCCCTTTCATTTTTTTTTAAAGTTTGAAACAAAGATGGATGAGCTTCTTCAAAACCCAGTTCTGTCCCACCAAGGAACAGGGACAGGGAAGTAAAATTTCTAGCTAGTAAGAGTCATCCTCTTAGGAATCTGCTGGGAACATCCACTCAAATTTGCTTCCAGCAGGATCTTAGCAGAATTATTTTTAATCCATGCTCCTAACATTGTAAACAAAGAGAAATGGCACGTAGATGGAATAACTTTAGCAGAATTAGCTGAGATCTGTCTATTGTCTATGGAAATATATTAAATTCACTCCAAAACATTCATTAAATGAATAGGTACCAAACAGACCTATTGAATTTTAATATTACACAATAATACAACCACACAAGATTCCCTGTGGTTTTTTAAAGACTGACATTTGAATTGAACATCAGCAGCTCATTCCTAAAACCTCATCTTCCTAGGTCTTTTTTCGCCTGATTCCCAGTTATAGGTTTAAGGATTAAGTTTAACATTTGAACATGATCAAAACAGAGGAGGAAAACTTCAGGCACTCTGTGGACTTAGCTGATATTTCATTATCACTGATCAATACTGCCTGCCATTTATGGAGTTTATTTTTTGCCTCTTTGAAATGTCAGGTGTTTTTATTTATGCTGCTCTCTATCCATCTTAACAGTGATAGGTGGCATACAACTTGTCCATTTAACTCGTTTGTTTAAAAGGCCATTTCTTCAATATATATTTTTTTAAAAACTAAATGACAAAAACCAAACCCTCTAGGTGCTTAAAGCTTATGCACCATTGGGACTGAAACATCAATGACAGCCAAAATACTGTTGGAGATAAGCAATGGTAAATAGGGAAGATCTATAATTTAGAGTAGTTCGATTCTCTAGGCCAATGTTTCTTAGCCTTGGCAATTTTAAGATGTGTGGACTTCAACTCCCAGAATTCTCCACCCAGGGTGGAATCACATGACATATCTTACAGTTGCCAAGGCTGAGAAACATTGCTCAAGGCAGAGAATCTCTTGCTGGAACAATGGACATGGCGCTGTTGGAACAGGCATCATAGTAACATTGGTATGTCCAATGCTCATCAAGGTTCCACTCTTGTTGCTACATGTTTGGCCTGAATAAAATATATTTCTTCCCTGCCCCTGTTATTATGTTGCAGGTTCGAAGAATTAGTCAGACGCTGTGTGCTGAAACACTGTACTTTATTGCTAGTAACTGTAACAGAACTGAACTGAATAAACGGCTATATTTGCTCTATTTCAGGGGTCAGCAATCTAACACAGTGAAAGAGCCACTCGGAACCGGTTCCCTCACAAAAGGAAAAACTGGGAGCCGAAAAAATTTGTGCGCATGTGTGTACATGCGCGCATGTGCAGAAAAGGGTTTGACTGAAGAGTGGAGCATATTTGAATTGATTGGTTGAACTTTTTTATTCCCACTTTTTTTTTTTTTTGGACTGCACATGGCAGAGGACTGGGAACCGCAGGAGATGGCTGAAAGAGCCGCATGTGGCTCCGGAGCCGCGGGTTGCAGACCTGTGCTCTATACTGCATCAACTGTGAGTCTGTTAACCACTTAAATCAAACTTCAGCTCTAGCCAGTCTCAACAGCCAATAGCATCAAACTCTGCTTCCCGCTGGCCAGGCTCCATCGTCGCTGTCCAGCGCTATCTATCTTCTGAACCTGTCAAACCTTATAACAGCTTGCATACATTGCACCTGTCTTACAGCAAAAGCACTTAGACTTGTATATCATACCATAGTGCTTTACAGCACTCTTGGACCAATTTGCAAATGTCAGAATATAGCCCCCGACAGTCTCAGTCCTCATTCTGCAGACCTCAGAAAGATGGAAGACATGGAGCAGACCAGATTCACTTAACAACTGAATGATTCAGTTTAACAACTGTACCAAAAGGGAAAAAAAACTTGTAAAATTGGGTGCAACTCAATTAACAAGCACACCTCTTAGTGATGAAGTTCTGGTTCCCACTTGTGGCAAGTCAGAGATTATCTGTATGCTATTTGGAAAAAGGGATCCCTTTGGGGACACATTTTTCTCTGTAAGTACTGAGATCAGGGCATGTGTTTGTGTGTGAGAGAAAGAGAGGGAGAGAGGGAGGGAGAAAGAGAGAGGAAGGGAGGGAGGGAAGGAGGGAGAAAGAGAGAGAGAAAGAGAGAGAAGCAAAAGGCTTTTTGACCTGGATTGTATGTGTGCTTTTCTCTCTGTGTGATGCACATAAAAGGGTGGAGCTTTGGATCATGGACTATGGTGGTTTTTTGACCGTCCCTCCCACCTGACATCCTTGCCTGAGTTCTAGCAACTGGCCACCCTTCTATCCAATTAAATAGCTTTAAACAATGCCTGTATAACCCTGAGTAGTAACCAGAGAATTGCTCTGTTGCTCTGTTGTTCCTGTTTCCTCATTATGGAGACTTGAAACAGAATGCAAGTAAAACACACAAATATATGCAGATTTAATTAATTTTTGTTATGTGTTCATTGCGACAAATAGACCTTCTAAACACTTACTTTGTATTATTTTCAAGCCTACTATGCACAGCTCTTTCCCACAGTCATTAAGAAATAGAAACATTTTCTCAACTGTGAATGTAAATAACAATTTACTACATCCTTCAAAACTGCAGTCATAAAACCAGATATTGCAATAAATAAGCTCTCTACATAAGCATTCTCTTCCACAAAGAGGAGTCACTAACTAAGAGGAAAAAAAAGTGGTGGAATAGTCAGCATTATAAGAAATCTGTATGATGGAATAACTTAATGGAGTAGAAAAACCAGAGCTAGAAGTGATGACGCAAGAGGACAGGAAACCTCATAAACTTCAGCCAGGGACCTCCAGCCACACACAGACTTCAATCGTCTTCAGATCATAACTGCTAAAATTGGATGGCCTGCCAAATTTATGGGAAACAGATGAAAATGGCAGTATAGGCCTGAAAAGAGGAGACCACAAAAAAGATTGAAATGAAGCTTTTTGTCACAAAAATGTGGTCCATACTTGATTAGGTAAGCCCATAAAACTAGAAGATGATACAAAATAATCTAGATAGAAGATTAGTTTCTCAGCCCATTTGATGACTTTCAATCAACCCTGGACTCTACATTTACTGTTCTCCCCACCTTCCAAGTTATCATCCTTCTGAGATACTTATTTCTTGCATCCTGTGCTGACTCCCAGCTGCACAATTGATGGCAGGATATGTTGGAAAGCTGATGTAATGCATGAAAACAATGAATGTTCCTACTTCCTCCATTCTGAATAACAACTGCTCATTTTGGTTTAGGCAAGCAAGTAGAGATAAGGATAGTCTTAACTCAGTCTAAACCAAGCGAACCACATTATTGTTTATCATGATAGGCGGACTCAACCATCATAGTTCATAAATAAAATTATGGGTTCTGGCAGGATTAGGTAACATCTGGTCCTCCAACATCTTTTTTGCAGTTTCTCAAAATCCTTCCAACCATGTTGGAGAGTATGATTTCCTCTTAATCTTCCCAGCCTCTGACGGTAGAGTAATTTTGTTTTAAATTGGTTCTTGTGATGGAAATGTAGTGAGGAGGTGGGTCCCTAGGATGGAGGACTATTACTCCCCATTTCAGAGGAGTAATAGGCAACTCAGCCCAGATATTATGTGTGAGAGAAAGAAGGTGAAGACAACACCTCTCTAATAGTTCAGACTATATTGTAAATGAAGATAGTAGAGCGCTCAGCCTGGGAAAACTGAAGTCAGGTCCAATGACACATGGTGATTTTTCAAACCTAAGTTCTCTATTGTTTCATACCTGTAGACAATATCTCGCTGCAAGAGGCAGTCTGATATACAGGTAACACTTGACTTACAATCATAATGGAGCCTGCCTATTATGGTCATAAGCTGTGACTGCCATAAAGCAGGTTTTCACCTGAAAATTTTATATGTATATATAAAATGGAGGGTTTTGCCAAAAACCAGAAGTAAACCTCAGTTTTCAGCAAAACATCATAAACTATGATCATGTCACTGGAGGACACTGCAGACAGCCATAAATATGGGCTGGTTGCTGAGTATCCAAAATGCAGCCATTTGATTGTGGGTCATATGGAACCTGAGTAGTCTTTTCTAACTTTAAATGGTCACTAAGCAACCATTTGCTTAGTTAAGAACTTCCTCTATACACACAGACATGCAACTTCACCCATCTATATTGGCCATATGGAATATAGGAAACCTGCCTCCATCCATATGTTCTTTTCTTAGAAGCTCTGTCCATCCATACACCTGGATAGTTGAGCTTTTCACACATCCCTTTCTCTAGCTATACATTCCGCTTTGTAACCACGCAGTAAAGAGATGCAAATCCATACTTAAAAAGATAAAAAAATGCATTGGTTTAATAATGGTCCTGTTATGTATGCCAATAGTCCACTGAGATTATGACTTGGCCATCCCATCCTTGTGTCTTCTTTATGCATGCAACGTCAGTGGGACAACAAAGGAATTACGCTGGCTGCTGGAAACTGATCGTGTGTATTGATTGCAAATCCAAGCATAGCTCCTGCTCCCCTACAGAAAGGCCTCTTTCAAAAATCCATCCTAACCCCTGCAAAACACGTTATGATATTAATCGTGCCATTCCACCGATTGGAAGTAAGAAATATGCCACTTTTCTTGAGAAAATTAAATTTTTGACATTTGAAATAATATATTTACCGAAGACGTTGGAGAAAAGCTGTCACCAGAGCTATTTTTCTGTACGTTAAAAGGCAGGCTTTAGTGTAAAAAAAATTGGTTTTGTCTCCAGTGCCACAAAGCGTGGCCAACATTGATTCTATTTAACATTTTATCAGCTGAACTGGAGAAGAGATATTAGCTCTTTGACTACCAGCCAAAGGTCGTGTAGCTAATGCTGACCCCTGTCAAATGTTACACATTGTACAGGAAGGATTGACAATTATTGTTCTACTGTATTTTGCCAGACACCAGGGGTCATAGCAATGGAATTGTTATGTTGTATCACAGCAATCATTCAGAGCTTGTTTGCCTGTACTGTACGCAAAACTGTTAAGGTCAAATGCAGTGGCTGTCTAAATTTGGGCTGAAAATGGTAAGGATTTGGGAACCAATTGATTCTCCTGGCTGGATTTTTAGCAGGGTATTTCCTTCCTTCCTTCCTTCCTTCCTTCCTTCCTTCCTTCCTTCCTTCCTTCCTTCCTTCCTTCCTTCCTTCCTTCCTCCCTCCCTCCCTCCCTCCCATAACCTTGCATTTTTAAGTAACCTTTTCTGAGGATAGAAGTTTTCCTTAGTCACACCCATTTCCAATTGCTCTAAACCAAAAATACCAGGTCAAGACAGATTAAGGCAATGTTTTTTCAAATTTGGTAACTTTTCTTAGACTTCAACTGTGAGAATTCAGGAATTCTGAAAGTTAAAGTTGCCAAGTTTGAAAGATACTGTACTAATTTCCAAACCTGCATTGTTATTGGCAGCTTGGAATGATAATTTACTGATTGCAAAGATACTTCTAAAGAAGAAAACAGAACAAACACTGGCATAGATTTGCAAAACATCTCTATCCCAAGTATAAGAAGAAGAATAAATTAAACTTGTATGCTCAATGATCCTCACAATTAAAAATAATAATTAAAATCAATAAAAAATAAAAATAAAAGATGGCAAGCATGATGAAACAAGAGGCCTTTCTCTCTTTCTCTTTCTCTCTTTTCTCACCAAAGTCTTCATAGCTCTTATAGAAATAGCAGAATGAAGATGTAGATATATATGATAGTCACATATGCATTGCACAAAAAGGAAAATAAGTATTTGATTTCTTCATGGGAAGGAATATATAATTACAGGTAGTCCTTGGCTTATGAGTGATCACTTAGTGACTGTTTGAAGTTACAACAGATCTCTCCAGGGTTACTTACGACTTGGATTTGAAGTTCCAACAATTGTGCCCCCCCCATGGTCATGTGATTACACTTTGGGAACTTAGAAAGCATTCCACACTTAGTTATTTATTAAATTAATGTTCTGCTCATTTTATCAGAGATGACTCTGGGTGTCTAGGACACGTTAAAATAATAAAACAATAAATAACACTGTTATTAACTAGGCTTAATAGAAGCAACTGTGAGAGGGATTTTGGAGTCTTAATGAACAATCAATTAAATATGAACCAACAGTGTACGATGGCAGCCAAAAAAAGCTAATGCAATCCTAAATTGCATTAACTGAGGGATTCAATCAAGATCATGTGAGGTACTAATAGCACTCTATAAAGCCTTAGTAAGACCACATGTAGAATACTGCAACCAGTTTTGGCCACCACACTATAGAAAAGATGTTGAGACTTCTCAAGTGCAGAGAAGAGCAACAAAGATGATTAGGGGACTGGAGGCTAAAACATATGAAGAACAGTTACAGGAACTGGAGATGGCTAGTCTAGTAAAGAGAAGGACCAGGGGAGACATGATACCAGTGTTCCAATATTTGAGGAACTACCACAGAGAGGAGGGGGTCAACCTATTTTCCAAAGCAACTGAAGGCCAGACAAGGAATAATGGATGAAAACTGATCAAGGAGAGATTCAACCTAGAAATAAGGAGAAATTTCCTGACCGTGAAAACAATCAACCAATGGTACAGACTGCCTTCAGATGTTTTCGGTGCTTCATCACTGGACACTTTCAAGAAGAGACTGGGCTGTCATCTGTCAGAAATGGTGTAGGAACTCCTGCTTGGGCAGGCAGTTGGATTAGATGACCTACAAGTTCCATTCCAACTCTGTCATTATTCTGTTCTATTCTATTTATTATAAATACTGTTAAAAGATGACGATGAGGGGAATACGAAACGTACAGGGAAATGTGTTGTATTTCTAATCCGATAGCCACCCCCAGAATGATGCACCCCCATTGGGGCCCCAGGCTAATGGACAGAGCCAGGTCTCCAGGCCCTTACCGAAGGCCAAAAGGGTAGCTATGATCCCATCTCAGGGGGAACAATGTTCCAAAGGGCAGGAGCCACAGCAAAAAAAAAAAAGGATCTTCTCCTGTACCCCATCAGCTGAAAATCCTTGACTGACAGGGTGCTGCAGCATGCACTCGATGCCAGCACGGGTGGGGCAAACCAATCCCTTTAGGATGACATGATTCTTCAGATAGCCAGGACCCATGCCATGAAGGTGATAAGCAACATTGTGAATTGCATTTGAAAGCAAATGTAGTCTCCTGGAGCAGTGGTGTAACATGGGCCATCCTAGAAGCCCAAGAATTGCATGCACTGCTGCATTTTACACTAGTTGTAGCTTCTGAATACCTTTCATGGGTAGCCATAGGTAGAGTGTGTGGCAATAGTCCAGCTGTGAGACCACCAGAGCTTGAGTGACTGAGCACAGGGACTCCTGATCCAAAAAAAAAAAAATGCAACAGCTGCACAACATGGAATTTTACAAAGACTCTCCTAACTAATACTAGGAGAGCCTTTGCACAACTGCTCTTTATAGGTAGTTCTCTGCTTACAACAGCACGTACAGTGATCATTCAAAGTTATGGTGGCATTGAAAAGTGACTTATGACCATTTTCTCCACTTATAACCGTTCAAGCATCCTCATGGTCATGTGATACAAATTCAGATGCTTGGCAACTGGTTCGTACATGTATTTAAGACTGTTGCAGTGTCCCGGGGACATGTGACCACCTTTTGAGACCTTCTGACAAGCAAAGTCAATGGGGAAGCCAGGTTTACTTAACAATCATGTTAGTAACTTAACAACTGCAGGGTTTCACTTAGCAACTGTGGCAAGAAGGGTTGTAAAATCAGGCAAAACTCACTTAATAAATGTCTCGCTTAACAACAGAAATTTTGTGGTCATCAGTCAGGACTCCCTTTATACATATGTGGGGCATGTGTGTACAAATCACAGAAATGTGTGTTAAACCTGTTGGAGGAATCTCTAGGACAAGGAGATTCTACTTGTTACTTGAACATGCAAAGAACCGCAAGTTATGAAGTAAAAATAAAAGGAAGAGGAATAGAAAGGAATTAAAATAGATAATCAAAGCATCTGCTAAGAACAATAGTGCCCAAACTAACTGATAGAAGAAAGCTCTTCAGCGTATCACAAAGAGCCCCTGTGCTATTTTTGAAGCAGCTTAATTGCTACTTAGGGAGGGGGAGCACCCCTAAAGAAAACCATCTCTCTTTTGTAATGCAATGTGTTTTCTTCTGTGCCCATGTTCAAAATAACAGGCTGCTCTAAGATAAATGCATTTTAATTAATGCTAATTTTACTCCATGTCAGAGTGAGATCATAAAGAGAGCTTTCTTATTTTAAACCCACATCATTTAGAATACATACCATAATAGTTTATCAATAAGACTCACCAAATACAAGATGAAATGCAGTAGTGTTAGGCTGTAAACATTGACCAGCAAATTAAAGTTATAATGTATGTAACAAGCTATATAACCACCCAAGATTATTGAACCGTGCATGTCCTTGCAGCTAAGCTGTCAGTAAATATTATATCAGACACACATATTTAAGCTAGTGCAATTAAACCTTAAAAAAATACTTAATCAACACACTGTTACTACTGGATGAAAAACAAAAACAGCAATTATCTCTTTAAGATACATAGTAGCCGAATGAAAATACCCCAAGTAAAAGTGGTGTCATAAAATCAGATGACTTCATGGCTCACCACTCAACTGAGAAAAAACAACAACAACAACAGCCAGCTTTGGTAATTAAAATTGCAGTGACTCAAGTTGTTCTGAAGGCTGAATGTCAGAATGTTTCCTTTACTTTTAGGGAACAGCATCATGATATATGGAGTACAGATATAATACATTCTGGAACATGTTGTGGCATAGTGATTCTTGCACTGTATCGTTTCTGCAGGATTTAATCTGGGTTGGTCATCTGACCTTTTGAACCCATACTGGAGCCCATCTTCAGGTAAATTCTCTCTTATCAGAATGTGCACTTTGGGCTATTCTATGCATAGTACTTATGTGGTACCTGTTTGTGTGTAGCTTTTTATTTATTGATTGGGGCTGGCTATTAAGTCATTGGCTGTAGTTGCCAAGTCCTTGGCTCCTAAGTACCTGGTAAGTGGGTGGTAAATCAGGACTCCTGCCCATTAGGGGCTGGTTTCCCAGGCTATCTTTGTATCTGCTCAGTAGCTTGGTAGCTGCAAAATTGAATGTAAATCCTTGTTCACTGCAATATCATTTCTGTCTGCAGGTGGGGTCCTGACTCATTTCAAAGCTTGATTTCATTCAAATCTTCCTGCAATGCCAAGGCAAAAGACTTTTAGCTCAGACTTCTTTCTGAAGAGATTTCTAAAGTTCTTTGTTAAATGACCAGGATAAATCAACTGCATTTGTTTTCCATCGGTAAGTCAATAAGAAAGAAATTTTAAAAAGAGACAGAAAAGGGAAATATATAAAGAAGCAGCTTCCAATCTTTTCAACAGTTATAAATCCATTTGTATTTTATCCTCTCTATCTAAGATTACACCATGGCTCCCTTATTTCCATATTATACCTGTTCTAATTATCAAATCTATAAATCACAACTTCATTTTTTTTCCATTTTCAGCAAAAAAAAAGTCCATAAAGGGTTTTCTATCACTGACAAATGTAGACATTGTCTTTTCCTTAACCAGTCAAGTCAATTTTGCCACCTCTGTAAATTCTCATCATTTTCACCAAACATTCCTTCATTTTGAGCATTTTAGAGTCTTTTCATCTACAATTTAAAACAGAATTTGTCTGAAGTTGTCTATCTCTGTTATGGAAATTGTTGCCTTTGAATGCAAGTACTATACCACAAATAAGTATTGCAAATAATTCATTTTTTGAGTTCAGTGCTGGGAAAATGGAAGAACTAAAGCTAATGAGTTGGTTTCTTAAAGCAATTTTCATTGGAATTTTATAGCAGGGGGTGTTTTCACTTAGTTTTACTCTTTGATCAAATCTTATTTGTTGTGATGAGACGGGCCTGAAATTTCAGTAAATAAACTTGCTGCACTTTCTGCACATTGCAGTAACATCCCAATTCTGAAAAAAAAGTAAAACCAAAAAGAGAAGAGTCATTTCAAAGATCTTCCTAGATATTACTACAGATAATGCATAGACCAATGCATTAACCCTAACCCTAACCCTACCACAAAGAGAGATGCTCATCTAGTCAACTAATTAATGCTGCTTCACACATCTCTCCTGATTTGTTTACTTTTAAAAGTCTAATTTCCATTTTTGGTTATATATTTCCCTATGTGTGTTAAAGGATTTGTGCTAGGAGGTGATAAAAATGCAAAGATCTTCCTGCAGGCCTCTGCCTGATTCTGGAACCAAATGATCAATACAAAGGTCCTCGAATCAGAATTTAAAACTAAAAGAGATCAAGGGATCCACCTGGTTCAACTACCTGTTAGTCAGAAATCTGAGTGGCTTGGGAAAGTAATCTGAGAAGCATTGCAATGCAGACGGACATGATGCTAAGACAAGACTGGGTGGGATTCATTCCATGGATCACTGTTCAAGAAGGCACCTTAAAGCAGGTATAGGTAATCCTCAATTTATGATCACAATGGGGACCAGAATTTCCATTGTTAAGCAAGGTAATTTGTAGGGCCCAATGTTACAAGCATTTTTGCAATGGTTGTTAAGTGAATCATTGCAGTTGTTAAGTGAATCATGAAATGGTTAAATAAATCTAGCTTCCCCCATTAACTTTGTTTATTGGAAGTCAGCAGAGAAAGTCACAAATAGTAATCACATGACCCTAGAATGCTGCAACTGTTGTAAATGCATGCCAATTGCTAAGCATTCAAATTTTGATCACATGACCATGTTATCATGCTGTGAAAGTCGTAAGTCATAAGTCACTTTTTTTCTGTGCCATTGCAACTTCAAATGGTTGCTAAACAAAGGCTGTAAGTTTGAGTACTATTTGTATGCTATTATGCTGGATATAAAAACAGCATGCCATTTTAAAAGATGGAATTCTTCAAAATATGAGTATGAGCCCACTAGACCAATCAGATGGAAACTTTTGTGGCAGTGTAGCCAATGAGGAAATGGGAGCTACCATAAAGATGATGTGTTCCCCATACCAGAATTTGATGGGTTTGGCTGCTTGCAGCTCTTTTCCTGAAGCTTCTTCAGTGGCCCGGAGTAACTTGACTAGGGTCAAGAGATGGGAAAAGCTTGTGACAGAATTAGATACAATGGCAGAAAATTACAGAGCAGGAAACCATGTTGATAACAGTTGCAGGAATTCCCCCTATGATGAATAGAAGGAAATAACTGAAATAGGGGACTAGCTCAGTAAAAGGTAAAGGTAAAGGTTCCCCCGCACATGCGTGCTAGTCGTTTCCGACTCTAGGGGCCGGTGCTCATCTCCGTTTCATAGCCGAAGAGCCAGCGTTTGTCCGAGGACGTCTCCGTGGTCATGTGGCCGGCATGACTAGACGCCAAAGGCGCACGGAACGCTGTTACCTTCCCACCGGAGTGGTCCCTATTTTTCTACTTGCATTTTTACGTGCTTTCGAACTGCTAGGTTGGCAGAAGCTGGGACGAGTAACAGGCGCTCACTCTGTTATGCGGCACTCGGGATTTGACCCGCCAAACTGCCGACCTTCTGATCGACAAGCTCAGCATCCTAACCCACATTGTTAATTGGTTCTGTCTGTTACTTTTCCTGTGTCAGTGACCTTCCCAGCATGGCCACCTTCCTGTCCATTCTCCGCACCATCCTCCTTTTCTTATTGCAGCATGTCAAGTATCAAACAAACGCTGAGTACCAGGACAACATTTTCACATCAAAATGTGTTGAATACCAAAGTTGATGAGTTTTGAAGCAGTCGAGTACCAAGGTACCACTGTATTTGGAAAAAGTCATTTTTCCACCCATATAGGCTTTGTCCAGATTCTTTTCAAAATTAACACCACCACCACCACAATGGTTGAAATGCAGCCATAGATGCATGGGAAAGTATGCAATATCCTTTCCAAAATCTGAGCTGCCCTCTTTTTAATTAGTGTGAAATAAGCATAGGTGATTATGCAAATATATACTGTATTTATTGTATGGCTGGTTGATAGGCCTCAAAACCTCTGATCTACAAGTCATAAAGATAGGTCTTTCTTCTTCACTCCACCCAGTCTGTTGTATAACAAGTTATTTGTTGTTTCAAAAATAATTCAGACATTCATTCTCCATTTGCTGAAATTTTTGCAATATATTTGCTAAAGACTTGGAATACATAGAACTTCCATAGTTTTTGCCAGAATAACAAAGTGTTATGTTTGAAATTAAGGGTACTGGTAGTTTTTTATTTATAGCCATTCATTTAGCAATAATTGATAATGGCATTTTAAAAACTGACGTATGACTGGTCTTTGCATTTACAACTATCACAGCATCCCCATGGTCACGTGATCAAAATTCAGGTGCAACCTGCATGCATTTATGACTGTTGTAGCATGCTGGGATTATGTAATTGCCATTTGCAACCTTCCCAACTGGCTTCTGAAGAGCAAAGTCAATGGAGGAAACCATATTCACTTAGAAACCATATAATGCACTTAACAACTGCAGTAATTTGTTTAAAACCATGGCAAAAAAGGTACTAAAATTGGATGTGTCTCACTTAACAACAATCTTGCTTAGCAACAGAAATCCTAAACCTAATTGCTGTCGTACATCAAGCAGTATCTGTAGTCCCTGTACAGTAAGACAGATTTTTGCAGTTAGTCCTTCCTCCTCCCATTATTTATTTAATAGAATAGACGAAGGAATAAATAAAAGAACTGCTTCTTTACACACACACACACACACACACACACACACACACACACACACAGAAGTTTTAAATAACTGTTTCAATAAAGGATGACTGTTTTTCATTATAATTGTCCATACATAGAAATCAATCAAATTTATTACCATCATTGACTAGGATTTTGTCCATACATAATCTATGTCTATAAGCAATTCATTCACAAACACAAGTAACATCCAGCCTTCAATCCACTGAGTAATTGGGGCCATAAATTTCCTTCCCCAGTTGAAGGACTAGTCTTTTAGCAGTAAAACAGCATGGAGAATACTGCAACACTGATGAACAAAATGAACTCTGGTAAGCTGTAGATCAGCCAAGGGCTATACTTAAAATCCAACCAGGAACACTTCCTAGGTTTAGCTTGGCAGCATCTGTCTGATCCCATGGTCAGTTCAAGAAGTTTTGCAAAGTTGAAGCTTATACCGCTATACAAAGATTTTGTGTATAAACACAGGGAAAGGAAGACCGATCCTCACTCCCATGTAAATTTTCAAAAGTGGATCCTTCTCCTTAAAATTGTCTTTGTATCTGTTAAATAGCGGGTTCTTTGGTGCAGGAATGAAGACGCAAAGCTGAGTACAAGGTAACTCATAGGTTATTTCCTGCAGAAACTGTACTGGGGAAAAGGCTGCAACTAGACGCAATATATAGGCTAGCCCCTAGGTGGCAGCCAAGAGGTTTGAATCTACCATTGCCACCTGGAGATAGCCAACTGCAGCACAGGAGACTTGTAGTCTGGGTTGCTGGAGAGCCGTTAGCTGCTCCAGCAACCCACGTGGTATCCTTTAAGAGCCCAGTACATAACACCCCTCCCCTCTTAGACCAGAACATAATAACACCAATTAGTCTCAACAATTGTCAAGACTCATTATCCAAACACACTAAAATAAAAGTGATAATAATAATAAAAGTAAAAAAAAACAATGTAGGTTACAATGTTATTTTACAATGTTATTAAACAACATCTCAATGAATAGGCTTCAAAAATAGCACTATTAGACAGTTACATCATAGCACTAGTTTCTGTAGTGTAGTGGCAACAGGAATTACAACAATATATAGCTCTTTATCTTACAACGTAATCTGCAAGATATGAAGGAGGCTTGTGTGCCCTAGAGGAACGTCACGGAGTTCCCATCACTTGGTGGTCTACCAGCTTACCCAGTGGGCTGGGTAAACTTGTGTCCCTTTGTGCTCCTGAGTCAAGGGGATTTGATGCACTCTGGCTGGCCTCACCAGGTTGGCCCACCCTAGAGTCAGACTGTTTGGTAGAAGAGACACAGCGGTTGCTGACGTTCGGTTGGCTTGCTCCTTCAGGGGACCCGTGTTGCACTCCAGGGCTCCCCAGTTCTCCCTCTGGTTCTGCCTCATTTAATAAGGAAAAGTCCTGATAGTCCATGTGAGGACTGGCTTGGCTGCAAGTTTGAGGGCCTTGGGAGGGACTTATGACGCAGTCTTCACTTAGTGGAAACCGTTCTGGAAACCGTTTCCTTAGCTGATCAATGTGTTGTCTGACAACTCACCCTCTCTCCAACCCCACTTCATAAGATAGGGGTCTGGATGCCTTGGTAATTTGACCAGGAATCCACAGATTCCCATGACCATAGTACCTGGCCCAAACCCAATCGCCCATGTGCAGCCCCCTCGGGGATTTTGGTTGAGAGGCTTCTGCTGCCACTCTATCTGGATGAAACCTGTCCAGTTTAGTAATCAAACGCCTCCCCCAACGTAGTTCTGCAGGACTTTTGCCTGTAGCAGTGCAGGGTGTAGAATGCTGGCAGAGTAAAAAATCTGCCAATCTGTGATGCCAGTCACCTGTGACAATGTGCTTGAGTGCTTCCTTCGTTGTCTTCACCATGCATTCAGCTTGACCATTAGAAGATGGATGAAAAGGCGCAGACGTTGCATATCTGATGAGATTAGCTCTAAGGAAGGCCTGAAATTCATCAGCAGTGAATTGGGCCCCATTGTCTGAAACTAAGACATCTGGCAACCGATGTGTGGCAAAGACTTTTCTCAGCACCTGGATGGTCCTAGCAGTAGTCATGTTAGGAACTGGAATTACTTCCAGCCATTTTGAGTGGCTATCCACTACTATAAGGAAGAGCTGTCCCTGAAAGGGCACAGTGTAGTCTATGTGAACCCTAGACCAGGGAGTGTGCGTTTCCTCCCACCTGTGAACTGGAGCCTGTGGCATTTCAGGCCTAGATTGCTGGCATGTATAACAACCATGGACTTGAGCCTCAATGGCCTTATCAAGGCCAGGCCACCAGAGATAGCTTCTAGCTAAAGCTTTCGTTCTGACAATGCCTGGATGGCCTTCATGTAATGATTGTAAAACCCTGTCTCTTAGTGAAGTGGGAATTATGACTCTGTTTCCCCATAAAGTGCACTCTTTATGGGCAGATAACTCATGCTTCCTGACAAAATAGCTTTCAAATTCTGAGCCTGGACTTTTATTCAACCAGCCTGTGTATACCAGTGACAACACTCTACTAAGTATTTTATCTGTGGCAGTTTCAGCAGCAATGTCCCCTGCATGGTGGGGAAATTCAGGTATATCCTGTATGGACAATATTCTAGCAGCTGGAGCTGGATCAGGATCCATTAGTGGCAGTGGTAGTCTGCTAAGGCCATCAGCATGGCCCATTTCCTTGCCTGGTTTGTGAATTAATTTAAAATTGTATGCAGGTAGGAAAATAGACCATCTCAGCATTCTTGGAGATAGTATGTGGGGGGTTTGTTTGTCTGTTGTGAAAAGTCCCAACAGAGGTTTGTGGTCAGTGTATACTGTGAAATCCCTGCCATATAAATCGGATAAAATCGCTCAGATTCGGGCCGTTCTGGATTCTGACTGGGCAGAGACTGACGGGGGGGAGATGAGCGGTCTTGGGAATGTTATCTGGAATGAATTCGATCCTGTGACACTGGAAGAGGTGGACAGGATCATGAGGAGGCTAGTTCCACCATGTGTTTATTGGACTCGTGCCCCTCCTGGCTTGTGTATGCAGCTTGGGAGGGGACACGAGGCTGGCTCCAGGCAGTAATAACTGCTTCTTTGAGGGAGGGTACCTTCCTTGCCACTTTGAAGGAGGTGGTGGTGAGGCCCCTCCTCAAGAAGCCTGCCCTGGACCCGGCTATTTTGAACAACTATCGTCCGGTCTCCAACCTTCACTTTCTTGTGAAGGTTGTTGAGAGCGTGGTGATGCAGCAGCTCCCTCTGTTCCTGGAGGAAGCTGATTATCTGGACCCGTACCAATCGGGCTTTAGGCCCAGGTACAGCATGAAGACGGCATTGGTCGCGCTGGTGAATGATCTCTGGATCATATAGGAGCTGTGGCCAGGGGGGGGGGTTGTCCAGGTTTGCCTAGTGCACCAGATGCACCCCTATCTGGACCGAGATGCCCTACGTATGGTCACTCATGCACTCGTTACCTCTCGGATAGACTACTGAAATGCTCTCTACATGGGGCTGCCCTTGAGGACAACTCGGAGGCTTCAGCTGGTGCAGAATGCGGCCGTGCGAGTTGTGATGGGGGTCTTCCGATTCTCCCATGTAACGCCTCTTCTCCGCGAGCTGCATTGGCTTCCAGTTGCCCTCCGGGTTAGATTCAAGGTGCTGGTGATGACCTATAAAGCCCTAAATGGCATGGGTCCGGATTATCTTAGGGAGCACCTGCTGCCAGCATCCACTTCCCATCGTCCTGTGCGCTCCCACAGGGAGGGCCTCCTCAGGGTCCCACTGGTCAGGGAGTGCCGGTGGGCGATTCCCAGGGGGAGAGCGTTCTCAGTGGGTGCGCCTGCCCTATGGAATTAGCTGCCTGTGGAATTCCGGATCACCCCGACCTTCGCTCGTTTCACCGGGACCTAAAAACTTGGCTATTTGACTTAGCCGGCCTGGACTGAGGGGTTTTAAGGTTTTAAATTTTAAACTGTTTTGGGGATATTAATTTAATTTTATTTTAATTTGTACATTGCACTGTTTTAATTTGACCTGTAAACCACCCTGAGTCCTTCAGGAAAAGGGCGGTATATAAATTGAAACAAACAAATAAATAAAATAAATATAAATAGTCATGGAATTTTTTTATTCCAGCAACGATAGCCAGGGCCTCTTTGTCAATCTGAGCATAGTTGCGCTCAGCAGAGGACAATGTCCTAGAGTAAAATGCTATAGGAACCTGTTTCCCATTTTTTTCTATGTGACTTAAAACTGCCCCCACCCCATAGAGAGATGCATCACATGCAAGACATACAGGTTTAGACTCTTTGTAGTGAGTTACAGTGAACTTTTCTGACAATAGTGCTTTTAAGTCCTGGAAACTTTTTTCATGTAAGTTAGTCCAATTCCATGGAGCTTTCTTATCTACAAGCCTGTGTAGGGGCTCTCCTATTGCTGCCTTATGAGGTAGAAATGTGTGATAGAAGTTTAGGAGGCCCAAGAATGTTTGTAGCTATCCTTTTGATTTGGGTCTAGGAGCCATTTTAATGGCCTTCACTTTAGAATCAGCGGGATGAATGCCGTTAGCATCAATTCGGAAACCCAGGAATTCTGTTGAAGAAACCCAAATACTACACTTGTTCTTTTTTAATTTGAGGCCTGCTTCATGAAGCCTCTGCAAGACAGCCCTGAGCCTACTGACCAACACTTTTGGGGATTCCCCAGCAATAAAAACATCATCAAAATAAGGGCAGATGCCCTGAATACCCTTGAGTGTATGCTCCATGATTCCCTGAAAAATACCCGGTGCAACACTGACTTCAAACTGTAAGCATTTAACTTTGAAAGCTCCCCTGTGAGTCACGATCATTTGAGCTGCGGCTGTGGCCTCATCAACCAGCAATTGCTGATAGGCCTGTGCTAAATCAAGTTTAGCAAAAATAGTACTCCCTTGCAAGAAGGCCAAAATGCCGCTTGGGGGGGGGGGCGAAAGCCCTAATAAGCAGGTATATACATAGAATGAAGGCTATTGCTAAGCACATTGTGCTTTAGATTGTAAGCCACCCTAAGTCTTCGGAGAAGGGCGGGATATAAATGGGATTAAAAAAATATGATTGACCACTGGGACTGGGTAAGCGTGTTGCTTGAGGGCTTTATTTAGAGTACATTTATAGTCAGCACAAATGCGAACTTCCCCGTTGGCTTTAAGTGGAGTGACTATAAGAGTTTCCCACTCCCCACCATCAACAGGCTGTAACACGCCCTGTTCTACGAACTTATTGATTTTGGAATCAATTTTATGTTTTAAGGCAAAGGGGACCCTATGAGGCTTAATCCTGATTGGAACTACATTGGGATCTAACTTCAATGAGATAGGTGTGCCAGTGTATGTGCCTAGGGTTCAATCAAAAACATCTGCATATTCCTCGCATACTGACACAAGGTCTGCAGTTTGTGTCTGGTTTATGCCAGTAATCTGGATACCTAAGGCATCAAACCAATCGAGTCCAATTAGACTCGTTCTCTGGCCCCCTACTACTATTACATCCAGGTGCCCCAAAGACCCTTTAAACTTTACCAACAAAGTGGCTTCTCCCATAACTTTAACATGCGCATTTTGAAAATCTGTTAGGATTATATCTGAGGGTCTTAGTTTGGCCCAATTGTTACTGCGCCTACACACGAAGTTTAAAGTGTCTTGAGAAATAATTGAAACTGCAGAGCCAGAGTCCAATTCCATTTTACATGGAACTCCTTGTAGCTCTATCATGAGCCTAAGTTTGGGTTTGAGGGGGCGTCAATCCCTGGTGCGGCACACGCTTCTATGGCTTCTGAAAAACCCCACACTAACTGGACCCTGGGCCCCAGTACCTCTTCTAGTCGGTTCTTCCAACTGGTGTTTGGGTGGCCAGTCTCTCTGGCGGGCTCTGCAAACCACAGCGATGTGGCCTGTCATTCCACAAGCTCTGCACGTGGCTGTTTGAAATCTGCAGTTGGTGCGAAAATGGTTGCTGCTGTACCCCTTACATCTTGGTAAGAGAACTGCCTTGTAATTGTCCTCTCGCTGCTGGCTGTTTTGGTGTTGCATGTTGGGCTGCTTTTGGAGTCAGTTGATTTCAGGTTCTTCCTCCTCGGAGAATTCTTCGGTGTGTTTGGCACCCTTACGGTGGACCGTTTCTTCAAACTTTGTCGATTTGGTGGGCTGCACTGTTTAAACAGCACCCCTGGCAGCTTTGTCGGCCATCACCTCATCTTGTGCTTCAGAAAACGTTAAATTTGGCCTAGCAAAGAGTCTCTGCTGAAGCGTTCTGTCCTGAAGGCCTCAAACAAGCCGGTCTCGTAGTCACTCTTCTAAATTTGAAAATTTGCAAAGGCGTGCGGCCTGCCTCAGGCCCGCTATGAACTCGGAAGCTGATTCACCCAGTTGCTGCACTCTTTGGTCGAACTTGAACTGCCAAGCCATTTCAGACATCTTGGGGTGGATGTGCCCGGTTAGCTTCTGTTTGAGGTCTGCGTAGGAGACTGCTTTGATCGCTGTCGGTGCAAAAAGGTTCTTGGCCAAATCAAAGGTTGCAGAGTAGCGTTGCGGCCTTCAGTCCTTCTTCCACAATCTGATTGGCCCGGAGGTAGTTTTCTACTTGTGATAAATATGATGGCCATTCCTCCAGGTGTTTCACATCGAATTCTCTCAGTTTCCTGACCTTCAGCATTCTTTTGCTGGTTCCTGTGTTCTTCTGGATCCTGCTTCCAGGCTCAGGGAATGAGTCCAGCGAGCACAAGGTCGCTAGCGTAGCTTGCTAGCCGACCTTGAGAGGGGGGAAAATGCCTTTTCTCTCCGGCGTGCGCTGCCTTTCCCTCGTAGACTTCAACTCTTAATCAGTGAAGCAGGATCCAACCTTCGTCACCACTGTTAAATCGTGGGTTCTTTGGCACAGGAATGAAGACGCAAAGCTGAGTACAAGGTAACTCATAGTTTATTTCCTGCAGAAACTGTACTGGGGAAAAGGCTGCAAGTAGATGCAATATATAGTTTAGCCCCTAGGCGGCAGCCAAAAGGTTTGAATCAACCATTGCCGCCTGGAGATAGCCAATTGCAGCACAGGAGACTTGTAGTCTGGGTTGCTGGAGAGCCGTTATCTGCTCCAGCAACCCACGTGGTATTCTTTAAGAGCCCAGTACATAACAGTATCTTTTATTGAAAATCTGAATACAAATCAGCCAGAGGAGAAATCTCTAAAATGGTCATGGATTGGACTAGATTTACTGTGTACAGATCCACTCATATCTGGTTCAAATGAAGCACAATGGGTTGCTGAGAAAGTCTGCACTTAATAACTAGATCTCCATATCAAGTTCTCTTTCCCTAACTGTTGAATACTAGTTTGTTTCTTGTAGTGATAAGTGGATTATGTGACATGCAATATTACATTACAGTTGTGTTTTATAGCCAATAAAGTAGGTGCTGATCTAAAACCCAGGAGACTTGAGTTCTAGTCCCGCCTTAAGTATGAAAGCGGGCTGGATGATTTGGGCCAATTACCAAGAAACTGTGACTTTCAGTTCCACCTTAGATATGAAAGCTGGCTTGGTGACTTTAGGCCAGTCACCAGGGACTGAGTTCTAGTCCCACTTTATGCATAAAAGCCAGCTGGGTGACTTTAGGCCAATCACTAGAATACTGGAAGTTACAATCCCATCTTAGGTATGGAAGACAACTGGATGACTTGGGTTTATCATCAAGAGACTGTAAGCTGTAGTTGTATTTTAGGCACGAAAGCTGGTTGGGTGACTTTGGGTCAGCCACTCTCTCCCAACTCACAGGTAGTGGGGAAAATAGGAGCAGCAAGGCATAGTAGTATGGATGGGAAGAAAACCAGACATATAGTGTCTGGATATTAAATCTTTAGCTGTTGAATAAAAAAACAAATCTGGGAAGGCATCTGCAAAAATTGTTTTTAATACCTTTAAGGACTCACCAATGGACAGTAGAGTGCCTCAAAACACATCCAGCATCTTGGCAGAGGTAGAAAAATAGCACAAATAGAGGATTCAGGAGTATTTCTAACCAGGAAGGCATTGTGCATATTTTCCATTGATTACATTTAAAAAGACATCTTCAGTTACCATGCCTTCACCTTCTTTACGGTACATTTTGTTTTAAGCTAACCAGAAGTGGCCCCACTTCCCACCCAGGACCTATTAATGAAGATGGTTTAATGCCTATGCATTATTATAATGGACTCCTTTGTTCTACACTTTTTCTCTGTGTCATAGACTAAGTCATTAATCAATGGGTGCTGGAAAATAATTGTCTAGTTCTTTACAATCACCCATTGTTGAAACATTTGGAATTTTCAGATAAAGATGTTCTGTCTACTCAGGGGAAAAAATGTAGTTTAAGATTACCCTTCATGGAAGTGTGGGCATATTGTTAGAAATGCAAAGTAGATGACCTGGTTTTAATGTGTTTTAGAGCTCTGTTGTTCAATTGCCTATTCAAATTGAGCTGGAAAAGTCGACTTCATTAATGTCATGAAATAATGATTTTGTATGTTATTTTATTGTACTGGCATATTAATTAAAGGGGGTAAGCATCATTGGATTCTATAGTGTTTAAAAATAGAAGGATAAGATATTTTCTCTGTTGTGGGTATTTTTTTAATTGCAATGATAATAATGCTTGTGATAATAACTTTTAGCTGCATTTTGATAATGAACCTATGCAGTGTTAAGCACACCTAAATCTATTGTAAACAAAACACTCATGTGTCTGATTCTGACTAGGAAAGCAGCTTTAGAAGCTTTTAAAGAGCACATTGAGGCCTTTGCCTGCAATCCAAGCTAGAAACACAAGGGACATCTTTCTGAATGATTACAATGCAGTTGGGAACACATGGCTACACAATGCCATTTAGTGTCCAGGCAAAACTGTTTCCTTTACAGCTTGCAGTATTGAAACTGCAGTACTGAAACTGCAGCATGTACAGAAAATCTATTTTAATAGAGGATCCATCCCCACCCCACCCCTGTCTTCAGAACCCAAACAAATGTTGCTCTAAATGTGACAAAATTCCAATAGAAATGTCTACCTTCCTATTTTGCTTCCTTTTTCTGAAGGCATAATTCCAATTTAGCTTCTAATTGGGGAACTGGATCTATGTTCTAAATTGCCCTTTATTAAACTGCCTAATTTTTTTATATTTAGTGCTTACTTATAGGTATTATGGATTTATAACCACAATTGGGGCTAGAATTTCTATGGCTAAGCAAGACAATTGTTAAGAGGGTCACACCTGATTTTATCTTTTTTCCAATCACTGTAGTTGTCAAATGAATCTAAATATACAGTTGTAAGTCAGAGACAACTTGTATATCAAACTCCTGATCCATCTTGATTGAATGCACAACCTCTGCTGGACTAAGAGAGTTTGTATAATGTATCAAATGTACAAATTAGGTGAGGCCAGAAGTCAGACTAGATGAGGAATCTGGGATGTTAAGATGTGAAATGAATTCCTCAATTAGCCACAAGACTTTAAGGAACCTCCCTTTCCTCCTAAGATGACTCAATTCCCTATAAATGCAAAGAGGTCATGAATTTACTAGAGTCACAATTTCTGGAGGCAAGCCATTCCATTGGTTAATTGTCCTTACTGTCAGGAAGTTTCTCCTTAGTTCTAGGTTGCATCTCTCCTTGATTAGTTTCTATCCACTGTTTCCTGCCCTGTCCTCAGGTGCTTTGGAAAATAAACTGACCCTATCTTCTTTGTGGCAGCCCACCAAATATTGGAATACTGCTGTTATGCCACTCCAAGTGTTTCTTTTCACTAGATTAGACATACCCAGTTCCTGCAAATATTCTTAATATGTTTTAACCTCCAGCCCCATAATCATCTTTGTTACTCTTTTCTGCACTCTTTTCAGAGTCTCAACATGTGTTTTATATTGTGGTGGCCAAAACTGCATGCAGTATTCTACTAGAGAAGAGAAGAGAAGAGAAGAGAAGAGGAGAGGAGAGGAGAGGAGAGGAGAGGAGAGGAGAGGAGAGGAGAGGAGAGGAGAGGAGAGAAGAGAAGAGAAGAGAAGAGAAGAGAAGAGAAGAGAAGAGAAGAGAAGAGAAGAGAAGAGAAGAGAAGAGAAGAGAAGAGAAGAGAAGAGAAGATAAATTTACTTCAGAGGAGTCCACTTTTCACATGCCCACTTTTTGATGGTCTGGCAGTGATCCAGCCATCTGTGAACAAGTGAAGCTTATAAACCCAAAGCTGGATCATTGTCAGGATTGTTGTTCTGCTTGGACAAAGAGCAAATCTTTGTCCAGCTTTGCATATGGACAGGTTTGATGGGTTGCAAATGCACAGCTGTGGTGCCATCAAAACTGGCTCCTGTTTGTCTAGGCTTGCCCAAGCAAAGTAAGTAGCAGAGTCTGCAAGGAGTCATTGGTCAAAACCATCCACCATGCAGGGGTTAGAGTAGTTTCCTGCCAGATGGTGATTTTCAGTAGATCATCTAGTTTGTCAGTATCTCTTTGGAATGTCTGGGAAGGTTAAGATCAATGTTTTTATCCATTCTAGATTTCTAACCTCTTAAAATGTCAAAGGTTTCATTGGGTGGTAAAAGAAAAGCTGATGATGACCTATCTATTGGGAGTGCTTGATAAAACTATGATGAAAGTTACATACCCTTTGCTTTCAATGTTTTGGTTTCAGGAGAAGAACATCCACAGTGTGTTATTTGTCAGTAAAAGCTATCTGCTGAGAATATGACGCCAAGCAAATGAAAACAACATCTGGAATCAAGTCATGCGGACCTAGCTGACAAATCTCAAGATTTTTTTGTTGTTGTTTCAAAGAAGGAGTGAGTTGAAGAAACAAAAAGTAAGTCTAGTTAAATAACTGACCCTTCTTTCAAAACCAGGTCTTAAATTCTAATCAAAGTCAAAACAAAGTTGCTTGGAAAAAACCCGCCCATGCCCCCACATCCCACAATTTGAGAAAATTTTAAGTCTTCATACAGATAATTGATATCATCATCATCATCATCATCATCATCATCATCATCATCATCATCATACAGACCATTATATTTAGGAGTTAATAGCATCACAGTTTGAGAACCCTTGAGTTAAATGATAGGTTATGCCTTCCTTAACATAATTAGAGTTCAGCTGATCTAGATGCTGGGAAACCTGATTTTGTATCCAGATGAAAAGATTCAGATCATAAACTCCAGCATTATCTTCCCTTCAAAGTACAGCTTTGCTTTCAGTTCATACCAACTGATGCTGATCAGCAAATTGCGACTTATATATTCAAATTTGTCTGGGAAAAACTCTTGAAGTAATATCCCAAATTGATCCCAGTGATGACATCTCCCAACGTTTTGTCTCCAACTTTGCATAGGAAAGAGAGAATAAATAGTTCTAAGTCACCTACTGTGATCTTGTGGCTGAGGAAAGGTGTTGGATTGTACATTAATCCACCACCTTAACTGTTTTGGAGGTAAAACTCCAGTGTCAATAACTCTGTAGCATCTTATGACCTACTAACTACAAGG
Source organism: Vipera ursinii (assembly GCF_947247035.1). Classification (NCBI taxonomy): domain Eukaryota; kingdom Metazoa; phylum Chordata; class Lepidosauria; order Squamata; family Viperidae; genus Vipera; species Vipera ursinii. The sequence continues at coordinate 116,673,994 of NC_139517.1, read as the reverse complement.
GAGCAGTAGGAGACAGAATTAAGGATTCTTGTACTTGGAAACCATGTTTGAAATTTAAAGATTTTTTTAAAAAAATTATTTATCATATTTAGGAACTGCCAATCTCCCTCACAGAGGGATTTATTTGGATTTTGATGATTAGGCTTGTTTCTGATGACAGAATTGTAGTTTGTTATGGTTTATTCCAGCTCAAAGCTTCATTGATTGTTAGGATTTTATCTGTATGAAAGAAATAAATAAAATAAAAATAAATTAACTACACAGTTAAAAATTAAAACATATTTAAAAACCCATCATCAATCCAGGTCAGCCTGATGGAAAACGAACGTCTTGAGGTCGCGGCAAAAGGACCGGAGGTCCGGGGCCATCCGAAGCTCAAGGGGGAGTTGATTCCAAAGGGCTGGCGCTCCCACAGAGAAGGCCCTCCCCCTGGGGGTCGCCAGCCGACATTGTCTGGCCGACGGCACCCTGAGGAGGCCCTCTCTGTGTGAGCGCACTGGGCGATGCAGCTCACGCAGGAGGTGTGTAATATGGGAGTATAGGGATGCTCCCATCACTACCCGCGCAGCCGCATTCTGCACCAGCTGAAGCCTCCGGGTGGTCTTCAAGGGCAGCCCCATGTAGAGAGCATTGCAGTAATCTATCCGAGAGGTAACGAGTGCATGAGTGACCGTACGTAGGGCATCTCGGTCTAGATAGGGGTGCAACTGGCGCACCAGGCGAACCTGGGCAAATGCCCCCCTGGCCACGACTCCAATATGATCTTCAAAACTGAGTCGTGAGTTTTATATTTTATATTTTTTTCTGAAATTTAATGAAATTTTGGGATGATATGCCCCATGTCCCATCTTCCTCTACCACTCTTCCTTCTTCTTGTCAAAATGAGAACCAGACTGAAGTTATTTCTCTTTTACCTTTGTTCTCAGACACACATAAACTCAGCCTTGTTAAGTAGAAGACACAGGATACACACCGAGATCAACTACTTCTATTTTAAGGTTACATTAACAGAATCTCGCAAGTCCATTTCTTTCAGATTCTTTCACAGTCCAAAAAACTAGGAAGGGTTCCTTCTGAGATGTTTGTCATGTCCATATTCCAGCTGCAGGGATAGTATTAGGATTAAGGTTAGCTCCTTTTACTGGTAGCCCTTGACTTACAAACGTTCATTTAGTGACTGTTCAAAGTTATAACTGCCCTGAAAAAAGTAACTTAATCACTTTTCACACTTATGACCATTACAGCATCCCCATGGTCATGTAATTTACATTTGGATGCTTGATAACTGGCTCATATTTATGATGTTTGCACTGTCCTGTGCTCATGTGATCACCTTTTGCAACTTTCTGACAAGCAAATTCAATGGGGAAGCCAGATTCACTTTACAACTGTATTACTGCAGTGATTCACTTAACAACATTGGCAAGAAAGGTTGTAAAATGGAGTAAAACCAGTGGTGGGATTCAGCCAGTTTGCACCACTTTGGCAGAACTGGCAGCTAATTTTTGTTGCCCAGGCCCAGAATGGACTTCTGGAAGTGGCATCCACACAGAGAACTGGTTGTTCACATATTTGAATCCCACCACTGAGTAAAACTCACTTAACAATTGTCTCACTTAGCAACAGAAATTTTGTGCTCAGTTGTGGTTATTAGTCAAGGGTTATCTGTATTCGACTATTCTCTGACTGTGGCTCTTCTCTCTGTTTCCCTAGGTCATTTCCCTCATACCATTATACATGTTTGGGGCATATGCTCTTTAGCTCTCCTGGATGTATTTGCTGTAAATAAATCTTTCATTTACAGGTATAAAACCTGTTCTACTCATACTAGCTCGAGTTACATTCCTGATCTCAGGAACATTGATACCATCACACAGAAAGCTTCAATCTCCAATGTTATATACCTATTTATAGTATTTATAGCAGAACTACTAGATTCTGTAACAGCTTTGTTCCTCATGCCATCCATCTTGTAAATTGGCAGGATTCTTTTTTTTTGCCATGTATATGTATACATTTGAACAAGACTGTGATGTTTCTTTGTGTCATATATAGCAGTGTTATTCAACCACTGTTCCGCGGCACACTAGTGTGCCGCGAGATGTTGCCTGGTGTGCCATGGGAAAAATTGAAAAGTAATTATAAAATACTTTCTTTGTGTTTATTTGATTCCTATTCAAGAGAATTACTTTATATATAGTCAATATAGGCACAGAGTTAAATTTTTTAACATTTTCTAATGGTGGAGTGCCTCGTGATTTTTTTCATGAAACAAGTGTGCCTTTGCCCAAAAAAGGTTGAAAAACACTGATATATAGTATGTGTGTGTATATGGGTATATGCATAATGATATTTGTTTAGAGCTGAATGCAATGAAATTTCATTTTAATGTATGCTGATTAGTGTACATTTAAAATGACAATAAAGTTTCTATTCTATTCTATTCCATTCCATTCCGTTCCGTTCTGTTCTGTTCTGTTCTATTCTAATTATGTGGCAGGCCCACAACTGATCATAGAGGAGTAGGTTCATTTGCCCAAGAATGCCCCCACAAGCAAGGATGGATTGGTATAATGTATATAATTATGGAACTGGAGAGATTTGTAATTATTCTATTGTTTAGGATAGTTTGGTGGAAGAGGTAGAAAAGAATAACAGCTGAGTTTCAGCATCATCTTTTCATAAAATGGCTTGACCTCTTTAAGAAAAGGTTATTTGAGGTGCCACTTATCAGAGAAAGAAGAATAATTATAAGCCCTTTTCCTAGTCATTTTCTTTTGTTGACACAATTTAAATTAAAAATTAAGATAAAGATATACAAAGTCCTGGAAACACACACACACACACACACACACACACACACACACACACACACACACACACAGAGTCTTAAGATTACCCTTTGTGAAAATGTGGGCCTATTGTTGGAAATGCAAAGCAGGTGACCCTGTGTTAATGTATTTTGCTGCATTGTTCAGCTGCTGCTACAAACTGAACTGGAGGCTTCATTAATAAAATAATAAAGCAACAAGAGTTTTAATTTGTTAGATTTACCATTTTTGTTTAACAAAGGCAACTTTCACTTTTTAGAGAGATTTCAGGAACAAAATCATTCAATAGCAATGGAATAATATAAGAAACCTCAGATAAAATCTGAGCAGTGACTTTGGATTTATATCTGGAATCCAATCCCTGCTGGTTTGGTGGATAGTCTTCCTACCTCCTGATGTTAAATCCATTCATAGAACTCTTTCGTTCATCCTTTTTCTCTTGGTAACTTCTGGAATGGGAAACAGAGAAAACTAGAGAGAAGAATTTGATGGAAACTTTTCATGAGTCAGGCCCAAAAAAACCAGGAAAGGACAAAGAGGATAATTTTGTGCATTCTGCTCACAGTACAAGTGTGCTTCTAAGAGCCAGCCAGATAAGAGTTTGGCAGGCTGTTGGGATGTTGTATTGTTATCCTGATTTTTACAAGATTCTACCCATATTTGATGTGCTGCTTGGAGTGAGATATAAATGTAGACAATGACATTCAATGGAAGTCACAACATTACCTCCTGTAATGCATGTTTAAAAGGGGCAGGACTTTGATATCATTGATCTGACCCTAGCCTCCATGCTCCTGTCTTTTTGGGGTGGGACTTTTCGGGAAGGGAAGTGGAAGACAAAATATTACAGCTGCATCCCAGATCTTTCCCCTACGTCAGGGGTAGGCAACCTTGGCTTTTTTATGACTCGTGGACTTCAACTCCCAGAATTCCTGAGCCAGCATAGCCTGCCAGGCTCAGGAATTCTGGGAGTTGAAGTCCACAAGTCATAAAAGAGACAAGGTTGCCTATCCCTGCCCTAGGTTTTTGGAGGGCATTTTCAGATATTGTATCCTTCTAAAAAATATTTTAAACTGATTTAAGTTACTGTCATGGTTCCAATGAATGAGACAAATCAAACAAATTGCAGGCATATTATTTATCTAAAAAGTCTTAGTAATGAAACGAAACATCCGCACTCATGGAGGGATGCCAGAATCTGAAATCTCCTCCCCCCAAACCCATTGTAACACACACATAATCCCTGCCCTTATCTACACATCATAAATCACATTATCCAATTAGTTTCACATATGAGGTCTCCCATTCTGTACGTGGGCTTCTTATCTTCTCAAAATAGTTGTTAGAAAATTCCCTCCCTTGAAGATTCAAAGTGAAGCAGTTTAAACATTGTCAGTGCAAAAACATGCCAATGTTTGCAGCATTGACATCCGGCCCCCCTTACAAAAAGAACAGATCCCGTAATGTAAAGAAACACAGGTTAGGAGCTCTTGGTTTGTTGGGGTGTTTTGCATAAAACTTTTTGATAAGCTGTCAGCTTTCACATCGCTAGATTTCACCCAAATGGCTTCAGACAATGGGTATCCCTTCCATTGTACTAGGTACTGCAATTTTCCCTTAAAGATTCCAGAGTCAAGGATACGTTTCACTTCATAATGGGTCTGACCCACTACTATGAGGGGCCCAGGAGCTTTCTTAGGGGGGGGTCTTAAAGTGGAGGGTCGAAAAAATTTCATTAACCTGCAATGGAATACAGGGTGAATTTTCCCCAAAAGTCTGGGGAGTTTCAATTTTACTGTGACAGGGTTGATGATTTTCACAATGGGGAAAGGCCCCAAGAATTTCAGTCCCAATTTCTTGCTGGGTAATTTAAGATATAAATATTTAGTTGACAGATAAACCATTTCCCCCACTTTGAATGTTCTTTGGGGAGCCCTCTTTTTATCAGCTTGTTTTTTATAAGTCTCAGAAGTCTTCTTTAACACCGTTTTCGTGTTTTTCCAAACCTCTTCCCATCCCCTTACCCATTGATCAAGTGTCTGGGAAGTGGAGGGCACCTGAGGATAGTCAGGCATCGGGCTGAACTCTTTTCCTGTGGCTACTCTGAAAGGTGTAGCCAGTGCTGCTGTGAACAGAATTATTGTAGGCCACCTCGGTGAAAGGGAGAAGGTCAGTCCAGTTTGTCTGTTGGTAAGAATTTTGTTAGCGGATTCTGCAGCCCCATTGGTAGCTGGATGAAAAGCAGATGATAAGCCTTGAGATGATCCAATTAATTTAAGGAAATTCCTCCAAAATTTCGCTGTGAACTGCACTCTTCTATCTGAAATTATTCGCTTAGGGGCACCATGCAGTTGGTAGATATGTTTCAGGAACAATTTGTCAGTCTTTGTGCAGATTGCAGTCTTTTACAGGAGATAAAGTGAGCCTGCTTCGAAAACAGATCTATCACAGTCCATATGACAGTATTTCCTCTACTGTTGGGTAGGTCTACAATAAAGTCCATAGCTATTTCTTCCTATGGTTGAGAAGGGTCTGCTACTGACTGCAGTAGCCCAGGGATTTTCCCTGGAATTCTTTTCATGGTGGCACATACGATACAACTCTTGACATAGTTTTCCACATCTCATTTTAGTCCCGGCCACCAAAATTGCCGGTGGATGTGGTATAGAGTTTTTAAATATCCGAAGTGTCCAGCCTGTTTTACATCATGGCTGTGTCTGAGAGCATTGAGATGGAGGGTTTCAGGTAGATACAATTCCCCCCCCATGTATGCCAAACCATCCCTGCATGTTAGGGAGGTTTGATTATCTTTGAACCATTGATCAGTAAGGAGCTCTTGTTTTATTTTCTTCACTCCCAGGTCATCAGGATTAGAGGTTCTGCAAGGTGTGAGTTGTGCTGCAGGTTGTGAACTGGGGATAATTGCCTCGTAGACCTCTCTGAGTTCACTTTTGTACTGTGGCAGTCTGCATAGCACATCAGCTAGGAACTTTTTCCTTCCTGGTATGTACTTTAAAGTAAAGTTAAAACAGTTAAAGTACTGTGCCCATCGCACTTGCTTTGGGGACAATTTGTGGGGAGTTTTTAGTGCCTCTAATTTTTTGTGATCTGTCCATATGCGGTGGCTCAGTGGGTTAGGACGCTGAGCTTGTCGATCTGAAGGTCGGCAGTTTGGTGGGTCAAATCCCGAGTGCCGCGTAGCAGAGTGAGCGTCTGTTACTCGTCCCAGCTTCTGCCAACCTAGCAGTTCAAAAGCACGTAAAAATGCAAGTAGAAAAATAGGGACCACTACGGTGGGAAGGTAACAGCGTTCCGTGCACCTTTGGTGTCTAGTCATGCCGGCCACATGACCACCGAGACATCCTCGGACAAGCGCTGGCTCTTCGGCTTTGAAACGGAGATGAGCACCGGCCCCTAGAGTCGGAAACAACTAGCACGCACGTGCAGGGGAACCTTTACCTTTACCTTTAGGGAGTTTCAAAGCAACATTCATGAACATAAAACAGCTCTTCGAAACTTTGCACAACCTTGATACAGGTATGTATTCAGCAAACAATACATCTATTTTTCATGGTTCCACGTGTTCATTTGTGGTTCTTGGTTCATATTGGTAGGCGTAGGTGAAATGGTATGTGGGAATGACCTTGGGATGCAGATGGAAGATTGCAGACTAGACAATCTCAGACAAATATATGTATATTCTGAAAATGACAAATGCCCATATTCACCCAGGTGAGCAAAACATGGAAATCTTTGGGGTGATCAGAGCTATATCCCAAATTATGGTGATGTTAAGACCATCAAGTCTCCCCCATCTCCAAAAGGGAAAAAAATGTAGACTAAATGGGGGAAAAGAATTTTTTTAAAAAATCATATAGGTAGTCCTTGATTTACAATAGTTCGTTTAGTGACTGTTCAAAGTTACGATGGCACTGAAAAAAGTGACCTGTGACCATTTTCATATCTGCAAGCATTGTAGCATCCCCATGGTCACATAATCGAAATTCGCATGCTTGGCAATTGGCAGGTATTTATGATAATTGCAGTGTCCTGGGATCACATGATCACCTTTTGCAACCGTCTGACAAGCAAAATTAATGGGGAAGCCAGATTCACTTAGCAACTGAATTATTAAGAGAGAACTAAGAATAAGTGTCCTGAACAATTAATTAGTGGAACAACCTGCCTCCAGAAGTTGTGAATGCTGGAAGTTTTTAAGAAGAGATTGGACAGCCATTTGTCTGAAATGGTATAGAATTTCCTGCCTGAGCAGGGGGTTGGACTAGATGACCTCCAAGGTCCTTTCTGTCGTTCTGTTCTGTTCTGTTCTGCTCTCCTCTATTCTTATTACCTTAACAACTGCAGTGATTCACTTAACAAATGTGACAAGAAAAGTCCTATGATGTGGCAAAACTCACTTAACAACTGTCTCATTTAACAACAGAAATTTTGGGCTCAGTTGTGGACTTATGTCAAGGACTGCCTCTAATGAGGAAAGCATCAATCTTGTGCAAACTTTTCATCATGGCACACTGCATGAATTAAAAAAAAAGCAGAATTCAAAAGCCTCAGAGGACAATGGGCAAATTACCAGCTATATATTTAACTATGGATTTCCTTTCTACCTTATTAGAACCAAAATAAATTTATTATGCTAGAAAAGTCTATTTGCATTTTTGTAATTTTATTCATGGTGACCAGCCAATGACATTGGGTCTCCCTAATTCGAGCAATCTTTTATTTAAATTTAACTACCTTTCCCAAAGCAAACAACATCATTGACCTAAATGTCATACAACATTATCTGCTCATAATTTGCACCAATAGTCTCATTGTATTCCTTTAGCACACTGGCTTATCAGAAGAAGTCAGAGGAGAGAGAGAGCGGAAAAAATAGATCTGCAGCTCTTTGTAAAAAAAAAGAAAAGAAAAGGAAGTCATGAAACAAAGATAATATTATTAGCAAGTCTATAAAATAATTCTGTTTCGTATATATAATTGAATATATACATATATAAATTGGGCACCAGTCACTGAAAGAGAAAAATACAGTCCCAAGCTTACTGGCTAAACACATTTCTCCTTGACCTCACTTTTCCCTGGCTTTCTTGGTCTCTAAAATGTGCCACTGCATGCAAAAAACTGTTTTGAATCCTTTGCTAATTTTACAAGTCAACGATTAGCACCTTTTTGGATACCCTCATTACTTCTTGGGGTAGCTAATGGACATAAAATCGCTGTGAAACATTGCAGCCCAGCTGCATGCTGTTACTAACCATATGTTACTTGTTCTTCTATATATTTGATGATGGAGGGTTTTTTGCCAACTTTCTTCTTAAGAGAAGAAAGAGAATTGCAATGGGGTTTCACTTATTTATGCATTCTTTGTTCATTAACAATTGCAAAGGGATGCATGCTAGCTCAAAACCATCTACACTTCACCTAGGTTTACCAATGGAACCAGAGCTGTCAGTGATGGATCAGGAAAAGGATCTCAGAATATGTAGCTGTTATTAAAGAGAAAAAACAAAGCAAAAATAAAACCATCTATACTAGGGATTGTTTGGAACTGAAAACGGAACTGCTGATATACAAGGAGTCCTCAACTTACAACCATTAGAAAGTACAATGGCACTGGAAAAAGTGACTTATGACTAGACCTCGCACTTGCAACCATTGCAACATCCCCATGGTGAAGTGATCAAAATTCAGGCAAGTTGTATTTTTGATGGTTGCAATGTTCCAGGTCAGGGGTTTTCAAACTTGGCCCTTTTATGACTCGTGGACTTCAACTCCGAGAATTCCTCAGCCAGCATGCCTGGCTGAGGAATTCTGAGAGTTGAAGTCCAAGAGTCATAAAAGGGCCAAGTTTGAAGACCCCTGTTCCAGTTCATATGATTTCCATTGGTAACTTTAGCAGCTGACCTCTGACAAATAAAGTCAATGGGGAAGCCATATTTGTTTGACAACCATTAGATTTACTTAATAACTGCAGTGATTCTCTTGAAACCACCTTGGTTAACAATGGAAATTTGGTCCTAATTGTGCCGATAACTTAGGATAACCTGTAATATTGTCCTACAAGTAATCCTCACTTAATATGCACTCATTCCATGACCATTTGAAATTATTATATCATTGAAAGACAGGTACTTTTGAATGAGGCTGTTGCATCATCCTCATGGTGATGTAATCATGATTCAGGCACTTCATAACAGGTTTGCAGTTACAACACTGTAGTGTCTCATTATTATGTGATCACTATTTGTGACCTTCTCTGCTTCTTTCTGACAAGCAAAGTCAACGGAGAAGCTGTGAGGAGGTCATAAATGATGATCACATGACCATAGAGTGCTGCAACTGCATAACATTTGCCTAAAAATGACAACTGGGACTGCTGGAACTACTGTCATAAGTCAGTGCTGTTACATGACATTGCCTTATGACTATGCCACTTAGGAATTCCCAATTCTAATTTCCATCAGGAAATGAGATCTATCTATATTAGAAAACTAGGATGAGACCTCACTTGAAATATTAGATGCAGCGGTGGTATTCTCAGGGGTGATCAAAATCAGCAAGGTGGTGAATGAAGTTTAGTGAGTTTAGATCAGCCTTGATTGAATACATGCGTAACATTGTTTTCCACTTCTGGGAGGTTCTTACTGCACATATATTTATTTATTTATTTGTTTGTTTGTTTGTTTGTTTGTTTGTTTTATATACCGCCCTTCTCCCGAGGGACTCGGGGCGGTGTACAGAGCAACGTATGTATACAGTTAAACAATAGAAAAAACGAATGAACCCCAAGAGCTGTCAGGCCAGGCCGGCCTGTTGGAACAGGTAAGTTTTTAAGTCGTGCCGGAAGGTGCGAGGGTCGGGGGCCATCCAGATATTGGTAGGCAAGCTGTTCCAGAGGGTTGGCGCACCCACTGAGAATACCCTCCCCCTGGGGGCCACCAGCCGGCATTCTTTGACCGGTGGCACTCTGAGGAGGCCCTCTCTGTGGGAGCGCACAGGATGGTGCGGTGTTGACATTGGCAGTAGGTGCTCCCGTAGGTATTCCGGACCCATGCCATGTAGGGCTTTGTATGTCATCATTAGCACCTTGAATTTCACTCGGAAGGCAACCGGAAGCCAGTGCCATATACTTTTATGAGAGCCAATTTGATCTAGTGATTAAGGTGCTGGCCAAGAAACCAGGAGACTATGACTTCTAGTCCCACCTTACACATGATTGGGCCAGTCCCTCTTTCTCAGTCTGACCCACTTCACAGGATTGTTGTTGTGGAAAAAAATAGGTGGCAAGTATTAAATATGTTTGCCACCTTGAATACAAAAAATAAGATAAAAATCTAATAATATGTTTATGTATATGTTTATATACATTTCAATTGGTGTGTTTGTATGCCCCCACATAAATATATGCAAAATCAAATTTAAAGTATAAATACAAAATTAAAGCATCAACTTGCAGATTCATACAGGAGCAAAATAAAAATCTGTTTGTCTATCACATCTTAATTCTGTAATAGTGTAATGGTTGTAACACTTATCTAAATTATCAAATGTTGCTTGATCAAAACACCAGAAATATTTTCTTTAAAATTACTATTTTCCCCACCCTCAGCTACCTATCTTTCCACTGTTTCTTCTTTGTTTTAGTAAGTCCAGCTGTGTATCATTTTATCATTTCTTACCAGTCACTGAAGCTATAAAAGGGTAAAACTCTTTCACCTCAAGTGATAGAGGGCAAGACCTGTTTCCCTCACAAAAAAGGGAGTGAATCCCTGGTACTTCAAATATTTGCAGAACTGATGAAATGGTACATTCATGGACTATTTTTGAAAGAAAAAAAACTTAACCCAGTGGAAAATTAGATAGCTTGGGGAAAGCAAAATAGCGATTAAAAAAGAAGCTCAGATCAATAAAACTTTCTGCCAGGTTTTGAATAAGCAAAAACTAGCTGTGGAAGACCTTAGAGACTGACTCAGTGAAGAGGCATTCCTGCCTCTTTGAAGGAGTCAAAGCAGACAGGCATCAGAAGCAGGAAAAGAATACAGATAGTCCCCAACTTACAATAGTTCATTTAGTGACCATTCAGAATTACTACTGCACTGACAAAAGTGACTCATGACCAGTGGTGGGATTCAGCCGGTTCGCACCGGTTCGAGAGAACTGGTAGCTAAATTTACCTGAATTCAGAGAACTGGCTGGCTTCTGGAAGTCCAGTCTAGGCCCCAGAGGCCTCCCAGGCCTCGAACAGCCCACTGGAAATGCATGGATACCACTTTTGTTCTAGGCATTGGAGGCCTGGAGGAGGCCTCCCAGGTCTAGAATGGCCCACCGGAAGTGCATGATGCCACTTCTGGAAGTTTGTTCTAGGCATCGGAGGTCCAGGCCTGCATCACATAATAGAACATAATTCAGGTATTTGAATCCCACCACTGCTTATGACCATTTTTCACACTTATGAGCATCCTCATAGTCAAGTGATGGACATTCAAATACTTGACAACTGATTCATATTTATGATGGCTGCAGTGCCCCAGGATCATCTTTTGCAACCTTCTGACAAGCAAAGTCAATGGGGAAGCCAGATTCACTTAATAACCATGTTACTAATTTAACAACACTTAACAAATGTGGCAAGTCGTAAAATGGGGAAAAAACACTTAACGAATTTCTCACTGAGCAACATAAATTCTGAGCTAAATTGTGGTCATAAGCCGAGGACTATCTGTATGCAGAAAGTATAGTGGAGCAGGAAAACATGCCCAGAGGCATGTTTCATGATCATAAGAGATGAGTACAGGATGACCTTATCTATTCCTGCCATCCCAAAATGATTATTGGTTCACATTGGCAACAGAATAATCCAGCAATGCAGACAGGGTACATATTCCTATATTTTATGGATAATTTATGTTTGTCCAGCTTGGTGTCCTTGAGGTGTGCTGGGTGCTGAGTATCCTAGGAGATTGTGAAAAAGCTGTTCTACTTTTATTTTATTTTACTGCTCTTATCTGTATTGATCCTCTGGCATGCATTTTCTCTCGAGGTGTGAAAAACTGAAAATTGCTCACTGATATTTTAAAGAGGAGTGCAGAAAAGGCGTATAACATGAGATCATTTTGTTGGAAGCTGAAATCAGTTGGTGATACACTAGCTATATACGCTATTAAAAAAATAATGGTGATATTGTTAGCCCATGTAAAGGATATTTCATATATTAAATGATGTATCTAAGTTTAGCCAGAGAGAATCAATTCAAAGATCTCACTCTATTTTCTATTTATTTCAACTTTCACAGCTTTTGATGTGAAAACTGAAAAGTTACTGCTGAATGTTGCCATTTATCAGACATCTATTTTTCAGACTTTAAAAATCTATGCTACTCTATTTCAGCCAAGATAAGAAAACACCTTGCAATTTCTTAAGCATTCACACATGACATAAACTTTTATGGATTAGAATATTTTAATAAAAACTTATCAAGGGTTGACCGGAAAGCCTGATCAGGGTTTGGATGAGTGTTTTATAAATCATTAAAAAAAGAAGCAGCATCTTGCCATAAGACAGTAGACTATATTTTTAAGAATCTAAAAAAAATAGTATTGTTAATGAAGGATAATTTGTTTCTTACTGCTCTAGCTGATGTTAGATATATTTTCCCATCCATAGACTGTAAGTACAAAAGTGTAAAAAAAAGAATACTTGGTAAATTATACATTAGTTTCTTAAAGATAAACTTTTGGTAAGATCTTTAACAGATGTTATCATGCACAAACATTCACTAGAATTCAATGTCCTTTCCCCATTTTTTCTTTCTTTTTTAATATTCTTTTATTGCTTTAAAAAATTAAAAAAAGTCAGAAAAAAAATCTCAAAACAAAAAATGCAGGTAGCCCTCAACTTACAAGAGTTCATTTAGTGACTGTTCAAAGTTACAATAGCACTGGAAAAAAGTAACTGAATCACTTTTCACATTTATGACCATTGCAGCATCTCCATGGTCATGTAATATACATTCAGATGCTTGGCAACTGGTTCACATTTATGACGTTTGCTGTGTCCTAAGGTCATGTGATCCCCTTTTGCAGCCTTCTGACAATCAAAGTCGATGGAGAAGCCAGTTTCACGTAACAACCTTGTTACTGATTTAACAACTTCAGTGATTCACTTAACAAATGTGGCAAAAAAGTTATAAAATGGTGCAAAACTCACTTAACAAATATGTCACTTAACAACATAAACTCTGGGCTGTTGTTGTTGTAAGCTGAGACTACATGTACATACATTATCAAAGAAACGAAAAAGACACAGAAAGTGCTGTATGCAATATGTAAGTATCATATATTATACCTTTCTTCTTTTTCCTTGGTCGTATTTTTTAAAAAGCACATTCCCATTTTTCTTTCTGTTGCTCATAAGGGGGATTGCCAGTAGGTTTCCTAAAAAAACTCCCCACAGATACAAAAACCACAATCCTTAATTTTAAACTAAATTATTATTGACTGGTACTACCATATATAAATATATAATTAGTCCTCAACTTATGATCAAAATTTGGACTAGAATTTTGGTTGCTAAGTGATATGATACTAAAGTGAGATATCACCTATGCATACAATATAATGTAATTTATAGAAGAACTTAGGTTTCCTTAACTTGTAAAATAAACAAACCTAGAAACCCAGGCAAGGATTGAAAAACACAGATCTGTATTCTAAAAAATCTAGAAACTTTCTCATAAAGCAGGCTATTATTGCAGGACAAAATGTGAAATATTATTAAGTAAAAGGTTGCTAAAAGGTAAATGGTGCTAGTTTGCCTTTCACTGTTATGCTCTGATAGGATTAAATTCAGATTTGCATTAGATTTAATGCCCTGCTGGCAACATTTTTCTGCATTGTTGTTACCATCATCAGTTTGAGGAGAGAGAATTTTCTTTTGAAACCACTTCAAAGGAGATGACGATTTTGGGAATGTTCTTATAGGGCTTGTGTCCCCCAGTGCCAAAGGGGCACATATGGCAGTCCTGTGCTTCATTCTGTAATCCCCTCTCCAACAGTATGCAGCTTCCTTGGCTCCCCACTCTTCAATAAAATCCTCCAATCATAAGGGCACCCTTTTCATGTGGCTACTTTCAGATCTTATAATTGTTGCCACAATGAGTCATTGGCTTGAAAATTAACACTAAGAAAATTAATATCATAGCATCTGGTCCCATCACTTCCTCTGGCAAATAGAAAGGTGAGAAATGGAAGCAGTGACAGATTTTACTTTCTTGGGCTCCAAGATCACTGGAGATGATTAGTACAGCTGTGAAATTAAATAATGCTTGCTCCTTGGGAGAAAAGCTATGGCAAACCTAGACAACATATTAAAAAGCAGAGAAATCACCTGGCTAACAAAGATTCATAAAGTCAAAAGCTTTAGTAATGAATTGCTGAGAGAGCTCCACCATAAGGGAGGCTGAGTGCCAAAGAATTGATGCTTTTGAATTGTGGCATTGGAGAAGACTCTTGGACTGCAAGGAAATCAAGTCAATCAATCCTGAAGGAAATCAACCCTGACTGTTCTTTGGAAGAGCAGATGCTAAAGCTGAAGCTCAAATACTTTGGCCACCAAAGGAGAAGAGAGGATTCAATTGAAAAGCCCCTGAAGTTGGGAAAGACTGAAGGCAAAAAGGAGAAATAGATGGCAGAGGATGAGATGGTTAGATGCAATGAGTATGAGTTGGGCAAACTCAAGGAGACAGTGGAGAACAGCACAGCATCCATGGGGTAGCAAAGATTTGGATTCAGAGACTGAATAACAACAATGATGTTTCAAAAGTTGGAGAACTAAAGAGAACTTGCTGGTTCAGATTCTCTGCTGATTTGCAATTTGGTGGTGAACTTTAAAAAGATCTTCATACTCACAGCCACGGTAAGAAAACTATACAGATATTTGTCGATTTACGATCGGTTGCTTGATCATCATTCACACTTACAACAGATTCCCCCTCTCCAAAGATACTTACAACTCACTTCTGAAGTTCTGATGGATGTCCCCACTTGCATTTCAGGCACTCAGCAACCAATAAATATTTATTTACAGTTGTTTGCAGTATCCTGCAATCACATGACCCCGATTTATGAAGTTTTTGCTGAAAACTGTCATTTATTTTTGGTTTTCAGCAAACATTGCCCATAGATTCACTTAACAAGCATATATTTACTTAACAAACATGGTGATATGCTTAATGATTACTGCAAAAAAAGTCATAAAATTGGGTGATGTGTGACATTACAACATGATGTGTGACATTACAACAACCATGACTTATTACCATAACAGGCTCTATTATAGTCATAAATTGAAGATTACCTGTATTCCCATGCCCTGTTTCAGCACAAATTGGGTACCACTCCTGTAATGTAAATGCTACCAAATTCAAGCAGAATATTCAATACTACAGTTAGTCCTCAACTTACAACAGTTCATTTAGTGACTGTTCAAAGTTACAACAGCACTGAAAAAAATGACTTATGAGCACTTTTCACACATAAGCTGCAGCATCCTCATGGTCACATGATCAAAATTTGAATGCTTGGCAACTCATAATTACAATGATTGCATTGTCACTTGATCAACATTTATGGCCTCCTGACAAACAAAGTCAATGGGGAAGCCATATTTACTTTACAACCTTGTTACTAACTAAACAATTGCAATGATGCAATTAACAACTATGGCATGAAAAGTCATAAAGTGAGGCTAACTCAAATGTGTCATTGAGCGACATAAATTTTGGGCTCAGTTGTAGTAGTAAGTCAAGTACTACCTATAGTCTGAAAGTTAGGTCATGGCAACTGGAATTATTTTCTTGTTGTTTGAGACATTTTTCTGCCCATCTGAGCAGTTTCTTCCATCTGAACAAGTTGATCAGGGGAATCTGAGCAAGCAAAGAGATGTTGGAATGTGATAACTCCTAAAATTCTTAGGGGTATTCCTACACCAACCTTATGGTTTCTTCCCTAAAGTGTATGGAAATAAGTTGATGAACAATAGTCTTAATTTGTTGGCCAGAGCTGTCATTTCTTTTAGGTCAATCATAATGAAAGTATATAGTCCCCAAAGTTAACATGAGACATATCTTGAAGATTCCTGAAAAGCAATGGCCTCATTAATTGAAGTGCCAGAAAATATTGTATTATATGTATATAGTTCAGTTATGCGGGGAAATTTATGTGTTAACTGCATTGGTTCATAAAGGTTAAGCATTTGACAACTGAACATGAGGTAAACCGATGACAGCGGAACACGAGGGAGTTTTGACAGCTGTCAAAACTCCCGACTCGCGCATGCGCACGAGTTGACAGCTCTCGGCTGTCAAAGCAACACAAGCCGCAGCACGAGGAACCGAACTGTCAAACGAACCGCTAAGCTGATTGGAGGAGTAGAGAAGCGGGAAGAAGACCGGCTTGTGATTGGACCGATCGACCGGCACCAGACTATAAATAGCCAAGTGTTCCTGTTACCTTTTGGCTCTGTTCTAATAAACGTGTTAAGGTTACCTGCTGTCTGGAGTGGTTTGTCCAGCCACTTTACTGGCGACGAGGATGGGATCCGCTTCTCGAGCTGAAGTCACGGCCAGGAAGGCAGTTCCCGGCCAACCGAGCTAAGTCACTGGAAGTTTTAACTTCCACAGTGAAGCGGACCACCGAACCTTGACAGCATGGCTAATTTCGGACGAGTGAGAGAATTCGACACTCACCACCCCGAGCGATGGGAATCGCACTTGGGGCAGGTCGAGGGGTTCCTCCTTGTCAGCAAAATCACGGATGACAGAGCCAAAGCAGCAGCCCTTCTCTACATCAGCGGGCCACCCGTCTATGATGCTGCTGTCGGGCTATTCAGCCCCGTACCGATCACCGAGGTCCCATATGCCGAGCTCACCGACCGGCTTAGCAAACACTACATGCCGGCCCGCTCGGAACTGTACTGGCGAGTACAGTTCGCCCAGCGAAGACAGCGGCCGGATGAAGCTGCGAACGACTTCATCGCAGGAGTCCGGCACGCTGCACGAAGCTGCAACTTCCCCGATTTAGAAGAGCGGATCCGGGACCAGGTGGTCATCGGCCTGAGAGACGAACGCCTCAGGAAGAAACTCACGTCAAAACCTGAGATGACGCTTGCCCAGGTCTCACGGGAGATCTTGGCATATGAGGACAACCATAAGAAGTCCCTCACCCGAACAGCAACGGAACCCCAGAGCAGCGTCCACCAGGACGAAGCATCTTTCAGCGACGAAGAGTCCATTGACTTGACCGACACGGACGCCATACAACGCCGTATGGAGAGAAGGCAAAACAGACGCAGTGACACCAACGACCGGTCCAAGCCGAGAAACTTCGCGTCAGTTCAACGTGAACAACGCAACGTCTGTGCCAGTTGTGGGGGCAACCATGCCCGGGCCAATTGCCGGTTTAGGAGCGCTAAATGCCACAACTGTGGCAAGACTGGCCACATCAAACCCGTCTGCCGAAGCCGTCCCCGTGACAATCTGCATGAAGTGGAGGCTACCCCCCCAGGTACGATCTCCTACCGAGCCAGTAAGGGAAAAATTCCAGAAGCGTTAATAGAGGCAATTGACAGGGTGCACAATCTGAGCCCTAAGGTAAAAATTAAAACTAAGCTGCAAGGGGTCCTTTGTGACATGGAGGTGGATTCAGGCTCAGCTGTAACACTAATTTCGTTTAAGACGTTTAAGGAAGTCTGCCGGAACAGTAAAAAAATAATACCGTTAGAACCTCCTCAGGTTCAATTAGCAGACTACCAGAAAACTCCAATTCAGCTTAAGGGTAAAGCTAAGGTCTGGGTGGAGTACAAAAAGTTCAAGGGACCCCTAGAAGTAATAGTCACCAGCGGAAACCGCACTAATCTAATAGGGTTAAATTGGTTTAGTTAGTTAGTTAGTTAGTTTATTTGATTTATATACCGCCCTTCTCCTTGGTAGGGACTCAGGGCAGTTCACAGGGCATATATAAAAAAAGGACAATACAAAAATTAAAAAAGAATTAAACCCATGCCCGATTAAAATAGTAGTACAAATTAAAAACAATTAAAAACCCTTAATCCCCCATCAGGCCAGACCAGCTAATTCGAACAGGTGGGTCTTCAGGCCCCGACGGAAAGTTCGGAGGTCTGGTGCCATCCGGAGCTCCACCGGCAGTTGATTCCATAAAGCCGGAGCCCCCACAGAGAAGGCCCTCCCCCTGGGGGCCACCAGTCGACATTCCCTGACTGGCGGCACCCTGAGGAGGCCCTCTCTGTGGGAACGCACAGGGCGGAGGGGAGTCGATGCCGGCAGCAGGTGGTCCCTGAGGTAACCCGGACCCATGCCATGTAGGGCCTTAAAGATCGTAACCAACACCTTGAACCTCACCCGAAAGACAACTGGTAACCAATGCAGCTCGCGGAGCAAAGGTGTAACATGGGAGTACCGGGAAACTCCCAAGACAACTCTCGCGGCCGCATTCTGTACCAGTTGGAGCCTCCGAGTGGTCTTCAAGGGAAGCCCCATGTAGAGAGCATTACAGTAGTCAAGGCGAGAGGTCACGAGCGCATGAGTGACCGTACACAGGGCATCCCGGTTCAGATAGGGCCGCAACTGGCGCACCAGGCGAACCTGGGCGAAAGCCCCCCTAGTCACGGCCACTATATGCTCTTCCAAAGTAAGCCGTGAATCTAGAAGGACTCCCAAGTTGCGAGCCCTATCCACGGGGGGTAAGAGCTCACCCCCCATAGAAAGAGATGGAACATTTAACCCCTTAGGAATCGCCATTACTGGCGTCAACATGGTACAAACGTCAAACCTCGAGGCCGTCTGCAGAAAATATGCAGACGTGTTTGACGGTTCTTTAGGCAAATATACAGGTCCGCCCATCAACCTTAACTTGAACCCCGCCATACAACCTGTCAAAATCAGGGCCAGGAGGGTCCCCTTCGCCCTCAAACAAAAAATTGAGGATGAACTAGAACGCCTCGTCAAGCTGGGGGTCTTAGTACCTACTGACGGGGGCAGCTGGGAAACCCCCATCGTAACTCCAGTAAAACCTAATGGACAAATTAGAATATGCGCTGACTATAAAGGGACCCTGAACTTAGCGCTCAATGCCCATTCTTACCCCATTCCAGCAGTAAGGGATGTCCTAGCTTCCATTCGCTCAGGCGCCATTTTTGCGAAATTAGATCTCACGCAGGCGTATTTGCAATTGCCTGTGACAGATGACACTGCGGTCGCCCAGACAATTGTCACACACCGCGGTGCATTTAAAGTGACAAGACTACAATTTGGCATTTCGGCAGCCCCAGGCATATTTCAAAGTATCATGGAAAAAACTTTAAAAGGAATTCCCGGGGTTTCTCCTTATTTTGATGATGTACTCATCGCCGGAGAAACAGAAGCCATTTTAGCTGACAGGTTGTCAGCTGTACTAGACCGGTTCAGAACTGCCGGATTTAAACTAAAGAGAGAAAAGTGCTCTATAGGAGTTCCGTCTACGGAATTCCTCGGGTACAAAATCGATGCCCAAGGCATCCACCCTACCAATGACAAACTAAAAGCTATTCAAGCAGCCCCCAGCCCCAAAAACAAACAAGAACTTCAGGCGTTTTTAGGACTATTAAATTTTTATCACGCCTTCCTGCCCCACAAGGCTACAATTGCTGAACCGCTTCATAGATTATTAGACAAGGGCAGCCCCTGGACCTGGACAAAGGTACACGAGAATAGTTTCCAGTCACTTAAAAACATCATTTGCAAAAGCTCCACTGTCACCTTATTCAAAGAGGACGCCCCTGTCTGCATCGCGTGCGATGCATCTCCATATGGAATAGGAGCCATCTTAAGCCACCTAGACCAGGATGACACTCAAAGACCCATCGCATTCTATTCCCGAACGCTAACTAAAACTGAAAGGAATTACGCTCAAATTGATAGGGAGGCTCTGGCCATCGTTGCCGGGGTTAAAAAATTTCATGACTATCTGTACGGCAGACCCTTCACTATCTTCACAGACCACAAACCCCTATTAGGCATCTTTACCTGGAATAAAACAACCCCCCAAATATTATCCCCGAGAATCCTGCGCTGGTCAACCTTTTTAGCAGCATACTCTTACAAACTGATATACAAGCCAGGCAGGGAACTTGGACACGCAGACTGTTTAAGCAGGCTTCCAATACAGCGCTACGACCCAGACCCAGCCCCCGCCGGTGGCATACTGGCTATCAATGAACTACCTGAATGTCCCCTCACAGCAAAAATCATTGCTGACAACACCATTAAGGATATCACTCTCAGCAGAGTCCTGCGATGGGTCACAACCGGATGGCCTCACAAGTGCCCAGAGGAAAGGTTCCATCCATTTTTTTCCAAACAATTAGAACTAACCTCACACTTAGGCTGTTTATTATGGGGGAACAGGGTGGTGATACCTCACACAAACATACAACAAACATTAAGAACCCTTCACGAGGGACATCCAGGGATGGTCAAAATGAAGCTTCTTGCAAGGAGTTATGTATGGTGGCCTGGGATTGACAAAGACATAGAACAACACGTAGGGGGATGTTATACTTGCCAACTAACGAGAGGCGAGCCACCCCATGCCCCAGTTCATAGATGGGAAACGACAAAAAATCCTTGGTCCCGCATCCACCTAGATTTTGCGGGACCAATACGAGGGCAGAATTTCTTAATAATAGTTGACAGTTTTTCTAAATGGCTCGAAGTGATTCCCTTAAATAAAATTACATCATACTCCACCATACAAGCACTTAGGAAAGTTTTCGCAACACACGGCCTTCCAGACGTCATAGTTTCTGATAATGGCCCACAATTCACTTCTCGTGAATTTCAGATGTTCGCTTCGAGGAACTGTATTAGACTGGTCACATCAGCGCCATTCCACCCATCGTCGAATGGGATGGCAGAAATTATGGTAAGGTCCACTAAAGAAGCACTTAATAAGTTCATAAAAGGGAACTGGCACCAGCGGCTTAGTCAATTTCTCCTAGCCCAACACACCACACCAGGCACCACCACCGGGAAAACCCCAGCGGAGCTTCGATGGGGCAGGAGACTAATTACGAGATTAGACCGTCTGCACCCTGATAGAACATCAAACCACCAAGATCCCCCAACACCGTTACCACGAACCTTCTCTCCTGGCCAAACCATTTGGGCACGGAATTACACCAGCAACCAAAAGTGGATTGAGGGGGTTATAATAAAACAAACCGGTCCCGTCTCATACTTAATTCATTCAGACTCACAAGGCCATTTACGCCGGCACGTCGACCAACTACGTAGCCGCAAACCACAAAGTACACCCCCACCACCTCAACAACCCCTTTTACCTTCCTTCATACCAAGTATCCCGCCTGCCGAAGAAGCACAGCCACTTCAACCACAAGACGAACCAGAACCCGCACATGAGACTCCCCTGCGACGATCCAGCCGATTACGGAAAGCACCCGCATACTTACGGGACTACGAGTGGGAAGGAAGTAACCAACAAACACATGGGGGTGGAAACGAACCAGGGGAAGGGTAAGGGGTGTATTATATGTATATAGTTCAGTTATGTGGGGAAATTTATGTGTTAACTGCATTGGTTCATAAAGGTTAAGCATTTGACAACTGAACATGAGGTAAACCGATGACAGCGGAACACGAGGGAGTTTTGACAGCTGTCAAAACTCCCGACTCGCGCATGCGCACGAGTTGACAGCTCTCGGTTGTCAAAGCAACACAAGCCGCAGCACGAGGAACCGAACTGTCAAACGAACCGCTAAGCTGATTGGAGGAGTAGAGAAGCGGGAAGAAGACCGGCTTGTGATTGGACCGATCGACCGGCACCAGACTATAAATAGCCAAGTGTTCCTGTTACCTTTTGGCTCTGTTCTAATAAACGTGTTAAGGTTACCTGCTGTCTGGAGTGGTTTGTCCAGCCACTTTAAATATAGCTGTAGATTTACCATTTGTAACAACAAGAAAAATAGGAGCTCCAAATTTTAAGTGGAAGATTTTTTAATATAGCAACCCTTCAGAAGATTGCCCTAATTTAATTCCACCCACAGGAAGATTAACAGGAGAATTTTTCTGTTTTACCACTATATTCTTAATGAATCTAAGGAAAGTCTCCCATTTGAAAAGTAAATTATTGGGATGGGGTGGATTTAGGTAAATGCAATCTATCTATAAGATCTTAAAAGGGGAAGGGGTGATCAGTTTCTTACTATTTAACCTTGTTTCTCTCTTTAATAATTAATCTACTTGTGGCTGGTCACACCAGATTGCCTGCAAGAAAATACCAATTTCAATCTATATTCTGCTTTTAGGGCAATTTTGAGCATGTGATTAGTTGAATTCTCGTCTGAACATGCGGTTCTGCTTGATAATCGAGTGACACTCTTTGGCCTGGAGATATCTTGCTGAAATATCATTTTGGAGTCATGCAGGCTTTGGTCAGCATTAAAGATTAACCACATTGTTATCTAAGATGGAGAACCCTGATGAACTTGTCTCCTGGCTCTATTGTGAAATGGTATGGGATGTGGATTTGGGTTGAAATCTAATTGGGAAGCAACTAAAGTTTCTAATCCCTAGTATATGTCCTCAAAGGAGGTCAAAGGGTAGCCTCTTATGAGCCTAGGAAATATTTCTAACCAGCCAGTAACTATATTGGTTAAATAGTTTAAGAAATATTAATTCATGTTTCTTTTTAAAAAAATGCACATTTCCCTAAAGTGAAAATATCAAAGAAAGGGGAACATAATCACTGTGTTGAAGGAGGCCCTAGAACACTTCTGAAACTTGCCACAAAACTGTATCTTTAATCAGACAGAAGGAAAAAGAAAATAAATACATGGGGAATAAACATTAAAAAATCAAAAGGAACAAGCTTCATGCTTTTTCACTAGTTTATCAATGCAACAATCACAGAAATGTAGGAAACAGAAGTAGCCATTCTCTTCTCAAGGTAAAAATAAGGAGTCCCTGTGGATTTTAATCCGCTAGTCATTGCTAACTTTAGGGGACGGTGCACATCTTAGTTTCAAGGCCATTAAGCTACCACTGTCTGAAGACATTTCCATGGTCATGCAGCCAGCATGATGTCACAGAGTGCTGCTACCTTCCCACCAAAGTGGTACCTCTTTATCTAGTTGCATTTACTTTCACACTGCTAGGTTGGCAGGAGCTGGCATGAAGACAGGAGTTCACCCTGTTGTGTGATGCTCAGGTCTTGAACCTGGGCTGCTGGCTTTGCAGTTGACAAGCCCAGTGTCCTAATCACCAAGCAAGATGCCATGCTTCTCTTCTCAAGTATTGCACTGAGTTATCTAGTTATAGTGCCACAAGAAAGTTGAGGCTTTTTCTGCTGGAAAGAGTGAGGGGTAAGATGGTTCCTCAGCTAGCCATGAATGGCTGTTCCTGATGATGTCATCATTCTGCACTAGAGTCCCAATGATTGTTCTCAACAACCACATCTCTTTTGGTAGTAGTGTCCATCTCCCTACTGGAAATAAATACATAAATACATACAGTATGTACATATAATTGCTGCCTTTTGGTGATGAAAGATTACAAATTTCCCCCTCTGAACTGAGTGGCTCTCCATTTCACCTAGCAAATTGGTTCTGCTGCCAGGGCTAAACTTTTGTCATGACAGTGTCTCCTCTTCTCCAACACTGCTTGGCTCATCTGTCACTTAATACATCCCACGGGGGATGCAGTCTCTCTTTGATCAGAGTGGATAGAGATAAACTGTAATTCCATTTTTACCACCAGCATTCTCTGCAATGAAAAAAGCATTCTTCCTTGCCCATTTCACTTTTCAAAGTGATGGGCATTAGCTAGATATCTTTATCTCTTTTTTTCTATCTATCTGACAGATTCTAATTATCTTCCAGTAGGGTGTAAATATTCCCTGGAATATTGCATGCCTGTTTTTCACTGAATGAAATATAGATCGAGAAGGTTTATTTGCTAAAAATTAGGACACTGTAATCATTTAAATTATGTGATCCATATCTTGCTTTAATGCATCTTTAGGGATAGTTACATAGCTAAATGAGAAATATTATTTTTTTATTTTTCTTTAAAAAGGAATATGTTTAAAGAGGATTTAAGGGGCCCAGTTTAATCTTCTAGTTCTGGGGGAAAAATGAAATAGCTTCTTCTTCAAAATATGCTGGAGGAGGGGTACTTTTAAATCTGCAAGAGGATTTCTGATCGTATGTTGATAGTTGTTAGTAGTGAAAAATTCAAAATCCTGCTCTGAAGAAGGCACCACTTACATTACTAAAACTTCCTCACAAAGCAAAAGCAACTTTATTTTGAGATAGAAATGATGGAAAGCAGCCAGGAGTTTTTACAACAAGCAAAATGCTTATGTCACTCTAGTAGGAAAATCAATTTTGAAGTGAGAAGCTTCTCCAAACTCAGTTTTGTGGTAGCAAGCTCCCTCATACAGGTAGTCCTCAACCTATGATCACAATTTCAGTTGGAACTTCTGTTACTAGTTATGTCTGATTTTATTCCTTTTTTTGCTATGGTTATTAAGTTACTCACTGTGGTTCTTAAATGAAGTATATGGTCATTAAGTGAACCAGACTTCCCCTATTGATTTTGTTTTTTAGAAGCTGGCTGACCAAGTCGCAAATGTTGATCACATAACCCTCATAAATCCTGTAACCATCATAAATCCAAGTGCCTGAATTTTGGTTATGTAGCTGCAAGATCCATTGCTGCAAGAATGCTGCAATGGATCTAAGGCAGTGACCAGTCATAAGTCATTTTTTTAGCCCTGCCTTTGTGGTTGCTAAATGAAAGATTGTAAGTCAAGGGCTATCTGCATTTCTCTGTGCTTTATGAAGGAATACTTCCTTTAACTTGTCCTGAATTTCCTACTGTTGGAAAAAAATTCAGGTCCGGTTCCAAGCTGGGAATAAAATGGAGGCTTCTTTGGAAAGAAGGTCTGTTTATTGATGAGCAGAACTAACAACAGCAAGTAGTTCTGGGACAGCTGACAAAATGGAATTGAGAGTGGGTGGGTTTTTATACCTTCTTTGCGCTTTGTATTCAACATGTCTGTTCCTGTGCAAGAACATGTCTTTTAATATTCTAATGGCTGTTGCCAGATCCCTATGGGATCATGAGGGCTCTATAGGCAAAAGGGGAAATGCAAATCCTAGGTGTTTGTCTGAACTTCTGGCTTGCCTAATTGTGTTGCTTATCTGGAGTCTCTGTTTGCTCTTTGCTTATGAGTAGAGTGGCCCAATCTTTCTGAATGGATCTCCTAAAGATTGGCCTCTTCAAGTTTTTGCCTAAGGCTGGGGCTGCTTTCTGCCTTTGTTAAGATTTTTTCTCCATTTCTTCCTTAGGGGAAATGTTCTATCCTGTATTTTTAATATCCCCCAAAATATTTCATTCTCTAGGAGGTGGGAGGGGTGCTGACTTCCTACACTATGATTTATCTTCACTGGATGCTCCTATAAGATGAGAAAAATCTATTGTTCCCATCTGATTCACCAATTTTAACCCTTGACTCTCCTTGATTCCTCATCCAAGCACATTCGGTGCTAAGATTTTGTGTTTTGAGCAAACATACAGAATATTTAATCCTCATATATAAAAACATGCAATACTGGAGACATTCATAAATAATGAGTTTGTGGATTTTAATTGCTTATTATAATACAGTTAATCCTCGAATTGCAGCCATAATTGAGCCTGAAATTTTGGGTATAACTTGTCACAGTTGTATAGCAGGTCATCACATGATCATGAATGATTTTATGAGCTTTTTTGCAGAGAAGAAGCCCTGGTGATGCAGTGGTTACAATGCAGTATTGCCAAATATCAGCGGTTTGATTCTGACTAGCTTAAGGTTGACTCAGCCTCCCATCCTTCTAAGATCAGTAAAATGAGGCACCAGATTGTTGGGGGAAATATGCTGACTCTGTAAACTGCTTAGAGAGGGCTGTAAAACACTGTGAAGCCGTATAATTCTTAATGCTATTGCTATTAAGTGAACCTACGTCATAAAGCAAATGCCGTGGTTGGTAAGCAAACACTATGGTCATTAAGTGAACCCATTATTTGCTATGAGGTGGTGGGTTTTTTTGCCAGAAACCAGAAGTAAACACTGGTTTCTAGGGGGGAAAAATAATTTGTTGTGATCATATGACTGTGAGATGCTGCAAAGAACTGTAAATGTGAGTCAGTTGAGGAGAGCTAAAAGTGCAGTCACATGACTACAGAGGGAACTTAATTACTAAACTTTGAATTTAGGCCATAAGTCCCTTTCTGGAGTCCATTGTAAGTTTACTAAGCAACCAGTCATAAGTGAAAGACTGCCTATACTGATTTTTATTACATTAAATTCATTTTTAAGATAAGCATATGATGACCAGAGATGGACTTTGAACTGATATCCTGCTTAGAAATATAAGACAAAAGAGCAGCAATTAATGCTGTCCTTCTATTGGATGAAATGTAAAACATCATTACAGATTTTTCTTTTCCTTCTATAGTTTCTAATCTCTGTCTTTTGTCACAAAGCTCCTTTACCCATTTTCCAAAATGATTTGCACATTTGACTTGAAGTCACTTGTACACTTTCCAGGCTTAACTATATGATGATAATAAAAAGTGGATATCAATTTTGTGATCAAATTGATCACATAATATTAGGCAAAAATTCTTGTTCTTCATCCACATTTATTAAAAAAAATTAAAAAATTATTTATTTTATTTATTTATATATCAGATGTGGAGACTACCCATCTTACTCACAGAGAGACTGTGTGGAGATATACAATTTTATCATCTTTGCGTATGTCTCTGTATGGTTCCATTTATGTATAACTGGGCAGTCTAAAATGTGCTTGGCTGTGTATCTTAGAAAAGCAACCCATTAGATGGGGATTGGCCAATCATGGTGTGGTCAACAATAGTTAATATAAAAATATGAATGCTTTTGTTTTACAAATATACTGCAGCTCTACTCATTAGCTCTAATCTAAAATAACTACTGAATATCACTGAGTTACAAGACCTAGACTGGGAAGTCTATCCACTAATCTACATTAGACCATGATCCATAACCAAGCCTATAATCCAGGAAGAAGGCCTTCTCTATTGTTTCTGCTTTCTCCTGCACTCTTCTCTTATTTTAAAAAACCCTTAAAATCTATATACCTCCTAGAAATGCTTCTGATTAGGGTGGTCTTACAAATCCAATAAATTAATAACCTTCATTGAGGAGACCATCTTGCAGTAGCCTGATTCAGGAAGATGACAATGATAATACTTTCAACAACTCTTAAAAAAACATGTCTGCCCATTAATATGCAACTTTTACACTTCAATGGTTTTGTTCATATGGCATTTTTTCATTCTGTCATTCTGCATTAGCTTTCTTCAGTTGTATTTTTTAATCCAGAAGTCCATTTCCAATAATGTGTTCCAAATGCTGGAGCACGGTAATGGTAATGGAGCATCTGTTCTTTTGCTCTGAAGGTAAACAGAGAGGTTGACTTTGCCTGTCATGTAAGACTTCTGATCTGCAGATGTTCATGTCTTAAAAATGAAAAAAGAACTAATTATTTAAAAATTAAGCTGGGTGGTTTTTTTTTAGCCTGTCAGAGAGGCGCAATGTTCCTGAAATATATTTTGTTTGTCTTCCTACCCTAGGCCTTCTATATTTTAACTGTCTTAAGGCATTCATGCCCTGATAAATGTTTATAACGATTATGTTCCATTCTTCCCTTTATTTTCCCCGTAGGGGTGTAGGAGTGTGTGTGGGGTGTGTGTATGTGTCAAATGAAGATTTCCTGGGCAAATGCCCCTGTATTTTTCTATAGGACAGCATACAACTAGTGGTGGAATTCAGCCAGTTCGCACCAGTTCAGGAGAACCGTTAACTAAATTTTGTTGAGTTTGGAGAACTGTCTGAATGCATACTACTTCCAAAAGTCCATTCTAGGCCTGGGAGGCCTGGAGGAGGCCTCCCAGGTCTAGAACGGCCTGCTGGAAGTGTGTGATATCACTCCTGGAATTCCATTCTAGGCCTTGGAGGCTAGGAGGAGGACTTCCAGGCCTAGAACAGCCCACTGGAAGTGCATAGATGCTACTTCCGTAGGTCCATTTAGGCCTCAGAGGCCCAAGCCTGGATCCACGCAAAGAATCAGTTGTTCAGGTATTTGAATCCCACCACTGCCTACAGCTGCTGAGCAATCTATCATGAGGGACATGAAGTAGTTAGAGAAGATCCAGATGGTGTTTTGATGCATCAGATGGACAAAATTCCATGCCCCGCAGGCCGAGGGAACATTTGGCAGGAAAGCAGGGGCATATGCAGGGAGTTGCATCAAGAAGGATTACATGGCTTCCGTATGTAGAAAGTTAGTAGGGCTTTGATTGCATAGTTGTGACCATCCTCATGACTGTTTTCACAACCTAGGGGCTGAAGGTTCAACTAAATTGTTGTATAGGTAGTCCTCAACTTATGACTGGATCACTTAGTGACCATTCAAAGTTACAATGGATATCACTGGGGATATTTACAACCTGGGCTCAAACTTCTGATGGACCTTCGCCCCCGCCCAGTTACATGATCATACTTGAGGCGTTTGGCAACCAGCTTGCATTTACAGCTGTTTGTAGCATCTAACAGTTGCACAACTGTGACGATGGCTTCACCAAAATTAGCATAGCAAAGCCAGCTGATAGCAAAGCCAGCTGATAGTGAACCATTAGTTTGCTTAATGACCACAGCATGACTATGGCAATGACTTTGTGTCAGGTTTGCTTAATGGCTACTGCAAAAGGCAAAAAGTCATCAAATAGGATCTGTGATGTACAGTAGGTGATGTGATTTAAAACCATAACAGGTTCCATTACAGTTGTAACTCAAAGGCTATCTTTTATTGCACACAGTGGGCACACACCAAAAGATGGACAGAGTAAGGCCCTATAGAACAGCACCCCCCAACCATTTGGGAACCAGGGAACAGTTGCATGGAGAGTGATTTTTCCATGGGCCAGAGGGGGGCTGATTTTGTGTGCTGCCTGCATCCCGCAGATGAGGCTTTGCTTGTTTGCACAGTCTGGTTTCTGGCATGCTGTGGCCCAGTATCACTCCATGGACTGAGGTTTAGGGACTCTTGCTGTAGAAGGCCCAGCCACAGCACAAAATGAGTTGGATTTAAATTCAACATATTCGATGATTTAAAGAATATGTTTCCACCATGCATTTACTGTCCAATGAAAAGTTACTCAGGTAGCAAATTCTGAAGTTGCTCTAGAATTGCAATGAAACATTGTGGAGATTCCTAAGATCCAAGGCTGCACCCCAGAAGAAAACTTTTTTTTCCTGATCATGGTTGGAAGAGTTGAAAACAATTTGGAAACCTTTGCACACATTTTTGTAACAGAAAAGTTCCATCAAAGTAAATGAAATGGTAGTCAGAAGCATTCTCCTGAATCATTTTCTCTTTTGTTAAAAATTATGTTAATCCTAAATAAATTATGTCATCCTCATCCCCATGAAACTAGTCTTGATTCTATCGCCCTTCCAGAAACTGCTCAATACATAGCTTTCCAGCAGGCTTAGGGATACCCCCAAGTACTACTTTATGGAGTAAAAGTTTTTAAATACTCTCCCATGTTTTATTGTTTTTAATGTTTGTTTCAGATGCATTTTTATTGTATGGCATCCAGTATATTTGTCATTGGGCACTATATACATTTGAGAAATACCTAAGTTGTATGCTGTGTGTACAGCTGTGTTATTTGTACTGTTGCTTCCCATTCTTAATATCTTACATCTGGGGCAACTTCTTTGTCTAAGATTAGGGTTAGCCGTAGCTAATATTATGCTGGAGGACTTTATATGGCCTCAAATTCAGGCTCTCCTTCTAATCCTCTCTGCTCTCCAGGGGCATATAGGAAAAGTATTAATTTGTATAGCATGATTTCTATGAATTCATTAGAAGCAACTAATTTGTTGATGATATGTTATTATAAAACCATAACAGATAAAAATACTACAATATGAAATATAAAATATAAAAATTATAAGCATATGTCTAAATTACAGATAAAAGTTTTTTGCTTCAATTGTGGTAGCCAGGAAACCAGCAAAATCTGATATGAATGTGCCGGACAATCGATCAATCAATAAGTAAGTAAGTAAGTAAGTAAGTAAGTAAGTAAGTAAGTAAGTAAGTAAATAAATAAATAAATGTTGATTTTAGCAGTGAGTCCATGAATGAATGAATGCATAAAAGTCCTGTACTATCTAGAATATAAATGGAATTTAAAATATTTCAGTTGAGAAACCTATATGCGGGTCAAGAGCAACAGTGAGAACTGGACATGGAACCACTGATTAGTTTAAAATTGGGAAAGGAGTCCATCAAGGCTGTATAATGTCACCCTGCCTATTTAACTTATATGCAGAGCACATCATGAGACTGTAAGGCATTCAAACCGGTCAGTCCTAGAGGAGATCAACCCTGACTGCTCTTTAGAAGGCCAAATCCTGAAGTTGAAACTCAAATACTTTGGCCACCTAATAACAAGGAAGGACTCACTGGAGAAGAGCCTAATGCTGGGAAAGGTTGAGGGCAAGAGAAGAAGGGGACAACAGAGAATGAGGTGGCTGGATGGAGTCACTGAAGCAGTAGGCATGACCTTAAATGGACTCCAGAAGACGGCAGAGGACAGGAAGGCCTGGAGGAACATTGTCCATGGGGTTGCGATGGATCGGACACGACTTTGCAACTAACAACAACAACAAATTTTCCACCTATGCACTTCCAGCTTTTTTTTTTTTGCCTATGATGCTGGAAAACTATTGGGACCCACAACAAGGCCTTTCATCAAATGTTTTAACAAATGATTTTGATGATAGAAAGGCAGAAATTTCTATAAAATTATGTTTACTAACCTCACCATTCAGAAACTTGGTTTACAACCTAGCAGAAGAATTTTCTCCATTTGCCAGATGTTAGACTACAAATCTCATAATTCCCAGTCAGCATTGCCCAAGTGGAAAGGGGCTTCAAAAAGATACTGAGGGGGACTTCCGGTGGTGGTGCGGCGCCGAAGACAGCCGTTTCGGGCTGCCCGCTTCACAGCTGAGTTGTTTTCACCCGAAACAGCGCCGATCAGCTGTTCGGGTGGATTTGAAGCCCCCTCCTTGGGAGAAGAGGAGGGGGTGAGGCCCCAGGTAGGGGTTGAGTTCTCCGGGGCCGCCTGAGCTTAAAGCTTGGGCGGCTGAAGGATTGAACTCCCCCGTAGCCTGGGTTGCTCCCAGCTGTTTAGCGTC
This sequence comes from Vipera ursinii, assembly GCF_947247035.1. Lineage (NCBI taxonomy): Eukaryota > Metazoa > Chordata > Lepidosauria > Squamata > Viperidae > Vipera > Vipera ursinii. The sequence goes on along the minus strand of NC_139517.1, from coordinate 116,642,766 downwards.
TCTGCTCCGGGATTTTTGGAGCAGAGCCAGGCGTTTGCGACCACCCCTGCCAGAAGGAAAGACCTTGGAATAAAAAGGAGCAGGAAGAGCGGTACAGGAGGTCAAGGTGAAGAGGACTTTTATTCCTACTCTCTAGCTTAATGGACTTTATAAACTTAAAGTGAAAGTGCGCAACAAGTGAAAGTGAAAAGATGGCGGCTAAACCTCCCTCAAAAACCCTTTGGAGTGCGGGAACTTCCCCGGTGCAACAGACATCGTTGCAAGCTTTGCTTCCTCCTGCTGCATTGACGTTGAAGGATTTACAAGATGCCTTTGTAAAACAATCCCAGGTAATATCAGAAATGCTGGGTGATAAGATGGCAAAGGTGGAGGAGAAACTGGAGAAACTGGAGGAGAGGATAGAAGAGAAGTTTAAAGTAATGGAGGAGAGGATGGAAGAGAAGTTTAGTGCGATGAGGGTAGACATTTTGTCTACAGTGGAAAGCGTGGCTGAATGTGTGCAATGTTTGGACGAAAAAGTGGAGGATCTTAGTCAAAAGAATGCTATACTAGAAGTAAAGGTACTGGAGAATGAAGATTTAAGGGATAAAATGGACGGAGAATTGAGTCTTGTCCAGTATCATCAGATGCAGCATGCTATTAGAATCAGGGGCTTAAAAGAGAATCCTAAAGAAGACCTAAGGCAGCTGATTTCTGAGGCTTTGGAAGCAGTATTGGGTCAGCCAGCATCTGAAATAAAGGGATGCATGGACAAAGTTTTTCGTGTAAACTCATGGATTGCTAGGCAGAGGAAGCTACCTAGAGATGTGGTGGTTTATTTTATAAAGAGAGAAACTAGAGATGAAGTTATTCAAGCCGCTTATGATACTAAAGTTGTGGTTGCTGACCAAGAAGTTTTGGTTTTAAAAGAAATTCCTCCAAAGATTTTAAGGAGAAGGAAGGATTTTGCATTTCTCGTGCAGGAACTTAAGCAACGTGATATAAAGTTTAGATGGGAGATTCCTGTCAGATTGGTGGTGATGCATGAAGGTAAAAGATATTGTCTGGTTACTGTGACACAGGCGCGTGATTTCTACAATAATGTTTTAAAAGCGACCCCACTACCACTTCTGGAAGCTGCAAAGGGATTTGGAGAAGGGAAACCTCAAGAGGCCGAAGGTGGATAGACAGAGGAGAATGGTGCTGGAGGGGATCAAATTATAGCCTCGTCGGCTGTTGCTGGAGAGCAGAGGGTGACGCGTGCCGCTTTAAAACGAGCAAAACAAATAAAAGAGCAAGACCAGCAGAAGGTTATGGAACTTTCAAAGCGTACTTACAGTGAAGCAGTGGGAGGAGCGCGGCCCAAAGGAGACAGAGGGGCTATTAAAGATGTGCTCCAACAGCTTCGGGATGCCACGCATGGCGACTAAATTTCTAACCTGGAATGTTAATGGGCTAAATTCACCACAGAAGAGAAAGAAAGTTTTTCAATATTTAAAACAATTCAAGATTGATGTTATATGTTTGCAAGAAACGCATATTAGGGTTATGGACCAAAAGTATTTATCGAACTCAAGGTTGGGCACGCAATTTGTTCCCTCCGCGATGAATAAGAAAAATGGAGTGGTTGTTTATGTTAAAAGTACTTTAACAGCGGAATTAATTGAAGCAGATAAGCATGGAAGATATGTTATGATAGATTTGTTGCTAGAAGGCAAAAAAACGCTTTTAGTTGGACTGTATGCTCCTAATCAACAACAAGCTGATTTTTTTAGTTCACTTCATACAAAGCTTACTCAATTGGATTACAAATCGTTTATTTTTATGGGGGACTGGAATGGTGTTTTGGATGTACAGATGGATAAGGCTGGTTCTTTTAAGCGTGCTCCGAGTCATGCCAAATTGCCTAAATCTTTTTTTGAAATGAAGGACGATTTGGAATTGCGAGATATTTGGCGTGACACACACCTGCATGAAAAGGATTATACTTTTTTTTCTGATAGACATCAATCTTTTTCCAGGATTGATTTTATTTTGCTGACTAATGACTTTTTTTCTAGGATTAAGAAGGTAAAGATCTGTGCAAGAGCTATTTCTGACCATAGTCCAGTTTGGTTAGAGATCAATAAGGACAATAGAGATAGGCACTCGTGGCGCGTAAATGAGAATTTGTTTAGAAATCAGAGAAATGTGGAAGAATGTAAACAGCGGATGAAGGATTTTTTTGAAATTAATATGAATAAGGATACTTCTATGGACATGGTTTGGGATGCTAGCAAGGCCTATATGAGAGGGGTGTTGATATATATGAATAATAAACACAGGCGTACTTTGGAAGCCAGAAGGAAAGAACTGGAGAATGAAATTAGGGAAAAAGAAAAGGCCTTGATTTTGAACCCATTGGATGTGAAGACCAAGGAGGTTATTAAGCTATTAAGAGGACAATTTGATAAATTAATGGCTGATCAAGTGGCAACCAATTTGCGGTTTGCTAGGCATAATACTTTTTGCAATGCTAACAAGCCAGGTAGATGGCTAGCTTATAGACTAAGGAAAAAGCAAAGGGCTTCTAATATAGATAAAATTGAACATAAGGGAAAGGTTGTGTTTCAACAGGATCTTATTAAGGAAGCCTTTCTGGACTTTTATTCTAAATTATATGCTAAGGAGAAGATTAATGAAAAAGATATTGATGTATATTTGGAGAATGCTAGCATCCCGGTTCTTACGCAGGCACAAAAAGAGGAGATTAACCAATTGATAACAGAAGAAGAAATTCTTACAGCAATTAAGGAATTGAAGTTGGATAAAGCGCCAGGTACGGATGGTTTGACTGCGGTTTATTACAAAAATTTACAAATGGAGTTGATAAAGCCGTTAAAGGAACTGTTCCAGATAATTCAGAGAGGGGGAAAGGTGCCTCCGTCTTGGAGAACTGCTTTTATCTCTTTGATTCCGAAGGAAGATCAAGATGCTACTCAAGTAAAAAATTATAGACCGATATCACTTTTAAATACAGATTATAAGATATTTGCTAAGGTGTTGGCTAATAGACTGATGAGGGTTCTGCAACAGGTGATTCATGGGGATCAAACTGGGTTTATTAGTGGTAGGCAAATGAAAAATAATGTGAGGCATATAGTTGATGTGTTAGAGTTTTTGGAAAGGAACAACCAGATCCCTGCGGCGCTAATTTTTTTAGATGCTGAAAAAGCCTTTGATCAATTTAATTGGCAATTTTTGATGAAAGTTTTAGATAAAATGAATTTTGGGGATAAATTTTTGCAACCAATTAGGGCATTATATCAAAAACAAACTGCCCGAATAATAGTTAACAATAGTCTGACTGAAGTATGTAATATTGAGAAGGGCACAAGACAAGGGTGTCCGTTATCACCTTTATTATTTGTTTTAACATTGGAGATATTATTGGTAAAAATACGAAATTCGGAAAGAATTAAGGGTATACAAATTAGAGATCAGGATTATAGACTGAGAGCATTCGCAGATGATCTGGTTGTTACGGTGACCCAGCCAGAAAACTCTGTTGTGGACCTGATGGAGATAATAATGCAATATGGGAAGGTTTCTGGATTTAAAGTTAATGCACAAAAAACTAAAATTTTGGCCAAAAATATGACAGTATCGCAAAAGGCCCTTTTAGAAGGATTAACTGGATTTGAGATTGTTAAAAGGGTCAAATATTTGGGGGTGTTTTTGTCACCCTCTAATACAAAGTTATATAAAAATAACTATGAAAAGTTATGGGGAAAAATTCAAAAAGAATTGGAGAGCTGGGAAAAATTGCAATTGTCTTTGCTGGGAAGAATTGCAGCAGTAAAAATGAATGTCCTGCCTAAATTTTTATTTTTATTTCAAATGATACCGGTCCTTAAAAAAGATTCTAATTTGGAAGAATGGCAACGGGGTATCAATAAATTTGTTTGGGCAGGGAAAAGGCCACGAGTTAAACTTAAGATTATGCAGGATACTCGTGAAAGAGGTGGTCTTAAAATGCCTAATCTTAAATTATATTATGAAGCTGCTGCGTTATCAGGAATAAGTGATTGGATTAATTTGACACAAGAGAGATTATTAAATCTTGAGGGCCATGACTTGTTATTTGGCTGGCATGCATATTTGTTGTATGATAAGAAGGTAGATAATGTGTTTAAAGTGCATATTTTAAGACAGGCATTGTTGAGAGTTTGGAAGAAGTATAGACATAAGTTAGATTGTAAGATACCATTGTGGGCAATCCCAAAACACGCAATAGAAAATATAAATGTTGGTTTTAAACATGATGTGACTACGTATACAGTAAGGAGATTTTAAGTTTGGAAAGAAATGTCTGGTGTCTGAAACCGTACAGCCTCTTGCGAGATGAGAAGATTGTTCAAACTTGGTTTCAATATATTCAGCTACGGGCCAGGTGGAAAGAAGATCAGAAAACTGGTTTTACAATGACTGATGAAAACCTGATAAAGCAAATTAGAAATCAGGGTCCAGCACATATCAAACGGATATATCTTGCATTGATAGAAATTGACTCAGAAACAGAACTTGTTAAAGATTGTATGATAAAATGGGCCCAAAACATCCAAGAAGTTATTACAATGGACACGTGGGAAAAGATCTGGGTGAGGAACGTAAAATTTACACAAGCTCAAAATTTAAGAGAGAACTTTTATAAAATGTTTTACAGATGGCATTTAGATCCTAAAAAGCTTTGAAGTATGTATCCGAATTATCAGCCTAAATGCTGAAGGTGCGGTGACGAAGATGCAACATATTTTCACATATGGTGGACTTGTAAAAAGGTTAAGGCTTTTTGGATAAAAATTTGGTGGAATATGCAGAAGATTTTCAAGCAAAGGATAAAGTTTTGTCCGCAACTTTTTTTGTTGGGTATAATTACAGATGCTACGGTTGTGGACACTAAGTTGATGTTGAACCTAATTACAGCAGCAAGACTCTTAATAGGTCAATATTGGAAGAAGGAGGAACTGCCGACTATAGAAGAATGGACTTTAAAGGTTTCTGACCTGGCAGAGATGGCAAAGATCTCGGCTTATTTGAAAGATCACTCGCAAGAACGTTATATTATGGAGTGGAGAAAGTGGATTGAGTATATCCAGAACAAATATGGGACTAAAAAGTTTCATGTAGCATTTGAATAAGTCTTCCTTTTTTTTCTTTTTTCTTTTTTTTATATTTAATATTAATAGTGCTTGTAGTTATTTTATATGAGCTAGAGAGCGATAGAATTTAGAGTTGATGGTTGTTAGCATATGGATGTTTATGATTATTTTTTTGTTTTTATACCTTGTACTTAGCTCTGGGAAGTCGGGGGAGGGAGGGGTAGGGAGGGATGGGGAGGGGGGATTGTTAAAGATAAAATGTATGTTAAAACTTTTCAATTAAAAAAAAGATACTGAGGGAAACAGCTTCATTTGTTATGAGTTCTGACCTGGAAAGCAGTCTCCCACACCTGCTTGGTAGCCTTGACCCGATATTAATTCAAGACAGACCTCTCCATCTTCACTTAAAACTACAAACTTTGGGCTCTTGGACTTTAAAAAAAAATAAATAAAAATGTTGACTTGAATAAGGTTATAAATAAAACAACCTTGGAAAGAGCTGCCTCACACCTAGTGCACCCTCTAATCACTGCAATTCACTGTGAATTCATTTCAAAAGACTAAAATATTTCACGTTTAATTAATTTTAAGCGCGAGCATTCTGCACAAGCACTCCAAAATTGCTTCCATATACATGTATATGTAACCTTGGAAGTTAAACCTTGTCTGAATTGTTAGACACTATTCTCCTGCACCCAACCAGCTAATTATATTTTTGTTTCTGGCACTGTCTCAGCATCTCAGGATACTTTTGGTAATCAAATACCTTAAAACAGATTCTTAGATCCAAACTGATACTAAATCTACAATTGTGCGTTTTGCTCCTAAGCGGTGCAATAAAGTAAGGCTAATTGTTCAGTCATGGGAATATAAAGAAATATTTTGGTTTCCTTGATATTTTTTTAGGTATTTATTACAAAATTCTCACAGCAGCATATGACAAAAACTAACCCAAATTCAAATATATAATACATATATCCATCCAGAATAAAATATAAAAATGTGGGAAAACAAGTTGGAAATATGAAATGTATCACATCTGGTACAGATTGCTTCCAGTTCAGTGTTTTCTTTCACTAAGGGAAGAGCACTGGAAACTGCTAGATCAGCAGTCCCAACCTTTCCGGTTTTGTAGACTGGTGGGGGAGGGGAGTACTGGGGCGCCAGGGGCCAGAGTTTGGAGACACTCGTATTAGATCAACTGAAGAAAGCTCCTTGTGACTGAACAATGACACATGGAGATGGGGCCAATAAAAAAGTTAATTACAGAACACTCCTAAAAAGTAAAACTTCTAGGAATTCTTTACCATTTTTGGACTTAGCTTGGTTTAGGATGTTCACATCTCCCTAGTAGAAACTCTGGTTAAATCTGCCCATATGTTGTGAAATTAAGTTTTCATCACGGTTAAGTCCAAAAATGCTAGGGAATTGCTAGAAGCTTGGCACTCAAACAAATCAGTCATCAACAGGCACATAGAGATAAATAACATTCATACACTATTCAAAAGATACAATGAAAAAGCTAAAGAGCTTTTAAACAAAAAGACCAGAACACCTCCTTGCCACCAAACACACAGATAAGCAGGAATTAATATCAGGATAAATACCAGATTAACAATCAAGCAGTAAACAATACTGCTAATTCAAATAATTCAAAGAATCACACAGTAAATAACACCCTAATGAAGGAACTATCAAGAAGAAAACAACCTTCCCATCAACACGGAGAGGGCAAGCCACTGTATATAAACAAGGAACAAACCACACTGCCTTCTAGCATTGAAGATGTTATCTAGTTGGGTAACAAAATGTCTGCAAGAAAACAACTAAACTCAGACAGTATCAAGGATTCCACAGTTCAAATCTGAGCTACAAATATTCTCTTCTATTGATAAACAGGAACAATTTAACAGAACTTTTCTTGAGACAAAAAATTAGCAATAGCAGTTCTAAGTCTAATTCATCTGGAAAATATCAGAGAAAGAAAGGAAGAAGGGAGAAAATTTGGTGCCAAAATAATTGAAGGTCTACTATTGTTTTTGGCTGGATTTTTTTTGTTAAATTTATATTTATAGTGACTGTTTGAAGTTACAATGGCACTGAAAAAAGTGCCCCCCAAGCCACAGCCAAGCAAGACTCCTGCCTGCCCACCCGGCAGCACTCTTTCTCCTGTCCAAGATTTTCATTGTTGTGAGCATTTCTGTTGAGGATTGGCAGCAGGGGTGGGGGCTGTTTTTGGTTTTTATTCCCCCCGTCTGCTGAGTGGTTGCAGCAGGTTTTGGTCTCTTCACATGACCCTGGAACACTGACCATCATAAATATGAATCAGTTGCCAAGCATCTAAATGTAAATCACAAGACCCTGGAGATGCTGCAACGTTCCAGCTGATCGGCGCTTCTTCTGGGCTCAGAAGTGCCAGGATCAGCGCTGAGCTCCAGCTGGAGCCTGGTGCTGATCTTGGAGCTTTCACTGAGCCCTGACAGCCCTGCAGCTCCAGCCATCTCTTGCTCAGGCATGTGCGGTGCTACCACTGGTTCAGCTCATTCCCCTCCCTGGCTACCACTTTTCTAGGATGGTTGCGTACCACCTGCCAGGTGCCAATGTACCACAGGTGGTACCTGTACCACTGGTTGAAAAGTCCTGCTCTGTAGCATGGCAGTCTGGCTCAGGAGGAGAGTGAAAGGGGAGAGGTGGGTGGGCAGCCGAGTCATTGAATGGGTGGTAGGAGGTCGCCAAGCGGGGAGTGGCCTGGCTGAGGAGGCCCTGAGTTAAGCAGGTACGGGGTGCATAGGGCAGCTCCACCGCCCACCTGCCTCACCTCACCTTGTGGTGGTGGTGGTGGCACTGATGCATCCCATTGTGGCAACAAGCAACTAGACAGTGGGATGGAATGGGTGGGGTCTTAACTAGGCCTTATTTGGGGGGTAGGGCTTGTATTAGGCACATGCCCAAAAGTCAGGCTAGGGTCTTGTATTCTGTGTGGGTCTTATTTTGGGGGAAACACAGAAGCAGGAAACTTTTAATTAAAATATAACTCCTCACTTGCCATTTTATCCATTTGAAGTAGAAAAGAACAATCTAGTCTTTACAAGCTGGTTGATTGGTAAAACTTCCCGTAACTCTCACAGTTAATGGGCAACTTGTAGAGAATTGCCTAAATTTCCTTGATTTATTATATGATGGTAAAAGATTAAGTATGTAATGCTATGGAGTTAAAATAAATCCAGAGACTGAGAAAATTATATCCATTTCATTTGGGATTATGTATATTATTAGCTTTGGATAGATAGATTATCTCAAGATATAGACCAATATCTTGATAATGTCCTAATCTACAACACTGCTTTGGTGGCAGTTTTAGAATACCTAATAATGTGCCCTGTCCAGGAGTCCACGGACTTAACTATAGTCATTCTTGTGTAGCTAAGTGGTCTACCATGATATGTTTGACTGTTCCTATAATGTACTCAGAAATGTTCAGCCTGCATTAGATATTACAGAGTTGACTGAGATTAAAATAATAGAGCCTAGAACTTCCAGTAACTTTACTGATTATCTACTCCAAAGATACAGCTAGGTTGCACTACAGTGGTGAGGCTAGGACTGCTGCAAGACCTGAATTCTGAAGCTGAATCCCATTCATGCAAGGAATCACCAGAGATGAGCAATGGCAAGCAGGCCAGATAATAGACAAAGATGCAATGGGGCTGCTGTGGCTCATCAGAACACCCTTTATTTTCCTTATTTTAAAAACTTTTTTAAAAGTCAGACCAACTGACTGGGCATGTACATAATTATAGATTTCTTACCTCTCCTTGTTTTAAAAATAGAGTATGCTTCTCAACCTAATTCTTAGACAGTGTAAAAGTATTCTTACCTCTTTGGTGCTCTGCTGAAAATTTGGACTTTTAATTCATATTATCTCCCAAAAGACAGAGTCATGATTACAGGACTAATCCTTTGTCTACTTCTGAAACTGCTGCTTTTCTACTGTCTAGTACAGGGGTTCCCAACCGGGGGTGCGAGATGATATTCCAGGGGGTATGAAAACTTGGCTTTTCAAAATTATAGTGTATATGCATAATTTATTGCCGTTATTTTGAACTTTTGTAAGGGGTGTGAGAACATATTTGATGCGTTCTAGGGATGCGGAGTATAGAAAAGGTTGGGAGCTGCTGGTCCAGTAGAAGTGCAATAGAAAGGTTTCAATGGCACATAGTTTATTTACTTGTTTGTTTATTAAGTTTACAAATGCCACACATCTCACTATCTAAAGCAATTCTAATTGCCACTTTGAGCTTTTGGGAATATGGTTGCATCACACAGTCTCATGTGTTGTGAGATTAAGGAGTTTTCACTGTGTTTTATGATTGCTAGTTAGGGTTTGTGGATGTGCTTTGCTAGTCTTCTGTCTGCCTGTTCTACATAACTGCTATTACAACCCTTACAGTGTGTGTTGTAGATAATTACAACACATAGTGTAATGGGCTATTGGGTCTTTTGCTTTACTTAAGTTAAAGGTTTTAGTTGGTTGTGTGCTATTGTGTAATGCCATGTGGTTATAATAGCCTGTGGTGAGATGTTTCTGATATATGGCAGTGTTATCCCTTTCATATCTTGCATTGATTATGCTGTAGTGCAGGGGTTCTTTAAACTTGGCCCTTTTATGACTTGTGGACTTCAACTCCCAGAATTCCTCAGCCAGAGTGCCTGGCTAAGGAATTCTGGGAGTTGAAGTCCACAAGTCATAACAGGCCAAATTTGAAGACCCCTGCTATAGTGGATTGAGTGATAGGGCACTTTTTGATAAAGTTGTGTGAATAGCCATCTTGTTGGAAGATGTATAGGTGATCCATTTCCTTTTTCTTTTGTGTTGTGGGTTGTTGTAGTGGATTTGTGTTCATCTGAAGAATATTCTGACTGCTACCACTATGCAGCTTCTTTTGTGGGGGTTCCATTGTTACTTTGGAAAGGAAGCACTTGGATAATGTGGGTTGTTTGTCAACTTAATAGATAACTTTAATGGATAACTTTAAACATTCTGGAGTCTAGCAGTACGTGGGTGCACTTTGCTGTAATTAGGAGTGTTTGATGTGCATTTTTTAAAAAATATTTTTCATATGAATGATTGCAGAATGCATTTCTTGACTGTTCTTGCCAATAATTGCCAGTAACATCATCCCAAGTAAGGTGATACAATGGTTAGTTAGAATTATTAATGGGGTCTATTTGTAAATGGTAGTAGCTTGATCTTAATTCTATGTGACCTGATTTGTATAATGACTTATCTAGTCTTGAGGAAAAATATGGTGTAAAAAGATTTGGAGGGAAGGTAAGTCAGCACATTTCCTTAAATATACACATTTTCAAATAATGATAGCTTTGTAGTAAGTCTCTGGGATGACTCTCTACAAGGTTTGTTGAGCAATATATAATATAACCTTTAAAATTTTCTTTCTGTTTCAGCCTTGGCTGGCAACATTAATTAAGTTAATATATTCTTGCCTTTGCTAGAACCAATGTTCATTTTCCAGTCCATTCAAACTGTTAAACAAATTAAATCAAAGTTTCTTTAAAAGAAAATTCCTGTTCTCACTCTTTCACTCTTTCTTTCTCTCTGTAATAAATTGCTATTGCTAACATATCTACTGTGGTCCAATATTCACTTTTGGTTTCCTGAAGAGCATTATTTCTATTACATGTTTAGTTTGCAGCTCACATTGGAAACCTTAAGAGTTCCCGGACAATGCCAGAAAGTTAATTTTATACCTGATAAATGAAAAAAAAGTTCATCCAAGGTTTTTAAGTGAAAATGGGGTTTGAGTTTTCATTTTATCTTACCTACAGAACAATGCTTTTGAAAGGATGCTTGTAACAGAAGCAACATCTCTACTCTTTTGTGCATTTTGATAAATCACATTTTTTTTCTCTTCAACTGATAGTGTAGAGCAAAATAACACGAGCTATAGCAAACTTGGTGTCATGGTATCATCTTTCATTAAAATGTATAAGAAGAGAGAATGAAGAATCAGAGGAACCTCATTTCACAGCACTGAAAGGAAAGATAGAAAATATATTTATCTGAGCATTTGGGGGTTGGCATCCTAGACTTAGAAGGTGTTTTTTTTAAAAAAAAAATTTACAACCAGCATTTATCAGAAGCACACAGTGAGATGAACTAAAGCAGTAGGTCGTAGAAACATAGTGTATATCACATTCAGAGAAAAAAGTATCCTAGATCTATCTAGTTTTTCACCTCCAAAATGATTTAATTCCAATCCTTGGCAAGCACATTCCCACCCTCCTGACATCTGGTCTGCAGCATTCCTATAATGAATGTTGAAGCTTAAGAAACTACATATTTCCTTCCAGGTGTACCATCATGCATGCTGGATGCAATACAGTTCTTTCCTTTTATGTTAAGAAGACACAAGCTTCTAGACTAGTTGATCGACACAATAACATTCACTGTTCTAATCCCTCAAAGTTGAGAGCTGGGCTGTGTTTAATCAATATAAGACGGCCTTCTGCCATCACTACTCCCTAAACATCATCATCATCATCATCATCATCATAAGCTGGAAGGGACTCTAGAGGTAATCTAGTCCAATCCCCTGCTCAGGTATAGAACCCTATACCATTTCAGACTTGAACACTGGGCACTATCTAGCAAAATGAAATTCAGTGGTGAAAAAAGTAAGGTTCTACATTTAGGCAAAAAACTCCAAATGCACAGGTATAGTCTAGGAGGTACCTTGCTCAATAGTACTAACTGTGAGAGAGATCTTGAAGTCTTAGTGGAAAATCACTTAAATATGAGCCAGCAATGTGCTGCAGTTGCCAAAAAAGTCAAAACAGTGCTAGACTGCATTAACAGAGAGATAGAATCAAGATCATGTGAAGTAGTAATACCACTATACAATGCCTTCGTAAGGCCATACTTGGAATACCACATCCAGTTTTGGTCACCACGATATAGAAAATATGTTGAGACTCTAGAGAGAGTACAGAGAAGAGCAACGATGATCATGGAACTGGAGGCTAAAACATACAAGAAACAGCTGCTGGAATTGGGTATATCTAGTTTAATGAAGAGAAGGATGAGGGGGGACATGATAGCAGTGTTCCAATATCTCAGGGGTTGCCACAAACAAGAGGGAGTCAAGCTATTCTCCAAAGCACCTGAAGGCAGGACAAGAAGCAATGGATGGAAACTAACCAAAGAGTGAAGCAACCTAGAACTAAGGAGAAACTTCATGACACTTAGAACAATTAATCAGTGGAACAACCTGCCTCCAGAAGCTGTGAACAACAAAAGTTCAAATTCCAACATTCAGAATTCACAAATTCTATTCTAGTGCTATCTTGGGTAGCTGAGAGGCAAATTAAGGGAATCACTGGAATTTAAGGTTGGAGAAGTGGGCATTTCTTTGGTTACTCTGGGAAGCAAACTTGCCATGGCCAACTCACCATGGCCAATTCACCATGCCCAACTTGCGGCAGCCAACTCACCATGACTAAGTCATCATGGTACAACCCACTATGGCCAGCTCACAGCAGGACAACTTGCAACATTACAAGTGTTACACTAATATCAAAGAAATATAATCAAATAGAATAGAATAATTAAGGGATGTAAAAAGGGACAAAAATGTGAATGACAAAAATTGAAATAGTTATTAAATTATTTTAAATAATTAAATTGAATTGTTGAATTGTCTCTTGGTGAGCTGTCCTGTGGCAAGTTGGCCATAATACTAATACCAATACCAATACCAATACCAAAACCAATACTAATAGTAGAGTTGGAAAGGTCCTTGGAGGTCTTCTAGTCCAACCCCCTGCTCAGGCAGGAAAGGCTATACTATTTCAGACAAATGGCTGTCCAGTCTCTTCTTTAAAACCTCTAGTGATCCCAACTTCTGGAGGCAGATGGTTCCACTGATTAATTGTTCTAACTGTCAGGAAATTTCTCTTTAGTTCTAGGTTGCTTCTGTCCTTGATTAGTTGGTTACTTGTCCTCTGTCAAGTTGGCCAAGATGAGTTGGCCATGGTGACTTGGCTATGGCAAATTGGCTGTAGGAGGTTGGCCATGGCAAATTGGCCATAGAAAGTTGTCCCATTTCATGACTTGACACCCAGGATCACACATATAATTTAATGGTTACATGGTTGAACTAAGACTGGGGAGAGATTTAACTGATCCAAAATGACTAAGGTGGTTTCCATGTCTGAGAATGGATGTAAAGCTGGATAAATGAATCTTACTTCAGAAGATTGCTAGTGTAAGGATAACAATGGAAGGTGAGTCTTATTTGAAATGCCTTGAATTTTGGGAGCTAAGGCAGGATATCAACAAATTAAATAAATATCTCATTTAAGGTTAAGGTGCTGGCTAGAAGATATGAGCTCTAGTCCTGCCTTAGGCATGAAACCTGGATGAGAGGGGCCAGTCATTCTTTCTGAGCCTAACCTACCACACAGGGTTATTGTGGGGAAAATAACAGAAGAAAGGAATATTAAGTATGTTTGCCCCCTTGAGCTATTTATAAAGTAAAAAAAGGCAGGATTAAAATCTAGTAAGTAAAATCAATTTTGCAAGGTCTAGAACTCTTTATCCAATTCTATCTTTAATATAAAAGAAGAGAAAAGGTATTTAATTCACATACACACACACTATATATTATCTGCATTTGAACTAAATTGCATTTACTTTCCATCTTGCCCTCCCCATCATAGAGTGTGGTCCTCAGCATGCCACTGAGAGATAAAATGTTGCATGCTTACCCTTGTGCCACCAAACAAGAGAAATTAGATGGGTTATGATTATGCATCATTTGCTTTCTCGGACTCAGCATTGAGTCCATCTTGGTCTTTCCCTCCACTTCAGAAGAAACAGCTGCAGTTTCCCTTCTTAGCAAGAAAAATGACCTCATTCATCTTCTCCAATTGCCTGGTTATGCTAGAACTATAGAAGCAAGGAGACAGAACACTCTCAGGCCCATATATCAGTTAAAAGGACACAAACTACCAATTGCTTTTCAAGGGGAAAAAAGCTAGAAAAGATCAGCTTGGCCAAAATAGGAAAGAAAAGCCCACTTATAGCTTATTGATTTATTCTGGCCTTGAAGAACTGATTTTCCCGTTTTGTCCTTTCTCAGTCCTTCTTTCTCATGAGTTTTACCTTTTTTTGTGCCATTCTCCATCTATTCTGTGAGCTGGTATGAAAGGCTATAATTGAGAAATGGGATTTTAAAAATAATGGATGGAGCTAATAAGTACTATTTTTATTTTTGGCTTGTTTCATTTAAAGTTTTACTGTTATTTGAAATTATATTGTGGGTGAATAATATGAGTTGATTTATGTGATAGGCTGAAAGATTTTTATGCTTGGTGTATGGGGGTGCTTTGTGATGTTTAACTGATTAATTAATGTTCTATGGTTATTTAAATACTGTTAGGAATTTGCTTTAATTTTCAACTTTTTTATGTGTTCCACTTATCATGCAGAGGTGGCATAAATAGGAACATACATCCAAGATGGAATTCAGGTGGAATCATGGTCTAGAATCTAGGATATGATTCATAAGATGGAGTAGATCACTGTGACCAATTATCGCCCAACTGAGATGCACAATAATTCCTTGCTATATTTAGGCAGGAAATCATTGTGTAATTAGGATGATATTAATTTAAAATAAACCTCATCTCTGTGTGGCTCCATGTAATCAGTGTCAACATTTAGACTGGATGCCTGCCCTTTTCTAGATTTCCAATGTAGTTTCATATCAATATTACTGTATAAAACCATATATATCTTTGCAAGTCAAATAAATCCATAGAGTTTTTCAGAGTTTGTTCTTCCATTCTTTGTTTCATTTGTTTAATTTACTCTTCTATGGATTTCAGGCAGGCATGTAGGTTTCAGGAAGAAATATTTTTCAGATATGGTTGCAGGAATTGGGTATGTCTTGTGTAATGAAAAGAAGGACTGGAGTGACATGATAGCAGTGTTCCAATATCTAAGGGGCTGCCACCTATTCTTCAAAGCACCTGAAGGCAGGACAAGAAGCAATGGATGGAAACTAATCAAGGAGAGAATCAACCTAAAACTATCAGAAATAGTTAGATAGTGAAAACAAAATTAATCAGTGCAATGGCTTGCTTTGTGGGTGCTCACTCACTGGGATTTTTTAAAGAAGAGATTAGACAACCATTTATCTGAAATGGTATAAGGTCTCCTGCTTGTGCAGTGGGTTGGACTAGACCCTTCACCCTTGTGAATCTATAGATTATTACTTCTTCACTAGTAATGCTTTATTAGTTCTGTTGCAGCTTTACCAATTAGCCACCATCATAACATCTTCTATTGTGTACTCACTTCCTTTTAAAAGCACATCTCTTTCTCTTTGTTTACTGCAACTATTTTATTATTTCTCAATATTGCCAACTTTGTCGGCTTCCTTTCTGCTTGTGCTCATTTATAATCAAATTTCCAGGACACTCAACTCAAAATAAGCCTGGATCATTTACAATTGAGCATTCACAGATTAAAAACCCAAATGATGAGAATCTTTGTGAGTTCTGGGTATCACTAGGAAAGCTGAAGTCCATTTCACCCACAGCCAACCTCATAATCTCATTCTGAGTTAAAAAGCTATGAGTGGAGTTGTTGCTACATTATACTAAATCCACCTTTTTTAAAAAAAAATATGTCTGGCCATTCCTGAGCATTCTGTGTTTTAGGCCTCACACGAGAATGCTGCGCTAAAGGATTAAATGAGAATAATTATATGCCCTATAAAATTATAAGGATATTCCAGTCCCCCTCACCTTTATTCAATGAACCCATGAGGGATTAAGGTTCATGTACTTATAACTACATTTTTCTTTGCCTGATGACATTACTCATAGTCTGTTTCAGGACTAGAGAACCTTGGCTCTTTTACAACCTGTGGACTTCAACTCCCAGAATTCCTGAGTCGGCATGGCTGTTTCAGGAATTCTGGGTATTGACATCTAGAAGTCATAAAAGAGCCAAGGTTCCCTACCCCTGGTCTAGTCAGTCGAGGCATCTATACCAGAAGAGAAGAAACATGCTCCTTAATTCACTAACAATGAATGAGGAGGCACAGGGGATATGATTACTGGTAACTCATTTTTTAATCAAGATATACAGGTAGTCCTCGACTTACAAGCACAATTGAGCTCCAAATTTCTGTTGCTAAGTGAGATATTTGTTAAGTGAGTTTTGTCCCATTTACAACCTTTCTTGTCACAATTGTTAAGTGAATCATGGCAGATGTTAAGTTAGCTGCATATTTGTTAAGTGAATCTAGTTTACTCAATGACTTTGCTTGTCAGAAGGTCACAAAAGGTGACCATCTAATCCCAGGACACTGCAACGATCATAAATGTGAGTCAGTCAGTGCAAGCCATTGTACTGATTAATTTTGATCCTGTGACCATTGGGATACTGCAACATCATAAAAGTGAAGAATGGTCATAAGTCACTTTTTCAGTAATGTTGTAACTTTGAACAGTCACTAAATGAATTGTTGTTAGTTGAGGACTATCTATATATTCTATGGATTTGTATGAGGATCATTGGAAAATTAGCCATGGGCCCAATGTGGTCAACTTCCCTCTTCTTGCACTGAATAATGGGAGGTGCAGAAATTTAAAGTGCGCTTTCTTGCTACTCTTACACTATGCCTAGTCTGTTTCTGCCCACTCTTAACCAACAGAAAGCCCAATTTTCTAACTAAATAAACCGATTAACCCATTTTCTTATATCATGGCAGGCTGCCATCTCATCTTCTAACATTTTGGACTGCAATTTTTTAAAAGCCACGAGACTAATCACAGGTTTTCTGCATCACAAGTTATAATATGGTCCAAATACCCATTGGAGGATTAGTTTTTTGTGGTTGGAAGATGTCTGCTCATTTCTTGTTGATTTTCTTTTTTGAAAGCTAGGTCTATCCTTGGAGCAGAGAAATCAATCAGGAAAGAGCTAAAGGGACAGGTGATTTCCAAGCTATGAGTAGGCAAAGGTTTCTTAACAAGTGATATGTGGTATGAATTGTGTTGAGGGGAGGCTGTGATTAATTCTTAACAAAAGTAGATGCAAAGGTTTTGAGTGGTAATATAGCTAGGCAGTTTTAGATCCTGGCCTTTTGTCTTCAAAAGAATAAATAGTGAGGCAATTACGCACATGCTTGTCAACTGTTTTTCTACATAATATTTTTAGAAATGCAGGAAGAACAAGAAAATAAGTTGCATCAAGCTGCAGTTATCAAACAATATCCTTTTCAGCCCATGTCTTGATAGTTGTCTTGGATCTTATCCCAGTAATTCACCCTTTTTTAAAAATTAGACACACAATAATCCTAATAATAGCATGATAATGATGCAATGTTGTCAAATAAAAATATACAGTCAGACATTACAAACCACCTTATAAGATGCAATATAGCATAAGTAGCATTTGTATCATACAGAAGTCATTTAAAAACAGGCAGGAAGAATGATAGAAGTTGGTATCACAAAAAAAAAATCCCTCCAGAAAAATGTGACTAATTTGCTCATTAAAATGTGCAGAATTTGGGGGATTCTAATCTTCCCTGCATATTTTTCTCTTAAAGCAAGCTTAACAAAAGTGTGCGTATATATGATGTGTCAAGATTTTGTAGTTATGCTTCCTTTGGGGTGGGGGGGAATATAATGTTGCTTAAATTCCTTCAGGTTAATAGTCTTCTTTGATGATTAGGGTTCTATTCACTGCAGAACTAGGCCTGGTAATTATAGCCTGCAAGCTGAGGACATGCGATAATCACTACCTGCAAATGTTTACAAGCTGAGAGGAATGGTGAAATATGTCCCTCCCTCCCAACCTCTCTCTGGAGATAGTGAAATATTTCTCAAAATGTACTATATCCTTAGGAAATAATGCTTCGCTGTGTTATACAATGACTGCCCCTGCCAGATTGAAAAATGCAAAGAACATCATTTTGACCATTGATTCACAAGCAGGCTAGATCAAGATCAAGAATTAGAGTTAGGGATAGAAAGACATATACTTTTTATAGCCCCTGTTAAAATGCCAGTTTTAAGATGTAAAAAAATCAGGCCAGGCTAAATTACTTCAGATTTTTTCTGCCTTTAATATAACCTGAAAGCTGAACAACTGAATGGAAAAACAAATTGAAATCTTTTAAGGGAGAATAATACCTACACACACACACACACACACACACAGAGAGAGAGAGAGAGAGAGAGAGAGAGAGAGAGAGAAGAGAGAGAGAGAGAGAGAGAGAGAGAGAGAGAGAGAGAGAGAGAGAGAGAGAGAGAGAGAGAGAGAGAGAGATGCAGATGAAACCAAATGTGAGTCCATCCCATCAAGTTTCCCTCAATTTACAAGTAGTCTTTGACTTACAACCACAGTTCACAAGAACTGAATCACCATTCCTTAAGCTTCCCCTATTGATCTTGCTCACCAGAAGTTAGCTGGGAATGGTGGTGGTCATGTGACCTTGGAATGCTGCAACCATCATAAATATATGCTAGTTGCCAAGCTCCTAAATTGCAATCACATGACTGTGAGAATGCTGCTGATAGACATGAGGAAAATTTGTAAGTGACTTTTTTCAGTACCATTGTAACCTCAAGAGGTCACTAAACAAATGGTCATAAGTTGAGGACTATCTGTATTCTCTAACATAAGCATTTTCCTCTGAACTTCTAGTTGGCAACAGTATTTAATATATGTATTTGCCCAGGAAACTTTTCTAAAATGCCTCCCATCCACTTTGTATACATTACCTGTCCAAATATGTACGTGTTTAGATATAAGTTTAAATGTGAGACAATGTTCAACATAGATTTTAGCAGATGCCATTAATGTTGGTCTATTTATGGGGTCTAAAGGTATGATGTAGGTGGTAATTGTTAGTAAAACGTGGAAAAACAAGAAAGTATGAGAACTAAGACTGCCCTGCCTTGTCTTCCTTTGGAAGTCAAGAGAAGAGAAAAGGAAGGGGAAACATAGCCTTTATAATAAGAACAGAATTCTGATACTTCTTGTATTTGCTTCCTAACCTGGCCTTCCTGGAAGAGCTGACATGAAGTGATGGATTTTGCTGTAAATTTTATTGGCAAATTAGGCTTTGCCTGGATAGAACTGAATGGGTAGAACAATGTATTGCAAATTGAGTTTTGGCTTCATTTTTCCTTAGTTGACATTAGCCTCATCATCAGTGGCCACTATGTCTTCGTCCCTCTCCTGCAGTTCTCTACTCCACCTCTTTTTCCTAATTTGGAAAAGCTGCAAGAGGAAGTCTTTCAGGCTATGTCTTCTTAGCCTCTCTAGGTCTAGGACAGGGGTGTCAAAGTGGCGGCCCGCCAACCGAATGCGTCACACATAGGCCACGCCCACCCTGGCTTTGCAAGGACAAAAAACATCATCATACATCACAATACATGCATCACATGATGCAATCGACTTTGACCCCCCTGGTCTAGGAAACAACAAACAGCTGGAAGGAATGCCTAGGCTATTAAAGGTAGCCCTAACCCTTAATTCAGAGTTAAGTATGAGAAACTTGCTTTTCATTGAACAACTGTCCTGAAATTTTCTTGCATGGCCTTTTTGATGGCTGGAGGAAGGATTGATGATTTGATTGACAGATTTTGGTGGCCAGCAAGACTATTAGGAAGACGTGATAAGAGGCAGAATGTCACGGAGTATGTTTGATTAAAGAAATCTCTTGCATCCACAATGTTTTTCCCCACTCTCACACTACTGGTGGAAATTGTACAGCCTGAAAGTGGTTATCATCTCTTTATTCTCCTAACATCGGGACCAACAGGCTGAAGAACAGCTTTTATCCATGGGCTGTTAGGCTTTTGAATGGGAAATAATTTTATAAACTTTATGCATAATTGACTTGCGAGGCCGGTGCATTGTGCAATTAGCTCCCATGGTGTAATAAGATGGAGGGTTTGTGTCACTGTAAGTTGGTGGTGGGGGCACGAAGGGAGGCTCAGCCAATCTCAATGTATACATGGTTGTACTTTGACAATAAAGGTTCATTCATTATAGGTGAAATTCAAAGTGCATTATTGTTTCTTGAATTTATGAGGCACAGGGAAGCAATGGAGAGCCACATATCCCATATGTCAGGCAGTAAACTAAAGTCAGGTATGAGAATAGGGAACTTCTACATATTGTTTATTTGTGCTTCCAAGTCAGTGTTGACCCCGACAACTGACTGGACAAGTCCCTTCAATATATTGGAAGTGGTTTACCATTGTTTCCTTCCTATGGCTGAGAAATAGTGACTGGCTCAAGGTCAAACACCTGGCTTCATGCTTAAGGTGAGGTTAATACTCATGTCTTCCATTTTCTAACCTGGTACCTTAACCATTACACCAAACTAGCTTTCCTTGTGACACACAGCTCTAGGAGGTTAGCAACACAACGAGAAAAACAATATATAAAAAAATTGGAAGCAATCCAGCAACTACATTCGTTCATCTATACTAGTGTTTTTCAAACTTGGCAACTTTAAGATTTGTGGACTTCAACTCCCATAATTCCATTCTGGCTGGGGAATTATGGGATTTGAAGTCTACATTTCTTAAAGTTGCCAGAGTTGAAAATACTGATCCATAGTGGGCTCCTCCTTAATGAGTAGAGGGGGAACACATTGAGAACTTCAAGGTTCTGTTTCTGGAGCATTTCACTGTAGATTACAGATTCATACACTGAAAAATACTTACAACTTTGTGCTTCTGCATATGAATCTCCTTTCCACTTTTTTGTCCTGAAATCCTGTTGGTATAAATGGGTTCTTTCTGAACAGTGCAGTGACTTGTGTGTCAAATCCTACTGTTCTACAAGCCTAGCTGCATGCATCTTATTATCCTGCTGCTGATTACAAGATCCCATTGACCACAAGCTGCCTGTCTATCTGTCAAGATGGTTTGATTAGTATATAATCAATTTCTAATCCAATCAGAAGCCACTGCTGCTTGCAACTGATAAAGGTCTCAGCATGGGACTGATGAGGCCAAAACCTTCACATTTCTACTGCAGAATATGAGGTGTTCCAACTAAGCAGATGAAACCTGGGAGATAGCAATTAGTCACTTGCAAAGAATTCTGATAATAAGAAATTTTAAGCAGCGAGCAAGGTAAGAGACTTGGGCATCTAAGCGACAGCGCTGAAATAAAGGGACGACGGTTTCCTCCATTTTCACTTAACCTTCAGCTGAATCAAGTTTGCCCCCACCTCTTCTTTTCTCTCTCTCTCTCTCTCTCTCTCTCTCCTTTCTGAAGGATCATCTGTGGCTTAAACTTTACTTAGGGGGGGAAAATGTAATTGCAAAGTTTCAACCTCTGTGGCATTTCATCCCCCAGTAGGAGTCTCTCCTATGTCATTTAGCTTCCTCACTCTCCTATTCTAGAGCTTTTCCGGACCAAGAAAGAGTAATGTGATTATACATTTGGAAATGACAGTGGTGTGTAATCAGTGGCTTCTTTCTTTTTAACTTCTTGACCCAAATTAAATATCTCCTTCATCTTTTTCATTCCTATCTAATTCTGAAGTTTATAAGAAGGAAGGTACTTAAGTTGCTACTGGAGAGAAATGAGAGCGGGGTGGGGAGTTAAAGAAAATCCTTGTGAAGGTAGATTTTCTATATTAATGCACCTTTGATGCCTGGAGATTGGGTTATTATAATTTTGATTGTGTTGTAACTGCTATTGGAATAATTAAAATATATTTTGAATGTACTACAGTATTGTTTCTCATAGCTTAGCATGCAGGCCATATAGAGCTTGTGTATTTTGTACGTATATAAATACGTATAATAGTGCAGCCATATATAACCAGGAATCCTCAATGTAGGACTAATTGAGCTGAGAATTATGTAATAATGCCAGTTGTTAAATAGGCCATCATGTGGCCAACTCAATTTTATGAATTTTTTGAGGTGGTGGTGGTTAAGTGAATCAGCATTGTTGCTAAGCAAACACTGCAGTCTTAAGCAAATCTATTGTCTGCAGTGGGCATCTTTTTCTGGAAAATGGAAGTAAATGCCAGTTTCCAGCAAAAAAAGAGAGTCATAAATAGCAACCATGTGTATGGGTCAGTTGCTGAGCACCCAACATGAGATCATATCACCAGGGATAGCAGTCTTCAGAACTTCAAATTCAGGTTGTAAGTTGTGTTTTGTTTTGGTCCATCATAACTTTTGATGACCAGGACTTAGGAGACAGTGAATTTGTCCAAATGGCCCCTCTTTCTTTGGTCACTTGCAAGCCTCTAAATGCTGGGTCATGAAAGGACAGCAAAGGAAACACCCAATGTTCTAACACTCGTGAACAGACGGTGTCTTGGGGAAACACCCAGAGTGCACAGATGGGGTCCCAGGGAAACATCTAAAAAGGAACCTGCTAGCTATTTCTTATCTATAGTATGCCAGCCCTAAGGGGCAAAGTCTTAATCTACTGAGTGCCAGCTTTGCTGGGTGAAGTGCTTATATAACCAAATAGTATAAAAATAAGACATTTTTGCTATGTGATGCTTTCCGCATTTGTTTTGGAAAAGCCCGTCTCTATTCAGCTGAATAAACACGTATTTTTTTGAAGGCAAATTCTGGTTTCCTGTATTTTGTTATCAAGCAAAACCTCCGAACCTGCACATCACTTTGAACAGTTGTTAGGCAATTGATCATAAGTTGAGGACTACTTCATTACCTACAAGGGTAAATTATTCATTAACTACTGTGCTTTGTGTTTTCCAGGGATATCTGCAAGATGTAAAACTTTTGTCAAGTTAAAGCAGCCTCTTGCCATTGCAATGCAAGCTCCCCTCTTTTTGTACATAAATCAAGGCATTGCACACATACAAAAAAGGAGGGGAGCTTGGGTTGCGAAGGTGAGAGGCTGTTTTTGAAAAAAAAACTCAGATTCTGGGATAGCAATAGCACTTTAACTTATATACCACTTCATACTGCTTTTACAGCCCTCACTAAAAGGTTTACAGAGTCAACATATTGCCCCCAACAATCTGGGTCCTCATTTTATTGACCTCGGAAGAATGGAAGGGTGAGTCAATCTTGAGCTGGTCAGGATTGAACTGCTAGCAGTGGGCAGAATTAGCCTGCAATACTGCATTCCTACCACTCTGCGACTACGGATGCTACTTCTCTTCCCTAAGAGTTATCTCCAGTAGTTTGCCAGAGTTTTTAAGGATCAAATATTCTTCTACTCACTTCTATTCATCAATACAGCAGATAAAGAACATTGGGTTCTCATAAAATTCTTCTAAAGAGAATTGTTTTATATGTACAGTTCAAGTATAAAATAACATTTAAGATAATTTTTAATATGTTAGTTTTCCTTGCAGACCTGGCCATGTAAGACCTCCCTTGGTTATTTTCCCAGCAACTATTCTGTGAAATAGGCTGAGGGAATGCAACTGATCCAAAATTGCCCACTGCTTTTCACCGAGTAAGAGAATTTCCAAGTTCCAGTCTAACACTATTACCATTATCCTTTAACGTGAGGAGATACGGAGTAAAGATGGTGACAGTATCTGGTTGAACATGTCTGGACTTAGAGACCAAACAGGTTGGGATGATCAGCACTTGGATGATGAGCTGTTTCTGAATTCAGAGATGTTAACAAAATAGATGTTAAAAAAGATGGGAAATTAGTTCCATTCTTTTCCCAAGAAAACTATATAGGGACGACCAAATAAATAAAGAGTGGTTAAAAAGTGATTTTGCCTTTACCTAAAGGAACTAGTCAAAAGAACTTACACACACACACACAGGATATCAGTGGAAAAAAAACCATGTTCCATGTGGACAAAGTTTAACCCTGGAGAAAACGCATTAGAAATTCTGAAAAGGAGCTAGCAGTTATCACCTTATAGGAACACCAACGGAGCTCACAGTGTAGAAGACTGATGGTCTCAAATGTCCCCATCCAGAAGTTCTCTTCCCATCCAGATTCTATTTTCTGTTTTTGGGAAACAGCTCCATAGTTCCTTCTACCACCGGCTAACTGCTCTCTCTGAAATGACGCAACAAAACTGCAGTGTTCCAGACAGAACCTAAGATGGTGTTGGTCTGCCACAAAATTTCACATCTGATTACAACAATACTCAAATTATCACATATAATAATTTCTTAGGCACAATTAACATTCTTCTACATGAGTGAAGTTTGATTCAAGGTAGACCTGAAACCCAAATTCATAAATTGGTTGGAGTCAGCAATTTCACTAAGAAACTAATCAGCAATTTAGTGCAGAATACTAATTAATTAAATTCTTCTATTTATACCTGTAGAAAAAGAAAATTCTAAACATTTTCCCTTTGCTTTAGGCTACATAGTTTTTTCACTTAATTTCTGAAGTTTCCAATCTTTAGTCAGAAGCTAGGGAGAAAAATGTTCAACCTGTATTTTTCCCAAGCTCTGGTTCACAGTCTCTTCATCTGTGTTTAAAAGGGCCATTTTTTTTAATCCAGGAGAGGGAAAAAGGCTAAATTAGCTGGTTCTTTGTGTACATGACAAAGTATACCCCTCCCTTGAGAGGATGTGTACAGTGCCTGAGATGTGTATTTTGTAAGCTGTGTATTTTGTAAACTTAAAGCTTGTGTCAACTGCAGTCACAATAATATCCTGACTTATTTAATGTCCCAGGATAGAAGATAAATATCGTGTCTAGGATCTTGTAATATGGAGTTTATTTTTGTGCATATGTTGTTTTCTATAAGATGTTTGCATATATCTACTGTGGCACAGATGGCTTATCTAAAGGGAAACTGCACTTTAATTTCTCCCTTAAAATAAAAATGAATACATAGGTGGATAATAATAATATAGTTAACATTCTTTATTGATCGCTTTGTTAGCTATAAAATGCTGCATGGCATAGGAACTGCCTGTAGCATCCACCCAGCTGCTTTGATCTTGCAGATTTGCCATGCTCCAGGTTTTGTTTTTGTTTTTGATTAAATATTGACATCTATCAGGACCGCAGAAAAGTGCCTTCTCTGTAGAAGTTCTGCCAGAAATTCAGAGTCCCTACTCTCCTGTTGTTTAGAGAAGCCATGAAGACCTGGGTCTTTACTCAGGTTTCAGCAAGGGACAATGAGATCGACCCCTCCATTATGCTTGCCATTTTTTATTTTTACTTTCTATGTTTTATTGATTTGATTGTATCTTTTTTTTGGGGGGGGTGTTGATTTTTCTAAGCTGCGCAAAGTCACTGGAAGTGTGGCAGCATCCAGGTTTAATAAATTACTAAATAACCCATAACTCAGTGGATTATGATTTTAGAGATACTGTGTTTTCCCCGAAATAAGACCAAACTGGAAAATAAGCGTTAGCATGATTTTTCAGGATGCTTGTAATAGAAGCACCACCCCAAAATAAGCCCCAGTTAAGATCAACAACCAGATGGACGGTTTTAATACTATATTTCCCCAAATACAAGCCCTAACTGGAAAATAAGCCCTAGTGCGTCTTTTGAAGCAAAAATTAATACAAGACCCAGTCTTATTTTGAGGGAAATACAGGTATTTCCTTACCTAAACATAATGAAATAAAATGACCATGACAGACAAAAAAAACAGGGGACATGGGAAGAACTTCTGACTTCTTGCTGAGTTCCACATTGACTTTCCTTATAGGAAGCTTGCAGGGAATATTGTGAATCTTTTGACTATGGCTGATCATAATAGCACAATTGTACAAAAGTGCAGCAGCACCAAAGTCAATACAACTTTGCCACATTTCAATTCTATGAGGTCCTAGATTTTAGATGCATTCTATAACTTAATCCATTTGAGGTACATTGATTCAAAAATTGTTGCCTTATGATGCACTGTTCAACCTAAGTGAAGTTAACAAACAGACACAAGAGTTTAAATACTATAGAGATGAAGATTTTTTTTATGTGCAAAACTAAATCATAAATTAAGAAAAAAATCATGCAATTTTTACAATGCTCACTAATATTGGGAACCATCTCCAAGAATATCAGATATTTGTGTTATCCATATTTAGGGTTTTGGTAGTGACCAATGGCCAGCCTACATAGAGTATAGAATACAACTGGATTATTAGCCTGCCTTTGCATAATAATTCTATTTTATTTGAGAAGACTTTTAAGGATTCCTTAATCAGTGTTGTTCTATTGTCTGAAAATCTAAAATGCAAATTAATATGAAAGTCCCAACAGTTAAAGAATATGTCTCTCTTCCTCTTCCTTTCCTTTTATGTTCTTGATAGGTGTCAGTCAAGTCTAGACATAGGGTAGAGGGTCTGATGTTAGTGGCAACAATATTTGGGAGACTGGTAGAAGATGAGGGAGGAACCACAACGGCATAAAGAAGATAAAGATGGCACACCTTGTCACTCAAGATACCACAATGGACATTGCACAGTGATGTCACTGATTGTATCATATGTCAATTAATGCCATTTCTGTTCTGCTGTGTCTTCAGAGATGGGGCAAAGGTAGCTTGAGTGATTGGCATGGCTCACTGATTCCTTGCAGATTAACCATGGTTTCCTTCTTTAAAAGGTTTCAGAAATTCAGATGAATCCCCCCCCAAAGTACTTGACATCTGTCTAAGATATTGGAGGAAAGCTTTTATTTGTCAGTGTGTGCAATAAAGCTGAGAGATCATAATAAATAACAATCTTTCTTCTGGGTGTGTATATATGTATATGTGTGTGTGTGTGTGTGTATGTATCTCTCTCTCTCTCTCTCTGTGTGTGTGTGTGTGTGTGTATAAAGTATCTATTTTTGATCTAATAATTTCACCGGTTTCAAAGCTCCTAATCAGCAAACAATGGTCAACATCACAGAAAAATAATCTAATTGTCACAGCTGAGACATCACAAAGAAGAAAGCTTTCAACACTTTTTTTAAAAAAACTTGTGATTTAAGGAGGACTATTGTTAGAGGCTTAGGATGCTTAAAAATAAAAGGAAAAATGAATCAAGTACATCGAGGGGCTTAAATGCCTCAATTTCAAAGTCTATACAGACTTTTAAACACAATCTTTATCCTTCCACCTATTACACAGGCATTAAAGTCATCATGAACAAAAGTCATTTCTGTCATGAGAAGCCGACACTACAATTTTTGTAGAAGAATTGAAAACATTTGTACTTCATAGACTGTGACCTTCATAATTCAATTTGTAAGTAATTTCTTCATTTGGGAAAATATTCCCTATCATTATTGTAAAGAAGAGAAAGTAAGGAGAAAAGGATATTTTGGGATATTTTATTTTCAAAAACCTCCAATTTTTATTAAAAGCAGGAGTAGCATGCAATGAAAATCAATCCACTGATAATGAACTATGAAATGTTATACATATTTTATTGAAAACAATATCAAAGGAAAAAGCCTGTGACTTCTGAAATTTAGTGAATGAATTCCAGATTATTTGGATCATGCAGTTTAAAAATGGATTTTGCTATTACCAATAGCTTTTTTTAGAAGTTTATTACTAGGGAAAGGTATTATAGCAAGGAAACTATTTTAGACTTCTTCTCTCATCATGGTAGTTTGGTCACTACTAGGTAGATATAAGGGACGTGGTGGCTCACTGGGTTAGGACACTGAGCTTGTCGATCAGATCGGCAGTTTGGCGGGTCGAATCCCGAGTGCCGCGTAGCAGAGTGAGCACCTGTTACTCGTCCCAGCTTCTGCCAACCTAGCAGTTCGAACGCACGTAAAAAAATGCAAGTAGAAAAATAGGGACCACTACGGTGGGAAGGTAACAGCGTTCCGTGCGCCTTTGGCGTCTAGTCATGCTGGCCACATGACCACGGAGACGTCCTCGGACAAGCGCTGGCTCTTCGGCTTTGAAACGGAGATGAGCACCGGCCCCTAGAGTTGGAAACGACTAGCATACATGTGCGGGGGAACCTTTACCTTTACCTTTTAGGTAGATATAATTTCTGGTTGTAGCCAGTGTTTTATAATGGTTAAAGTTTGAACTGGCTTTGGGAAGATACAAATTTTAGTCCACCCTCAACCAGATTAGGATTGGTCCATTTTGAGGGGAAAAAAGAAGACTCTAAGTATAATGTTCTACAGCCATACTGCTCCATCTTGTGGTGGGTACATCCGTATATTCAAGATTCAAAACTTTCTGCATCTTGTACAAGCTTCTTCTTTCTGCAACAAACAATATTCTCACTTCAGGAGAACTGTAAAGATTACAAACCAAGCACAGAAGAAGAAAAAGTGGGGAAGTAAATAGGTCCATTGTGGTAAAAATGGCCAGAATAGGACCACTCAGAGGGAGCACTGACAAGAAACCCATTCTCACTTCTAATGGACCAGAGGAATAGCCTTGAGGAAGAGGAAGATGAGCCAAAAATGGAGAGAATGGTTAGATAAAAGAAATTGGAGTCCAGGACAGAATTATTATTTGAGAAAGTGTCATAGACAAGACCCTCCTTAATTCTTAGAAAGAGGATAAGAAGGAGAGAGGAAGTATTTTTAGACTTGCAAATTTCTGTTAATATATCTACAAAGGGGATGCAATGACTCAGTTATTGGTTACGAATCTGAGCTTCTCAGCTGGAAAGCTGACAGCCTGAGTTCAAGACTTCAGTGCTGCAGAGGGCGAGCTCCCTTTCTTGCCTCAGCTCCTACCCACCTAGAAGTTTGAAAACATGCAAATTCAATAAAAAGTAGGTACCACTTTGGTGGGAAAGTAGCAGTATTGTATGCACCTTGGTGTGTAGCAATGCTAGCCGCATGACCATGGAAGCATCTTCAAACAATGCTAAGAAATGGTGATAATCACTGCCCCCTAGAGTTGGACATGAGAAATGTTTACTTTTACCTTATACCTTTATAATTAACATAATGCTTGCTTGTGTGGTTTTGGTTTTCAGATTTGATTTACCACTAGGGAGCACAGGTAGGAAAAAGAAATGTAAAATTTGAACCCAGAGACATATATGTGCTATCCAGACTTATGTCTATGGAGATTCTCAGTCATCCTGATCATGATTGTCCCAAAGGTCCTTTTTCAAAAGTTAACTTTGTATTTCCTGAAAATCTTTCGCTTCTCATCCAAAAAGCTTTTTCAGTACTGACTGAATGGTGGAGGATGGAAGGATTTACATTCCTTGCAGTCATCCGATTGTTAGTACTCTCTCTGAGTCTTTGAGGCCACTTGGAGGTTTATCTGTACCCTCAGGGTGACTTGAATAGTGCAAATGGGTGTGGAATCTTCTTGGAACTGCTAAAAGGACTGTGTAAACAGGAGATAGGTGGTGATGTATCCCTCTCCCTCTGTTGAGAGGTAGCTGTTTAATTTTAACATAGGTGGCCTCTTTGACCTCTCTTTCAACCCAGCAGTCGTCTTTGTCCAGAATGTGGACTTTGCTGTCTTCAAGAGAGTAGTAGCCTTTGTCTTTCAAGTGCAGAAGGACTGCTGAACTGAAGAAGCTTCTTTAATGAGAAGTGAAATGTCTTCAAAAAAAACTCCAAAGAAAGTCCAATTGCCTTTTGAAAAAGCACCTTTGGGTCTCCAGGCTTATAACAGGCAATTGCTGTTTTGTTGTTGTTGTTCTAATTATAGGTTTTCTATAGTTTATCAAATTAGTTTATCAAAGAGTGATGTCCTTCAATCTTTGCTATGCTTTGGAGTACCAAGCAAATGCTTAGTTTGGACAAAGAGGATTGAACAAGTTTAGGTTAAGAGTGTAAAGCAATTCAGTATTCAAAGTGATGCAATGAGGTTATGAATCATTCCGAAAACTTAACGGCAAGCAAAATGTAAATAGCAAAAGTTGCTTTCAGTCTGTATGTTGAATGTCTTGCCCAGATGTATTTGGTAGATTTCTTTTTAAAATAATCCCTTCTTTCAGAATTAATCTTTTGTTCTCTTTTAACTATACATTTTGACAGATTTTATAGTTTGCCACAAGAGATTTTTTTTATAGTTGCAAAAGTATTAAAATATGAAAATGTGGGTGATATGGAGATGACAGTACAAGAGAGATTTCCTCTGAACACTCCTCATGTTAAAGAATTACCAAAATCCAGCAAGGTGCAAACAAAATTAATCTTCCTTCCATTTCAGTGAAGTGAGAAAAACCCGATTGGCAGAAGTTCATTTCACTGCACTTCAAGTTCATTGCAAGAATTTGTATACATAGGATATATGCATTGAAATTATTTGGAAAGCTGAAGGGATCTTATCTGCATTATGAGCTGACATTTTTTTATGGAAACATATCCACTCTTAGAATACTTTCTGTAATATGAATTTATCAGTTCACATTCCAAGCTTTCACTTCATGTATTATTCAGTGTTAGCATAGATATTTCAGCTGATAAAAAGCTCTATAAAATACCTCTATCAGTGGGCATGCTTTGAAAAGGAATAGTATAAGGACTAAGATATATAACATTTAGCAAAGTCTACACATATTTGGGAGGATGTCCTGTAGAATTAAAAAAGGCTTCATTTGGGGTTGAAATATGAACAATGTGTCTTAATGCTGCCAACTATCTTTTTATATAAAAACTCAGGAGATGTTTCAGAAGTGTCCTTAAAAAACAACAACAACCCTGCTATTGTAACTAAAAGAGCAAGTAAGAGTTTACCTGTGGACTAACCATAATGACCCAACTGAAAAATGTGACCTTTTCAATCTGATTTCAGTGACATTTCTCACCCATATTAACAAGTAGGTCACTATTTATTCAGGGTTTTTCACATCTATTAAATATTTCAATGCAGTTTTCAGCAAAAACGAATAAAAAATATATTAAAAGGGAGGAGGAGGAGGAGGAGGAAGATACATTTGGTGGGCTTACCCACAGGTGTTCAGACAGAAATTCATCCAGCACACAGCCTTCCAAATACACCTCTATAGCATTGTTGTTGTTGTTAGTTGGGAAGTCGTGTCCGACCCATCGCGACCCTATGGACAATGTTCCTCCAGGCCTTCCTGTCCTCTACCATCTTCTGGAGTCCATTTAAGCTCACGCCTACTGCTTCAGTGACTCCATCCAGCCACCTCATTCTCTGTCGTCCCCTTCTTCTCTTGCCCTCAATCTTTCCCAGCATGAGGCTCTTCTCCAGTGAGTCCTTCCTTCTCATTAGGTGGCCAAAGTATTTGAGTTTTAGCTTCAGGATCTGGCCTTCTAAAGAGCAGTCAGGGTTGATCTCCTCTAGGACTGACCGGTTTGATCGCCTTGCAGTCCAAGGGACTTGCAGGAGTCTTCTCCAGCACCAGAGTTCAAAGGCCTCAATTCTTTGGCGCTCAGCCTTTCTTATGGTCCAACTTTCACTGCCATACATTGCAACTGGGAAGATCATAGCCTTGACTATACGCACTTTTGTTGACAGGGTGATGTCTCTGCTTTTTAGTGTGCTGTCTAGATTTGCCATGACTTTCCTCCCCAGGAGCAAGCGTCTTTTAATTTCTTGGCTACAGTCCCCATCTGCAGTGATCTTGGAGCCCAGGAAAATTTTTCCTCTATAGCATAGCTCTGGCAAAGTAAAAGGGAGGTGGTTGTAGAAGTATGAAAGCCAACCATGAACCCAAAGAAGTTACACCGTGTGTAGTTAGTCCGGCTATCACACAATGATTAGTATTTTCAGATTCTATAAATGCTTGCCAAAGGGAGGGCTATTAGATCTGGGCTGCAAAACTCTGGCAGGAACAAGAGACTGAAAATTGTAATGCTAAAACTGAAATACTTGCAATCAGATTTAGCTAGTGGCCTATAAGATTTCACTTGTATCCCCTGTTTTGTAAAGGAGAAGGGAAGAAGGAGGGAGAGAGAAAGAGAAGGGAGTTAGGCATGCAAATTAACAAAGATGCAGCAGCAAAGAGGAAGCCAGAAAGAACAGAGTTAACTTATACTACTTTTGTACCTAGTTTAGTTGGAAGCAATTCATAATGTAGTCATATTGAGCAGTTCACCTAGGAAAGATATATTTTTTATTTTGAAGAACAATATTCCCCATTTAGACTGCAGTCTAATTCTCATGCTGGCCTGGGAGAAGCATGTGGTAGTGGCTGTTTGTTCCTCTTTTTTAAACTGCCAGAGGGGGTGTGTTCTGTGGGTGGAGGTGTGCTCTGATTGGGTGGGGGATTAAGTGTGTTCTGATTGGGTGGGAGTGTGTTTTGAATGGTGTGTGTGTTCTGATTGGGTGGGGGTGTGTTTTGAGTGGATGGGCTGGTCTCAGCTGCCAGCCTTAGATCTGAGCTGGTGAGTTGTGCTGCTTTTGTTCGGCTTCATGTTTGTGGTGGTGCCATGTTTTTATAGTGGGTGTCAGTTTGCTTATTGTGTGGTTTGGAGGGGTTTAAAGTGGCTGATGTTGCAGCTGTAGTTAGGTTTCTGTTTTGTGGTTGTGCGTCGTTATCATTGTGGGTTCGGATTTGCTTTTTGAATGGTTGTGTGGTTGTGATGTCATGTGATGTTATCATGAGTTTGGGTCTGGTATCATTCTTGGTGGTTGGGACTCATCTGTCAATCAAGGCGGGTTTCCAAATGGCTGGTAGGCGAGAGGTATCATCTCGTTTGTTCATGCTGTGGGGGAGTTTTTCTATCTCAATGGCTTCTCTGATTATTCTGTTGTTAAAATGTTCGATTTTGGCGATAGTTTTGGTTTTTTTAAAATCAATTTCATGTCCCATGGCCTCAAAGTGTTGGACCAGGGATGAAGTTTGTTCTCCCTTTCTGAGTGAGTTTTTGTGCTCTTCAATGTGTGCACTTATTCTTCTGTTGGTCTGTCCAATGTATGTGGTGGGGCAGGTGGTGCATGGGATTTCGTATACTCCTTGGTTTTCTAACTCAATTATGTCTTTGGGGTTTCTTAGGATGGTGGATATTTTTCTGTCTGTGTAGAATGCTGTTTTGATGTTGTGTTTTTGGAGGATCTTGCTGATTCTGTCTGTGGTCCCTTTTAAGTATGGGAGGAGGGCTTTGCCATTTTCTTGTTCTCTGTCTTGGGTTTTTGTGGGTGTCTCTCTTCGGATTAAGTTGGTAATCGTGTTTCTTTGGAATCCATTGGCTGTTAGTACATTAGTGAGAGTGTATAGTTCGGTTTTTAGGTGTTGTTCGTCAGCTAGGTGTTTTGTTCTGGAGATGAGTGTCTTGGCTACGGAGCTGATCTGTGCTGGGTGGTGGTGTGAGAGTGCGTTCAGATAGCAGTTTGTGTGTGTTTTTTTATGGTAGATAGTGTGTCCTAGGGAGCCGTTGGATTTCTTGTAGACTAAGACATCAAGGAAGGGAAGTTGATTGTTAGCTTCTGTTTCCATGGTGAATTGTATTTTGGGGTGTACGCTATTGAGGTGTGTGAGGAAGTCATCCAGTTTTTCTTTCCCGTGTCACCAGATTACAAAGGTGTCATCTACGTATCTGAGCCAGAGTTTGGGTTTGTGGTTTGATTTTTCTAGAGCGAGGGTTTCAAAAGTGTTCCATGTAGAGGTTTGCGATGACAGGTGAAAGGGGTGATCCCATGGGTGCTCCTTCCATTTGTTTGTATCTTTGTCCATTGTAGATGAAGTATGTGTTGGATAGGCAGTGGTTGGTCAGATCTAGGATGTGTTTTGGGGGGTTGTATTTATTTCGCACAGCTGTCAA
The DNA here is from genome assembly GCF_947247035.1 of Vipera ursinii. NCBI lineage: Eukaryota > Metazoa > Chordata > Lepidosauria > Squamata > Viperidae > Vipera > Vipera ursinii. The sequence goes on along the minus strand of NC_139517.1, from coordinate 116,608,983 downwards.
GGCTTCTTGGATTGGCACTTGGGTGAAGAGGGATACGACATCAAAGCTCACAAGTAGGTCACAGGGCTGTAAGTTTAGTTTACTTATGATCTCTATGAATTGGAATGAGTTTTGTACGTGTGAGGTGATGGAATTTGCGTAAGGCTGTAGTTGTTTGGCAAGAAATTTGGCTAGAGTTTGTAGAGGTGAGCCTATGGAGCTGACTATGGGTCTGAGTGGGGTTCCTTCTTTGTGTATCTTGGGCAGACCATAGAGCTTAGGACATCTGGATGATTTTTCTCTGGGAATGATTGTTTGCTGGATCTCTTCACTGATGGGGGTGGCTTTTATTTTGGATTTTGTGGTTTTTTCCAGGTAGGTGGTGGGATGTGTCTTGAGGAGTTTGTATGTGGAGTCTCGGAGTAGGTTGGATAATTTGGTATGGTAGTCAGATGAGTTCATTACTACCGTGGTGTTGCCTTTGTCTGCTGGCAGAATGATTATGCTGGTGTCTTTTTTTAGGTTAAGTAGTGCTGTCTGTTCCTCTTTGGGTAAGTTGCTTTTGGGTGGTTTGCTGGTGCAGAGGATGTTGGTAACTTCGAGTCTGATTTTGTTAGCGTCATCAGGGTTAATTTTGGTCAGGCTGGATTCGACTCCACATATAATGGTTTCCGTGGGAATGTGTTTGGGAGCGACTGCAAAATTAAATCCTTTAGACAGGACGTTGGTTTCGGCTTTGGTGAGAATCCTATCTGAGATGTTGTGCACAGTTTGTTTCATGTGTTGATGTGAGAGAGGAGGGGTTTGTTTCTGGCGTTCCTTTAGTCTTCGGAGTTTATTGGTGTGTGTGTCTGTTTTGTAGGCAGTCTCTGTTTCAGCTCTCCAGACAGCGATTTGTTTGAATTTGTCCCAAAGTGTGGGGTGGATCTTGTTCCTGAGTTTGAGGTGAAGTGTGAGGAGGTCTCTGTTGATTCGATCCAGGAGGAATCTTTTTGTGTGGAGTTCATTTCTGATTAGGGCCAGTTCAGTTCTTATCAGGATGCGTTTGATGGCTGCAGAGTTGGAGTGGAATTTCAATTGGAAGGATGTGGGGATTAAATTTTGATCTCGGCAGTTGCGTAGGAATGTGAGGTCACACACGTACTTCGAGTTTTTCGTAGGTCCTAGTTAGCTGGTGGATTTCCTCCCCATAGAGGTAAGATATTTGTTTTCTGAGGTTTTCACGGGTGTTTGTATGTGGATCTTTGGTCATTCGGATTGAAGAGCACAAAAACTCACTCAGAAAGGGAGAACAAACTTCATCCCTGGTCCAACACTTTGAAGCCACGGGACATGAAATTGATTTTAAAAAAACCAAAACTATCGCCAAAATCGAACATTTTAACAACAGAATAATCAGAGAAGCCATTGAGATAGAAAAACTCCCCCACAGCATGAACAAATGAGATGATACCTCTCGCCTACCAGCCATTTGGAAACCCGCCTTGATTGACAGACGAGTCCCAACCACCAAGAATGATACCAGACCCAAACTCATGATAACATCACATGACATCACCACCACACAACCATTCAAAAAGCAAATCCGAACCCACAATGATAACGACGCACAACCACAAAACAGAAACCTAACTACAGCTGCAACTTCAGCCACTTTAAACCCCTCCAAACCACACAATAAGCAAACTGACACCCACTATAAAAACATGGCACCACGACAAACATGAAGCCGAACAAAAGCAGCACAACTCAACAGCTCAGATCTAAGGCTGGCAGCTGAGACCAGCCCATCCACTCAAAACACACCCCCACCCAATCAGAACACACACACCATTCAAAACACACTCCCACCCAATCAGAACACACTTAATCCCCCACCCAATCAGAGCACACCTCCACCCACAGAACACACCCCCTCTGGCAGTTTAAAAAAGAGGAACAAACAGCCACTACCACATGCTTCTCCCAGAAGAAGGAAGCTGAAGCCACCAGCCTGATGATGACGGATGGGATTCCGTCGAAACGTTGCGCCTACACCTTCATTTCTACGCGGGAAAAAACCCAAATGACCAAAGATCCATATATATATATATATATATATATATATATATATATATATATATATATATATATATATACACACACACACACACACGTGTGTGTGTGTAAATTTTAGATTGCTAACAAAGAATTAAAGGGAGACTGATTGCCTAATGTGCAATCAGCCCAGGTTCAAATCTCAGAAGGATATGGCTGACTGATGAAAACAAATAAGTTTGAAATGCATATCAGTCTCCCTTTAATTCTGTTAGCAATCTAAAATTTACACACACACACACACACACACACACACATATATATATATATATATGGATTTGTATACCGCCCTATTCCCATAGGACTCAGGGCGGTTTACAGGACAGTTAAAACCATGAATACAAAAAATTAAAAACAATTAAATTAAATTCAAGCCCCAAGAGTAAATCTAAAACCCAGTTAAATTAACAACCCCACAGTCTGGTCCAAACAGATCAAAGAGCCAAATTTTCAGGTCCCGGCGAAATGAGCGAAGGTCGGGGGCAGTCCTATGTTCTGTGGGTAGTTGGTTCCATAGGGCAGGCGCACCCACAGAGAACGCCCTTCCCCTGGGAATAACCTGTCGGCATTCATTAACCGGCGGTACCCTGAGAAGGCTCTTCCTGTGGGGGCGCACAGGACGATGGGAAGATGATGCCGGCAGCAGGTGTTCCCTTAGATAGTCCGGACCCAAGCCATTTAGGGCTTTATAGGTATATATATATATATCAATATCACAATCAAAATATATAACAGCAGTAACAATCTTACATCCATATTTATAGGATATAAAACCACCAAACAATCAGTATAATACAATCCAAAATTCTCAAAATAAAACTTATTAAAATTTTTCAGACCTTAATAATGGTGCGACGTATTGTGCAGATGGTGGCACAAAATTGGGCAACCTGAACTGATATTTTCGGAAGGCAAAGGATAATTAGGAATATTGGCTCCCTCTAACAACTTGGATAAACTATTGGATTGCCCTCTAAATGGTCTGGTGCAAAGCTGTTTTAAAGTCTTCTTCAGGGCAGAAACTGCAGTTTTGGCAAAAGGCCAAAAGTCACCCACCCACCCCTGCAGCATTACCCCCTCCCCTTACAGGTCCTTGTTCATTTCATGGTCAAAATATTCTCCCCCTCTCTTCGTGCACGCAGAACTTCAGTACACATGCAATTTTGCTAATCCCAAACACCAGATTAAGGGAGAGTGTTAAATCAAGCAAGAAATGGAGTTTTCCTTTGGAAGTGACTTTTCTAATGAACGATTACTTGGCAGTATGAAGAGGCATTCCCATGAGGAAGCTTTAAGTGGGACTCCCAAATCAAGTGTGCCTAGAACAGGACCACATAAATTACTGCTTGCAATGAAGAACAAAAGTCAAAAAGTGCTTCCCTTGTGACTCCTTTCACATAATTGTTGCTTGGCAAAGACAAACACTTGAACAAACAGAGACCTGACTGAGAAAAATATCACAGAATAGCTGGGAATCAGCTAAATCAGTTGCCTGCATATGCTAAAGCACCCTCCATTTAGCAAGGGGAAATCCAATATTGTGATGTTAGGAAATCATTCTCCTTTCTTTAGGGAATGTCTTCTTAAACTTCAAAATGCCTGCTTATCTGCTTGTCTGCCTCCTCTACTCTCCTCCCATCCTAAGGCATCACTCTAGAATTCAGGAGGCTGCAAGTTCCAGTCCTGCAGTCTGGATAACATTGGGCCAGTCTTTTTCCCAGCCCATGTCAGTCTTGAACAATAAGCCCATTGGTCAGTCCCAACCTTGTACCTGGGGGAAATGCTAGCAAGAAAAAAAATGATAATGAAAATAATGGCATAAATTGACAGTGGTGAGTACCATTCCAAAAAGCCTTCCATGGCAGTTAAGAAAACAGGACATAGGAAACAGATGTTGGAATCTGTACCTGTCCAAACGCAACAGATGCAGACTCCAATGAATAGTTAGGTCTGCAGAAAAAACAACTGCAACCAGCCTGTCTTCCATTGAGGACAGGGAATACTGCACGAGCCAGAAAGAGGGCTGAGAAAATATCTACAGACCCCTCACATCCCGGACATAAACTGTTTCAGCTCCTCCCCCCAGGACTCCACTATAGGGCACTGCATACCAAAACAATTAGACACAGAGACTGGTTTTTTTTCTCCCATGTCATCACTCTCCTAAACTCCTAATTCCCACAACACTATCTTATGCCTAAAGATAACTAACTACAGTATGTAGTATGACTGTGTTACTCTTATTCTTCTAATCTTTCCTATTACCTATTCCTATTGGTATAATTATATCACTTTGTTGTTTTATGTACACTGAGAGCTTATGCGTCAGAGACAAATTTCTTGTATGTCCAATCACACCTGGCCAATAAAGAACAAAGAAAGTCACTTTTTTATATTAACAAAAATTCATCTGTCAATTACAAAAGGCCACACTGCCATATACTACCCTAATATATTGCAATAGCCTAGATTCTTGGGAAGAATTTGATGTGAATGAAGGCCAGTGTGAAGAAGCTAAAGAAACTGCAGCTGTGATTTGTTTACTGTTAGATACTGGGTTCGTTGCTTCAATGATGAGACGAGGCGAGTGAGTTCAGCAAAGACCATTGTTTATTGCTTGCAGGAACTGAACTGAGAAACCGGGCTGCGAATGCAGCAATTTATACCCTGGCCTCTAGGCGGCGGCCAATAGGTTTAAAGCAACCTATTGCCGCCCTAGAGGCAGCCAATGGAGATGCTGGAGACGGGTTGTCTGAGGAGCTGGGAGCCGTTAGCCAGCTTCCCTGCTTAAGAAACCTTCCAGCAATTAACCCACATGATGTTCACTTAACAAGACAAAGCCCAATACATTACATTTACATTGTTATGTATAATCATCAGCAGCAACAGCATCATAAATTACATTTATATGCTGCCCAATTCCCAGTGACTTTGTGTTTTTCAGTCTGTGATACTTCTATTTTTTGATTTTCCTTTTCAGAAGCAGAGCATTTACATTTCTCCCCGTTAAATGGCATCATGTTCACTTTATCTTACTATACGAGCAAAAGGGAATATTTGTAGCTCAGGGTTGAAGTCTGGTGTGTCCAATCAATATATCTCAATCAAGGAACTGCCAACTCAGAAAAACAATTAAACAATTCACAACATCCAAATCAAGGAATCACCAAGAACACCCCCACCAACACTGACAGGACAAGCCACTTGTATATAAACAGAGAACAAATCCACTCTCTTCTAGTACTGATGATATTGTCTAGTTGGGTAATGAAATGGCTTCATGAAAACAACTAAGCTCAGAAAGTACGAAGAATTCTACAGTCATCCTATTATTCAGATTTCCTCCTCCTTCCTCCTCTTCCTCCTCTACCTCCCCTTCCTTCCTTCTTCTTCCTTTTTTCTTTCCTTTTTTCCTTTTTCCCCTTTCCCCTTTTTTCCTTTTTCTTCCTTTCTTCCTTTTTATTTCTTTTTCTTTTTTCCTTTTTCTTCTTTCCTTCTTTCTTTCTTCTTTCTTTTTCTTCTTTCTTTTTTTCTTTCTTTTTTTCTTCTTCATTTTATGAATCTGCAAACTTGATCTCTTCAACCTCTTCACCCAGCTATTATTAAAATTGCTTGTGCCCTGTCCTAGTGAGGAATGATCTCGGGGGTGTGTGTGTGATTTTTCTATACCAGCTGTTGAAAAGCTGATGTTGCACATCAGTCAGACCTGATTAGTACTTGGATGAGAGATTTCCAAGGACCTGGGAATATCAGGGCTGGAAAATAAAATAATACATTAAAAAGAATCAAACTGGAAGGAGGCCATAGCAAATCACTTTGTATTGTTGTTAAGAAAACTATATGAAAATATTCATGAAATTTTCAGCAAGTAAGCTTAACTCCAAGGGGAATGCATGCATACAACACCAATGATGTGTGTCTCAAACATATGTTACCATAATGTCAATGAGATTTTCATTCTTTCAATAATTCATGACTTTGTAAACTCTTTATCTGTAATACTTAAATATGTCCTTGAGAATGAAGTAGGTTTTGGGGTTGGTTTTTTTTAAATTAGATACTGTTATTTTACCTGTTCTCTGGCATCCCACACTGACCCTTCTTTCTTTATAATTGCTGCCTTTACAGAATAGTTGGGCTGCATCTTTGCATTTCGATTGAAGACTGTGGTTTTACACACAAACACAGAGAAACAGCAGCTATGAATTCACAATCTGAATGGTGGACACAGTACTGGAAAGTGAGATATTAGAAAAAGAGTGATGGGAAAAATGAAGGAAAGGATGGAACAACATAGGAATAAAAATCTTTTGATATGAAAACAAAAAAATAACATGTCATCAGAAAATAAATGTCATCTCTTGATTTTTTTGCCTACCTTTATCAAAGGTGACCATATATAGTATGGGTGGTCTTCTACTTGTGACTGCAATGGAGCCTGTCTATTATGGTTGAATATTGTAATGGTTATAAAACAGGATGGTCACACAAATGACATGTTTTCTAAATGTGGTTAAATGTTTTGCCTAGCTATTCAAAAGCATGCTACATGCAAGTAGATAAATAGGCACCACTTCATTCACAGGTAGATAAGCAGGGTTATTTATTTAGAAATAAATGGGATTTGGAAATGAATAAAAAATCCCACCTCAGAACATTTTTGGAAAGATGGATTCTTTGCACTACTGGAAAATCCCAACAACGGTTTGAGAATGGAAGAGGCACTTCTTGTGGATGAACAGAGTTAGGGTTGAGGTTAGCCTCTCTCAAGATTCCCTGAAAGCACCCCCCCCAAAAGATCCTAAACATTTCAAGCCCTCTTCTACATAGAGAAAATTGGGAGGGTTTTTTGGATTTTGGTTAAAATTAATCAGTAACAGCAGTGAATACGGTATCTTCTTCCTTTCATTCTGGATCTTAGGTATCACTGCAGCTCTCCAAGGTTGAAGATTCTTGCAATGTGATAGGATCAAGCAGGAACAGCTTGAACCAGCTGGAGGCAAGAAGACCACGTTCTAGAAGCAATACCTACTAATTAACCTAGAGAACTTTTGTTTTTTTTTAAAAGATCTCTTAAGCTTTATAAATGAATGTTGATCTTTAATGTTGATGTTGATCTTTAATTTATCTTGGAGATGGTATTCTTTCAAACCAGAACTGAAAAGTCCTTTTCTTTGGCCACTACCTACCTACACTTAGAGTCACTTGAAAAAAGACTTCACAGCATATCAACTGATAACCAGATTATCACATGAAGTCCTCAATTTATAACTATTTATTTAATGACTGTTCAAAATTACAACGGTACAGAAAAAAGTGACGTATGGCTGATCTTCACACTTAGGACCATCAGAGCATCCCGCAATCACATTATCAAAATTTGGGTGCTTACCAACCCAGCATGTATTTATAAAGTTTGTAGCATCCTAGAGTCATGTCACCACCGTTCTGCAACCTTCCCAGCTGGCTTCCGCCAAGCAAAGTCAATGGGGGAAGCTGGTTCTTAACAACCAGGTAATTCACTTAGTATCTACAGTGATTTGTTTAACAATCATGTCAAAAAAGTTTGTAAAATCAGGTGCAACCTTAACCACAGCCTTGCTTAGCAATGAAAATTCTGGTCCCAATTATGTTTGCTAGGCAAACATTAGCAAGAGTCTTAGCAGCTCTCCCTTAAAAATTACATTGCATAATTGCATTTTAGTTACATTCAGACTCCCCCCCTCCCCCCCGGAGAGAATGCAAAAGCTGACTGGTTCCAATGTCACATCGGCATTTTAAAGAGGAAAAGTAAGTTATCTGCCTTTCTTACTGGATTCAGATATGAAACCCTCTTTGAGACGGTTTACAGAACTTTATATATTGTTGGATGTTATTGTCCGGAGAAGGAATAATTTTATTCTTCATTCCCAGAAATTATGTTATCAAGCGGAGCAACTGAATTCAACTGAAGGGAGGAAACTCTCTTCAAAACAGAAATACAGGAAACTTATTCATTCTGGAAAATAACATTAAGTATTATTTTCTTGTGCTACCTACTTTCAACAACAATAAATATCAAGTGTTTAGTGTACAGATGATGCACCAATGATTTTTATTGTGCCCTATGTAAGCATGTGGTAAGTCAGATATTTTATTACTATTCTTTCCGTTATTTATTGTTGCAGAGGACTGCACAAAGTATCCACTTAAAGCAAATAGCTTTACAAGTGATTTTGCTGAATTAGTTATATGAGATGAATGAAGTAAGCTCATCCAAAGTGACAAAAATAAGCAAATAAATAAAAAGAGAATGAACTTTCACTTTTAGATACTGTCAAATCTAATGGATGAAAGACCTCTAGTTGCACTTAAATCAAAATGAAACCTCTCATAGCTACCTCTGAGCATCAAGGTGTGAACAGAATGAGGGAATGATGTGTATGAGTAGTAAATATGACAAATTTGTTGAAAATTTGGGCTTTTATGTGTTGTTGATTAAACCACATGTGAATTAGAATAAGTTCAGATAGTTCCTTCTAAGGAAAATTGTTGCCCATCTGTACTAGCCAGATGCAACATTTCCCCCCCTCATTTTCTATTTATGAATAAGATGCACATTTTGCTAATTTCCCATCAACAAATATTGCAGGAAAATTCCCACTTTTCTCCAGGCCCAATTTTTTTAATTACAAAGTAGTCATAGTCAATCCTGAAAAAAACACATTCAGAAATTCAGCTTTTAATTGTCTAATTATGTAACATGTCTCTATGCTTTTTGTCACCTCAAACCTGATATCAATGTCAGCTAGTTCAGTGTTTCTGGATGGAAGAAGGCTTTTACTCTGGCAATAACCAAAGACTCAAAGGAATGGGGAAAACTTAGTTTGATTGAAAACATTTCCAAATGCAGGCAACTTTTTTTCACTTTTTCCTAATTCAATTTTATATGCAATCCATCCATCAGTTCGAAAGAATTAAGGAAACTTATTTTATATTACCTGTTGAATACCATTTAATGTTTTCTTATTTTATAATCGTTCTTAGTCTTTTAAGTGGTAGATATTTTAGAAAATGTTGTGATCCTAATTATTGTTTCACTGGTGTTTATCATTTCAGACAGCAACCTGAACAATGAAAAGCAATCAGATATGTTCTACTGTTTTAGATTCAACTGTAATAACCATTTAGTAAGGACATTGTTTTCTTACCATGTTGTTGTCTGCCTTATTTTAGGATGATCTCAAGTGAAGGTTCATCTTAAAAGAGAGATAGCTTAAAAAACAATCTTATTTTTTTAAAGAACTAGGATGACACAGAGACAATGAAACATATGCTAAAGTTAATAGTGAAATAAATAGAACAAGTTACATATATACATCTGAATAATCTTTCACAATCTTGTGCTTTCCAGATGATTTAAATGAAAACTCCCATCAGCCAGAACAAGCATAGGCAACAATTAGGAATGGTGGAGAATCAAGATCTCAATTTCCGAAGACAAGAAGATTGCTATAAGCCATGATTTAATATTGCTATAAGCCATGATTTAATATTGTTAAGCCTCCTTCCACATTTTAGCTGTTTCTTCCTGCTTTTACTTCTGGTTAACCCTAGATGTAACAAGGAACTGGATTCAATATTAATTATGGCTAATAACTGTTGCTAGTTGAAACAAATCAGTTTCATTTCTTACACTAGTGGATGAAGGAGCGCTTGCATGTTAATTCTGTGAGGAAAGATTTGCTCAAGCCATGATAAACCAGGATAAGCAAAGTTCAGTCAAAATATCTCTATATTAGAGTCCCTGCAACCCTGACTAAGCTGATCTATGGCTGAAAGATGACCATCATTGCAATGTAGTGGGTCTGACGCAAGGAAGAGACGCCAGACAGAGTATGTGTTCAGCTCTTTATTGTGTGGGGGGGTAGCGTACTGGAGAATGAGGGTTACCTGGCCTCCTTAAATACCCAGCCAGGTAGGCGGACAGCCAATGGGTTGGCCCTAGGTTTCCCGCCGAAACTAGGTTTCCTGCCAAAACCGTTCAGGCCAACGCCCCCTGGTGGCTGTTGCTATGCAGGTGCCTGCATACATAACAATCATTTCTACAGCTATATCAGTGACATTTCTTTCTGAAAATATATCGAATTCAATTAGCTATGGGACTTATTACTCTTCCATCCTCCAGAAATGTTATCTTCTTCTTCTGGAAAATATCTTTAAAGGTCCATAGGAATATCTTTATATTTAACATCTAAAATCATAATCTATATGGGGCTAATTAATTACAGGATTGTGACTTCAGAGTAGTCTTAAATTGCTGCTGATCAATAGTTTGTATAATTGTCATAATGTTAAAATTTATTCTTAATTTAAACATAGAGGTAGATTGACCAATGCCTTGATATGTATTTATTATATTTCTATTCCACATTTATTTTGGGTCAACTCAAGATGGTGCACATTGTTAAAGCTTCTACACCCCTTTTTCCCCACAACAATCCTATGAGCTACATTGGGCTGAGAGAGACTGGCTGACTCTTTCATGACTTATGGAGGATTAAAACTCAGTACCTGGGTTCCTAGCTCAACATTTTACCAACTACATCAAACTGGTTCTGTTTCGTTTCAGTCCAAACAGAATGACATGCACAAAGGTTTTAAGAACTTTATCAAAAGTCCAGGCCCTTAAGGTGAATTCTCCAATACTTTTGTCACACTCACTTGCAAAGTCCTAGGAAGTCTGCTCCATCAAAATACAAGGCTACCAGGTCCAAGGGAAAAGGCAAAAGCAAAGTCCACAGAGTCCACAGTCTAAGTCGAATCTAAAGTCCAAGACAAAGGTCAAAACTCAATGAACAAATCCGAGGTACACACACACACACACACACACACACACACACACACACACACACACGGTCAATTGTAGAACAATCCAGAGTCAAGAAAACTAAGAGCAAAGGGTGAAGTATGAAGCCAGCAACAATCTCCAATTCCACTTGGATGAAATAGGTGCTTGCCAGTGTGCTCATCAGGAAGACAAAGGGTGCTGCTTTGCAAATAGCCTCACTGACCTCCATTGTGCCTGCCTCCTCTCAGCCTTGCACATCTGCAGATCAGGTGGAAGAGACAATTCCTCATTCCTGCTGGTCAGCTGCAGCTGTGCATCTTCTCCATCCCACATTTCCAGCAGGGTCTCTGAGCCCTCCAGCTGCAGCTGTACCTCTCCTTCTCCTTCTTCAGCAGGCCATTCAACTGATTGCCATGCCTGACCTCTCCACTCCTGGTGTCTCCACTCCCGATACTCCTCTGCAACCCCTTCTGAAGTCCTTGGACCTAGCTCTTTCTCATTGTCCGAGCTGGTGTCCTGCGAAGCTATTACAGTTCTCTGATTTCTCTCTTACAATGTTTCTTTGGTCCTGACTTCTAATGAAGGCTTGAGATCACTCACTCTGGAAATTTAAACTATAAACATTCACCATGTGTTTGCTTCTTATTTGACCCACAAAATCTATGATACTTTGTTTTTAAAATTATCTTTCTTTTAAGTTAAAAAAATAAAGGTTTCCCCTGTCTTTTAGTCCTGGTACTAGGGGATGGTGCTCATCTCCATTTCCTAGTTGAGCGAGACAGCATTGTCTGAAGACACTTCCATGGTCTTGTGGCTGGCATGACTATACACTGAAGGCACATGGAATGTTGTTACCATCCCACCAAAGTTGTACCTATTTATCTATTCACATTTGCATGCTTTAGAACTGCTAGGTTGGCAGGAACTGGGGCAAGAACAGGAACTCACTTTGTCACACAGTACTTGAATCTTAAACTACCAACCTTCTGGTTAACAGGCCAATGTCTTAACTGCTAGGCCACCATGCCCCTATTATCTTTCCATTATACAACAAAAACAACAACAACAAAAGCCCATGCTAAATATGGATTCATCCATTTCATCTCCTTCCATCCCCCTTAGAAAAGAGAGAGAGAATGAGAGTAAAATTTGGAGAAAAATGTTTGGAAAAAATCTGGGGGCAATGCTCTCTTAAAATACACGAAGGGTTTGTCTAATACTATAGCCAATTTTAAGAAGCATATCCAAGCTCTAGAAGAGTGGAAGATGTTTCTGGAAAGCACTTAATAATTCCCTAAAGATCTGTTCCGTTATCCACTGTGACTGCAGCTCTTTTATTTTCCTTGGGATTTGATTTTGAAGATACTGTTTTCACTTCATTTTCCATTTCATTTTATTTATTGATTTACTGTCAAAGACCAAAATACAGATGCAACAGAAAAAAAAATGAAAAAGTGAGGCATTTACACATGAGGGGGAGACAGAGATAATCAGTAAAAACTATTGCCCTTCCAGGCCTCTAAGAGGTAACTAAACCATTCAAACAAAAGCGTAATGCAAACTCACCATCTTCTTAGAGCAGTCAAAATTGAGAGAATGGAGCAATTTTTGTAGTCATGTCAAAAGACCAATATGCTATTTGAAAGTGTTGTGTAGTGAGTTCTTTGGAGCCAGGAAACAAGACAAGAGGTTTCAAACAGAAACATTGCTTTATTGAGGCAAACAGGAACAGAACTGAATCTGCGCAGCTCCTTATATGGTTGGCCACTAGGTGGCAGCCAATAGGTTTAAAGGAACCTATTCCCACCCCAGAGCCAACCAATGATCGTCCTGGAGACTGCATGTCTGGGCAGTCAGCGACTGTTACACAGACACCCTAATTAAGCAATCTTAAGCAGCATTCAAAAGACACATGAAAACAGTTCAAGTAAAAGGCCCAATACATTACAGAAAGCATGCAACCTCTGTTCTACTCCAAACCACAAATAGTAAGGAGAGAGCAAGGAGTAAGGAGTAAAGAGAGAGAAGATTAACTTACAGCTCCAAATATGGTTCAAGGGATGTATTATCTGTCTTGATGATTTTGCCCAAATGTGGACAGAGGCATTCCAAATATGGGCTACAGATATTCCTCAAATTATGAACATAGTTTATCCTGGAATTATAGTTGTAAGTTGTCCCAATCATTAAGTGAGTTGCCCTATGACCATGCCAGATTTTATCGTCTTAATTGCAGCAGTTATTAAGTGAACACCACAATTGCTAAGAGAACACCATGGTCATTAAGAAAAAGCATTGTACCTAATGTTGGCAATAAGAACTAAACATTGATTTCTGGCAAAAGTCATAAATCACAGATACATGACCGAAATGCTGCAAATGGCCATAAGCATGAGCTAATTGCCAAGCACCCAAAATTTGATCATGTGACTGAAGAGTGTGTGTAGAAACTAGATTGAAAGGTCCTTTGGGAGGATTTGTTGTAACTTTGAACAGTCACTAAACAACCAGATGTAAGCTGAGGACTTCCTATATTATTGTCCCTCCCCTTCAACATTTTTAAGAGTAAGGCATTAAACCTTGCTAGGGTAAATTATATTGTATGCAAGATGGAGAGAGTGTTAGAAAAGTATGTAGATATGGAAAAAGATCTGCTACAGAGGATTCCATAATCATAATCATACAGAGCCTTGGTGGAGCAGTGGGCTAATGCCTCCTTAAGTAACACCAGCTGCCTGCAATTAGTGCAGGTTTGCATCCCACCAGGCTCAAGGTTGACTCAGCCTTCCATCCTTCCGAGGTAGGTAAAATGAGGACCCAGATTGTTGGGGGCAATTAAGCTGACTTTGTAATAATGCCGCTTGGGTGTGTGTGTGTGTGAAAGCCCTAATAAGCAGGCATATACATAGAATGAAGGCTACTGCTAAGCTTGTAAGCCGCCCTGAGTCTTCGGAGAAGGGCGGGATATAAATGGAATAAAAATAAAAATAAATAAATAAATAAATAGTTTAAAAAATTGGATCTATCATTTGACTTTGATGTTATACCTAGCATAAATTTCTCTGGCCAAAGCATGAACTAGGATCACAGTGGGACAAATCAAAAGATAAAACAGACCAGTCAAGGAAGATATTCTAGATCAGAGACTCACCTCAGAAAAATAATTTCAAATACTATGTTGAAGCCAAAATTGCCTGGTTACCTCCATGAGAGGACAGTGTCATTGTCTATGTATCTGCCTGAACTGAAAGTATCTCTTTCCTAAGCATGATTCTTACACAATCTCTTTAGCAAAATTTATCAAGAGGAAAGGAATAGGTTAGCAAGAAATTCCCATAAAAATCAAGGTAGAAAGGAGCAGAGATTCTTTGATTTCTCCCTATTTGTCTGTCTGTGAATCAGTGAAGTGGCTGGTCTCTTCGCTGCTAGCACAAAGGTTTGTTGATGGGTGTTTACAAAATCATCTTGCCAAACTAAGAACTAACCATTAAACACAACTCCAGTCACAAAAGTGCATTTGGACTAAATTGAAGAATGCAATATGCAGTATGTACACAGTAGTTCTTAGAAATTTGGACCACTTCTGATATATACAGTATTTTGTAGGTACAAAGTTATGTGACATACAGCAGAAGACTCAGTACCTAGGCAATAAATGATTTAAACATTATAGGAATAAAGCTATTATTATTAAAACATGTGAATCTAATTATACATTGGAGACTTTGGAGGCACATATTGTAATTATTTGAGTTGGTTGTTTTCAAGTGGTAGAAAATCAAGGATAGATTGCTAAATATTTGAAACCCTTAATCTGATCAATTTGGATGTTATTGATTTTCCCATTATGATGCTAGTTGGTATGTTTCTTGGTAGATAAGTCTTTCTTCATTTTAGAATAAATAATTCCTAGTTTTTCATCCTGGCAGAATACTGTTAGATACTGAAATACCTGCTGAATGCCAATCTGAATCAGGGAAAGGATGATGGTATCATTGTGGAGGAAGATGGAAATAGGTTTATGATTTAGTGAGGCAAAGATGAATCTCATTCTGGCAACTTTACAGTTTTTCAGTTGTGTGATTAGTCTGGAAGTTACAGTGTGTAGTGAGGGAGGGTTACAAATTGCAATTTGCAGGCTGATTTACCAGCTCTTATATTAGATCAGTAGAGACACAAGAGACAGACAGACAGACAGACAGATGACAGGGAAAGAGGGAGGGAGGGACACAAGTGGCCTCAATGGCTCTCAGAGAGAGTAATAATGACTAGATGACTGCAAGGAATAAATCTTTCCATTCCACCCTCCCCATCCTGTCAGAAGTAATCTTTTCACCCCACCATCTTGTCAGAACTGATGAAGCTTCTTGGACAAGAAGAAAAATGTCTTCAAGTAAAAACAAAGAAAGTCCAGACAGACAGACAGAGAGACAGACCCCTGGCTGCCCATAGTTTTTGTTGCTTATGTTAAATAGCAGGTTCATTGGTGCAGGACTGAAGATACGAAGCTGAGTACAGAATAACTCATTGTTTATTTCGTGCTGGAACTGTACTGGGGAAATGTCTGCAACAAGCCACAATATATAGTCTAGCCCCTAGCCGGCAGCCAATAGGTTTGAATCAACCATGGCCGCCTGGAGATAGCCAATTGCAGCACAGGAGACTTAAAGTCTGGGTTGCTGGAGAGCCGTTAGCTGCTCCAGCAACCCATGTGGTATTTAACAAGAGCCCACTACATAACACCCCTCCCCTCTTAGATCAGACTATGACAACACCAATTTTCTCAACAATTGTCAAGACTCATTATTCAAACATACTAAAGTAAAGTGATAGTAATGAAAAATAAAAATAATAAAAAACAATGTAGGTTATAATGAGATTAAACAATGTCTCAATGATCAGGCTTCTCTGCAGTAATAGACAGTTACAACAAAGCACTAGTTTCTGTAGTCTAGTGGCAACAGGTTTTACAACAATAAATAGCTCTTTATTTTACAATGTAATCTGCAAGATATGAAGGAGGCTTGTGTGCCCTAGAGGAACGTCTCAGAGTTTCTGTCACTTGGTGATCTGCCAGCTTACCGAGTGGGCTGGGTAGACTTGTGTCCCTTTGTGCTCCTGAGTCAAGGGGATTCGATGCACTCTGGCTGACCTCACCAGGTTGGCCCACCCCAGAGTCAGACTCTTCACCAGAATAGGCACAGCAGTTGCTGAGATTTGGTTGACTTGCTCCTTCAGGGGGTCCATGTTGCACTCCAGAGCTCCCCAGTTCTCCCTCTGGTTCCACCTCAGTGAAGAAGGAAAAGTCCTGGTAGTCCATGTGAGGGCTGACTTGGCCGCAAGTTTGAGGACCTTGGGAGGGACTTATGATGCAGTCCTCGCTTAGTGGCCATTCTGGAAACTGTTTCCTGAGCTGATCAATGTGTTGTCTGACAACTCGCCCTCCCTCCACCCTCACTTCATAAGACAGGGGTCTGGATGCCTTGGTAATTTGACCAGGAACCCACAGATTCCCATGACCATAGTTCCTGGCCCAAACCCAATCGCCCATGTGCAGCCCCCTCGGGGGGTTTGGTTGAGAGGCTTATGCTGCCACTCTATCTGAATGCAACCTGTCCAGTTTAGTAATCAAACACCTCCCCCAATGCAGTTCTGCAGGACTTTTGCCTGTAGCAGTGCAGGGTGTAGAATGCTGGCAGAATAAAAAATCTGCCAATCTGTGATGCCAGTCACCTGTAACAATGCGCTTGAGTGCTTCCTTCATTGTCCTCACCATGTGTTCAGCTTGACCATTAGAAGATGGATGAAAAGGCGCAGACGTTGCATGTCTGATGAGATTAGCTCTAAGAAAGGCCTGAAATTTAGCAGCAGTGAATTGGGCCCCATTGTCTGAAACTAAGACATCTGGCAACCCATGTGTGGCAAAGAGTTTTCTCCGCACCTGGATGGTCCTAGCAGTAGTCATGTTAGGAACTGGAATTACTTCCAGCCATTTGGAGTGGCTATCCACTACTATAAGGAAGAGCTGTCTCTGAAAGGGCCCAGCATAGTCTATGTGAATCCTAGACCATGGAGTGTGTGTTTCCTCCCACCTGTGAATTGGAGCCAGTGGCATTTCAGGCCTAGATTGCTGGCATGTATAACAACCATGGACTTGAGCCTCAATGGCCTTATCAAGGCCAGGCCACCAGAGGTAGCTTCTAGCTAAAGGTTTCATTCTGACAATGCCTGGATGGCCTTCACGTAATGATTGTAAGACCCTGTCTCTTAGGGAAGTGGGAATTATGACTCTGTTCCCCCATAATATGTACCGTTTATGTGCAGGTAGCTCATGCCTCCTGACAAAATAGCTTTGAAATTCTGAGCCTGGACTTTTATCCAACCAGCCTGTGTATGACAACACTCTACTAAGTATTTTATCTGTGGCAGTTTCAGCAGCAATGTCCCCAGCATGGAGAGGAAACTCAGGTATGTCCTGTATGGACAATATTCTAGCAGCAGGAGCTGGAGCTGGATCCATTAGTGGCAGTGGGAGTCTGCTGAGGCCATCAGCATGGCCCATTTCCTTCCCTGGTTTGTGAATTAATTTAAAATTGTATGCAGGTAGGAAAATAGACCATCTCAGCATTCCTGGAGATAGTATGTGGGGGGTTTGTTTGCCCATTTTTAACAGTCCCAATAGAGGTTTGTGGTCAGTGTAGACTGTGAAATCCCTACCATATAAGTAATCATGGATTTTTTTTATTCCAGCAACGATGGTCAGGGCCTCTTTGTAAATCTGAGCATAGTTGCACTCAGCAGAGGACACGGTTCTTGAGTAAAATGCTGTAGGAACCTGTTTCCAATTTTTTTCTATGTGGCTTAAAACTGCCCCCACCCCATAGGGAGATGCATCATATGCAAGACATACAGGTTTAGAGTCATTGTAGTGAGTTACAGTGGACTTTTCTGACAGCAGTGCTTTTAAGTCTTGGAAACTTTTTTCATGTAAGATAGTCCATTTCCATGGAGCTTTGTTGTCTAGAAGCCTGTGGAGGGGCTCTGCTATTGCTGCTTTTTGAGGTAGAAAAGTGTGATAGAAATTTAGGAGACCCAAGAATGCTTGTAGCTCTCCTTTTGATTTGGGCCTAGGAGCCATTTTAATGGCCTTCACCTTAGAATCAGCAGGGTGAATGCTGTTAGCATCAATTCGGAAACCCAGGAATTCTGTTGAAGAAACCCAAATACTACACTTGTTCTTTTTTAATTTGAGGCTTTCTTCGTGAAGCCTCTGCAAGACAGCCCTGAGCCTACTGGCCAACACTTCTGGGGATTCTCCAGCAATACAAACATCATCAAAATAAGGGCAGATGCCCTGAATACCCTTGAGTGTTCGCCCCATAATTTCCTGAAAAATACCCGGTGCAACACTGACACCAAACTGTAAGTGTTTAACCTTGAAGGCCCCTCTGTGAGTCACGATCATTTGAGCTGCGGCTGTGGCCTCATCAACCGGCAATTGCTGATAGGTCTGTGCTAAATCAAGTTTAGCAAAAATAGTACCCCCTTGCAAGGAGGCTAAAATATGGTTGACCACTGGGATCGGGTAAGCGTGTTGCTTGAGGGCCTTATTTAATGTGCATTTATGGTCAGCACAAATGCGAATTTCCCCATTGGCTTTAAATGGGATGACTATAGGAGTTTCCCACTCCTCACCATCAACAGGCTGTAACACACCCTGTTCTACAAGCTTATCAATTTCAGAATCAATTTTATGTTTTAAGGCAAAGGGGACCCTACGAGGCTTAACCCTGATTGGAACTATGTTGGAATCAAGCTTAAATGAGATAGGTGGGTCTGTGTATGTTCCAAGGGTTGAATCAAAAACATCCGCATGTTCCTCGCACACTGACACAAGGTCTGCAGTTTGTGTCCGGTTTATGCCAGTAATCTGGATACCTAAGGCATCAAACCAATTGAGTCCAATGAGACTTGTTCTCTGGCCCCCTAGTACTATTACATCCATGTGCCCCCAAAACCCTTTAAACTTAACCAACAAGGTGGCTTCTCCCTTAACTTTAACATGCGCATTTTGAAAATCTGTTAGGATTATATCTGAGGGTCTTAGTTTGGCCCAATTGTTACTGCGCCTACACATGAAGTTAAATGTGTCTTGAGAAATAATTAAGACTGCAGAGCCAGAGTCCAAATCCATCTTACATGGAACTCCTTGTAGCTCTACCATGAGCTTAAATTTGGGTTTGAGGGGGTGTCGAGCCCCGGTGCAGCATACGCTTCTACGGCTTCTGAAGAATCCCACAATAACTGGACCCTGGGCCCCAGTACCTCTTCTAGTCAGTTCTGTTTGGGTCTCTCTGTCGGGCTCTGCAAACCACCGCAATGTGGCCTGTCCTTCCGCAAGTTCTACATGTGGCTGAACGAAATCTGCAGTTGGCGCAGAAATGGTTGCTGCTGCACCCCTTACATCTCGGTATGAGAGCTAGCTTGTAATTGTCCTCTTGCGGCTGGCCGTTGCGGTGTGGCACGTTGGGTTGCTCTTGGAGTCAGTTGATTTCGGGTTTTTCTTCCTCAGAGAGTTCTTCAGTGCGCTTGGCGTCCTCACAGTAGACCGTTTCTTCTAACTTTGTCGATTTGGTGGGCTGTACTGTTTGAACGGTGCCCCCGGCAGCTTCGTCAGCCATCACCTTATCCTGTGCTTCCGAAAATTTTAAATTTGGCCTAGCAAATAGTCTCTGCTGAAGCGTTCTGTCCTGTAGGCCGCAGACGAGCCGGTCTCGTAGATGCTATTCTAATTTTGAAAACTTTCATACGTGTGCGGCCTGCCTTAGGTCCACGATGAACTCTGACGTTGTCTCCCTGGGAAGCTGTACTCTCTGGTTGAACTTGAATCGCCAAGTCATCTCATACATCTTGGGCTGGAAGTGCCCAGTTAGCCTCTTTTTGAGATCTGCGAAAGAGACCGCTTTGATGGGTGTTGGCGCGAAAAGGTTCTCAGCTAAATCAAAGGTAGCTGGGACACACATGCAGAGTAGCGTTGTGGCCTTCAGTCCTTCTTCCGTGATCTGGTTGGCTCTAAGGTAGTTTTCTACTTGCAAAAGATATGATGGCCATTCCTCCGGGTGTTTCACATCGAACTCTCTAACTTGCCAACCTTCGGCATTCTTCTTACTGGTTCTTGTGTTTTCTGGATCCTGCTTCAGGCTCAGGGAATGAGTCCACCGAGCACGAGGTCGCTAGTGTAGCTTGCTAGCTGACCTTGAAGAGGGGGGATGCCTCTTCCCTCTGGCATGTGCTGCCTTTCCCTCGTATACTTCAGCTCTTTAGTCGTTGAAGCAGGATCCCACCTTCATCGCTACTGTTAAATAGCGGGTTCGTTGGTGCAGGAATGAAGACACGAAGCTGAGTTCAGAATAACTCATTGTTTATTTCGTGCTGGAATTGTACTGGGGAAATGCCTGCAACTAGCTGCAATATATAGTCTAGCCCCTAGGCGGCAGCCAGTAGGTTTGAATCAACCATTGCTGCCTGGAGATAGGCAATTGCAGCACAGGAGACTTAAAGTCCGGGTTGCTGGAGAGCCGTTAGCTGCTCCAGCAACCCACGTGGTGTTTAACAAGAGCCTAGTACATAACAGCTTACATAAAGGTTTGGTTTCCTTTGCCACTTATTCAACCACATTGAAGCTAGGGTGGCTGCAGATTGCTGGAGAGATGACCCAATTATAAAAATGACAATATTTGCCATAGTTTTCACCTACTCTGTAACCATAGTAAAATGCTGGATGTGTTATAAGAAAGTCAGTAGCATTCTTGGCAACAATTAATTCTTCCAGGAAAAAGAAACCAAAAGAAAATTAGTTTCTGCCAAATTGAATGAAAATGGTTAAAAAAGAAGAAGAATAACTGAAAATTTGCACCCAGAGAGAGGAAAACATGGAGCAATTTCTGAGCTGTTCCTTACTATGAGGTGTGCATGAAGCTCATAGGAATTTGCTCTGTTTGTTTCATGTAACCAGTTTTCTTTTAATCAAAGCAACAGGCCAGGCAACTAGAGCTTATAGTACCTTAGACACAAAAGATTAGATAGGTGCTTATTGAGTGCTTTTTAATAATCATTTTTGATTGATGACTTCTTAGAAGTGACTACCTATCCAAATTTTAGGCTTATGTGTGAAATTCAGGATGCATCAAGAACAGCAAAGTGTTATGATTTAAGAATCCAGATTGGCAATTCAGTAGTAATCCACTATGTAATATTTTTATATGGCAAAGTGGTTTTCTCATGGACATCTAAGGTTGAGGGAGGAACACAGATCTGTTTAGTTTAATCTTTTTTATACAGTAATTTGACTTCAGCTTGCAGTTCTTCATGTCCCCACTCTGTTTCCTTCACAATTCTAAAATTCAAAAAGTATCACATATGGATCTATTTCTCATTATTGTAAGCCAGATGTAGCCAATATTATGGTGCATCTGGAATGTTAAGGGTCAGTCTGGGCATTCCTATAAAATAAGAAACAAGGATGTGGCTTTGCTATTTATAAAGGGGTAAATGTGGCGATTCAGCTAATAGTCATCTACTAGAAGACCACTTGATCATCTGTGTTTTCCAAAGTCCCAGGATATGGCCATTTTAGCATTCTTTATGCAGATGATATGCAGAAGATACCACTCTAATGGCAGAAAGTGAAGAAGAACTAAAGAGCCTCTTGTTGTGGGTGAAGAAGGAGAGTGCAAAACTTGGGTTGAAACTTAACATTAAGAAAACCAAGGTCATGGCATCCGGCCCTCTCAATTCCTGGCAAATAGATTGGGAAGAAATGGAGGTAGTGACAGATTTTATTTTCCTGGGCTCCAAGATCACTGCAGATGGGGACTGTAGCCAATAACTTAAAAGACGCTTGCTCCTTGGGAGGAAAGCCATGACAAATCTAGACAGCACACTAAAAAGCAGAGACATCACCCTGTCAACAAAAGTGCGTATAGTCAAGGCTATGGCCTTCCCAGTTGCAATGTATGGCAGTGAAAGTTGGACCATAAGAAAGGCTGAGTGCCAAAGAATCAAGGCCTTTGAACTATGGTGCTGGAGAAGACTCCTGCGAGTCCCTTGGACTGCGAGGCGATCAAACTGGTCAGTCCTAGAGGAGATCAACCCTGACTGCTCTTTAGAAGGCCAGATCCTGAAGCTAAAACTCAAATACTTTGGCCACCTAATGAGAAGGAAGGACTCACTGGAGAAGAGCCTAACGCTGGGAAAGGTTGAGGGCAATAGAAGAAGGGGACGACAGAGAATGAGGTGGCTGGATGAAGTCACTGAAGCAGTAGGCGTGAGCTTAAATGGACTCCAGAAGATGGTAGAGGACAAGAAGGTCTGGAGGAACGTTGTCCATCGGGTCGCGATGGGTTGGACACGACTTCACAGCTAACAACAAAGCATTCTTTTTCTGTGTTTCCATCACTATTTTCTGCTTTGCATGATGAAAAAGGAGAGTGTATGGAGGGGGAAACATAATTACAGATGATGGAAACTAATAATAAAAAGAAGAATTGTGGCTTACTGCATGCTTAATATTGTTTGTAGTTTTATCATCATGGTCTAATGAGCAAAGGTGTCAAGTTTGTTTTTTTAAAGCCTCAAGGACTAAGAGTAAGCATGTTTAGGAATCTGCACACAAACTATCTAAGGATGATGATCCATGAAAGCAATTAGCAGGAATGACTCTTATGGGGCCCCCTCACAAAATTGTCCCTATACAATTTATGCAAGGATATAAACAGTAGTATCCTGGCTGCAAAAAGGAGCCAATGAATTTTGTGAAGGGCCTTGTTACTACCCCGTCTCTTGAACTTAGGAGCATGTCTATCAAGAAAAGGGGCTTATTTAACAGAAACTGGTCAGTGAGTACCTAGAAGTTGCTTTTCTGAAACTAGTGGGAACTAGTGAATCTCAGAATACCCAGCTGCAATACTACAGGAGTTTATTGCTAATACATCTATGCTTCTGGAAAATTTTCCTAAATCAATTCTGGAGGGTAGATTTCAGCTTTCAAAAAAAAATCTCAGCAGTTCTGGGAGTTGAAGTCCACTCATCTTAAAGTTGCAGGTTTGAATAACACTGACCTAGAGAATTAGCATTTAGCAAAATATTCTACTATAATCACATTTAAGGTTCTCTTCCTTTCTTTTACTCCTTAAAAACTAAAACAGATATTTTTTCAGCTTATTTTTCTCTTCAAAACTTTATCATCTTTGCACTTTGAATTTATATTGGACATGAGAACAAGAAGGGGCATTTTATCATTTGATGGGCAAGAAACCCCCTCCCCAGAAATATTGAATAAAAACACACAGACTAATTTAGAGAGTTTTACAGATTACTATATAATTGAGACCAAAGGATCATTTTGGGTGCAGAGGGGGTTGATGGACAAACAACTGAAAAAAAAATCAAAATTTTTGTTTTTGTACATGATAACTGAAGCAAGATTAAAAAGTCAACAAGATGTACCAAGTTGGAAAGATTCGCCACTACCCACAATGGAGGAATGGTTGGTGAAGATTATGAACTTGTTCAGATGGCTAAATTGACTTATTTGTTAAAAGAAAAGACAATATCTACATTTATTGCTGCCTGGAAACTTCTTGTAAACATTTTGTATGAAAGAGAAAAAAATGAATTTATGATTAATGGCTTCGATGATTAAACATGGTCAATTGTAAAAAGAAGAAAGTTATGTTATAACCATAGAGTATAAAGTAAATTTATAATTGTACTTATAAATACTATAAAGAATATTAGAAGGTAGTAGTTGTATCTTTTCTTTTTCTTTTTTTCCTTTCTTGCACTTTTAGATTTCTTTTAGATTCTTTTCTTTTACTTACTTTATATTAGTTTGTATTAGTTTTTAACCATCCTTTGATTATACACAAAACCATATTCCCACACCGTCAATTCTTGGGCTGTGACTTGGCTCATCCTATGATGTCATCATCAGCAATGAATATTTGTATGCTGCCAACTCTTCTAGCTTTACTAGTAAGCCTTTACCATCATATAAGTAAGCACATAACCCACTCCTTTTTATCTTTTCCTCCACTTTCAAAGGAACTTTTCTAAAATCCTAAAGTTAATCTGACTTGTCTTTATTTTCCCTGAAAATGTCAGCTTTCCAGATAATCCATTCTTCATTACCATTTTGGTGTGTGCTATTGGTCCATTAATATGATCAACTCCCAAATAATGTGATACATCTACAGTTCCTTTCTTGGTTGCTTGATACAAATTCTCTGCATACATCCACAAATATAATTTTTAATATAATAATAATATTATAATATAATAATATAATATAATATAATATAATATAATATAATATAATATAATATAATATAATATAATATAATATATATAATATAATATAATATAATATAATATAATATAATATAATATAATATAATATAATATAATATAATATAATATAATATAATAATAAATATAATATAATATAATATAATATAATATAATATAATATAATATAATATAATATAATATAATATAATATAATATAATATAATATTATAATATAATATAATATAATAATATAATATAATATAATATAATATAATATAATATAATATAATATATATAATATAATATAATTAATATAATATAATATAATTAATATAATATATATATGCTGCTCAAAAAAATAAAGGGAACACTTAAACAACACAATGTACTGTATTTAATAGTAGGATGTCTTATCTGGTGTTCCCTGAGGATGACGGATGAGATTTCGTCGAAACGTTGCCCTGATACCTCCAATTCTACGTGGGGAAAAACCCGAATGACCAAAGATCTACATATATATATATATATATATATATATATATATATATATATATATATATATATATATGTTTTCGTAGATTCTCGCGGGTGTCTGTATGTGTAGATCTAGAGTCTCGGATTTCTTCCCGCGTTCCTTTCATCTTCAGAAAGTTGTGGCGACGTTTCGACGAAATCCCATCCGTCATCATCAGGCCGGAGTGTTCCTCCTGCTGCTTCCAGGAGCAATGCAGTTGGCAGTTGGAAGGAAAGGAACAGCCAGACCACGCATTGCTCCTGGAAGCAGCAGGAGGAACACTCCGACCTGATGATGACGGATGGGATTTCGTCGAAACGTCGCCACAACTTTCTGAAGATGAAAGGAACGCGGGAAGAAACCCGAGACTCTAGATCTACATATATATATATATATATATATATATATATATATATATATATATATATATATCCAGGATGACAAATAATTAGGTCTAAATTTGCAACAGCTGGTCCAAAGCCAGCTTTTAATACAGATAAGGGGTTGAATTTCCTAAAAAAACCCCACAACTTAGACAGTAGCACTGTTCCAATCTAATCTAATCTGAAACTGTATTTTCCAGTCTGTAATAATGACAGTGATTACTCTGCTATGGTAAAGTTTGGCCTGAGGCTATGACTGTGATATCAACATTTTGCACTCATGGGTTTTATTTTCTAATA